>NC_134361.1:54275900-54583796 GCF_048569485.1 Anomaloglossus baeobatrachus | reverse complement strand
CGAGTACCGAGTAGTGACAAGCATACTCGCTCAACACTAATTATTAAGCGTTTTTTCTTCTCAACTTAAAACCTTTTGGAGTTCAGCTGGTGTTTTAATGTTTTATCTAAACTTTTGGAGCATTGCTCATTGAACTTATAAGGTTAAAGCAGTTAGGGAAGCATGGCATCAGATTATCTTTAAACATTTTAATCAGTAGTTGTGCTCCATTGGCAATTGTATATGTATAGACAGTTATGTTTGACATTTTGTGAACCTTTCAGAATTTTCCCTAATTCTGCATAAATTTGAGCTAACACATCATCAGACTTTCACACAAGACCTAAAAGCAGATAAAGAGAATCAAGTGAAACACGTAAATCAAAAATCTTAAACTTTCTCATTTTGTAAATGATAATGATGACCCGATAGCTCATGGTTGTGAGTGGCAAAAGTATGAATGAAGGAGATTTCTGAAGATCTCTTGTTGATGCTCATGAGACTAGAAAAAGTCACAAAACCATCTCTAAAGAATTTGAATTTTAACAATCCACAGTCAGAATGATAGTATACAAATGAAGTAAATTCAAGACCCAAATTACCCTCCCTAGGAATAGTCGAGCAAAAAAGATGACTAAAAAGAGCAAGATGTCTAATAGTCTACTAGGTTACAAAGGAACCCAAGGTAACTTCTAAGCAACTAAAGGACTCTCAGATATTTGCTAATGTAGCTGTTTATGAGTCCATTATCAGGAGGACACTAATCAACAACATTGACAAGGAAAAAGCTCCTACTCTCCAATATGAATATTGCTGCCGATAAGTAGTTTGCAAATGATCACCATCACAAACTAAAAGACTATTGGAACCATATTTTGTGACCATATGAAACTATAATAGAGCTTAGGTTTAAGGGGAAGCATTATGTTTGGAGAAAGAAAAACACTGTTGTAGAGAATTAAAACCTTATACCAAATCTAATACAGGGTGGCAGTAGTATAATGGTTTGGGACTGTTTTTCTGCCTCTGCACCAGGATGGCTGCCACCATTGCTTGAACAATGAGTTCAGAATTATATCAGCTCATTTTAAAGGAAAACATCAGGACATCTACCCATGGGTTGAATCTCAAGAGAACATGGGACAAGCAGCAAGAAAACCATAAAAGGTGGCTACGACAGTTCTGTGAGAGGGTGCTCAAGTATGATCCTGTCCTGTAAATAAATAGACATAACTTCAACACTCCAGATAGGTGAAATGGGGAGGTTCATTATAAAGAGCAATTCAGAATATTAACAAATGTTTTGGTCAACAATAGACAACTCTCTTCCGTACACAGATTGCAATCTTGAACCTGTTAGGAGCTCAGCGCTTGTGTAATTCTGTGGCCTCCACTGCTAGTAGACTGTAGAAGAGAACCCTGCTACCGGTGGATGCCGCAGCATCACAGGATTTAAGTCTATGCAGCAAGGAATCAAAGTAAACCAAAGCACAGACATTGTTCTATAAAAGAATGGTTGAAGAACTATGAAATTAAAGTTTTGGAATGGCCAAATCAAAGTCCTGAGCTTAATCCTATAGAAATGTGGTAGGAGGACCTGAAATGAGCAGCTTATGGGAGAAAACCCACCAATATAACAATTGAACAGTTGAGAGGAATAGGCTAAAATTACTCACAGCCTATGTATAGGACTAATCAACGAATAAAGGAAACATTTACATATGATTATTGGTGCACAAGGCAATCACACAACATACTGAAAATCCTTTAAAGAGAATCTGTCAACAGGTTTTTGCTATGTAAGCTGAAGACAATATGAAGCAAGGGTTTACGCAAAGAATTCATCCATGCCCATCTTGTCAAGGTCCGATCTGTGGTTCATTTGCTATGTTTGATTAAGCAGCAGGACTTATTGCTCAGACTACAATGTCATGTGCACAGCAGTGCGGCACGTTCCCTCATATGATTGGCCCCTCACTATCAATGTACAATCTCTATAGAGATATTGGTGTGGGCGGGTGCAGCTCTCTCACCTCTGCTACATTGCTAACTCTAATTACTGATTGTGTCAGAACGGCTGCACCCAGTAATCTAAGTGATACATCGTTGGATTCAGGATTTTTTTGCCTACATCATGATGCTCTCAGATGAGGTAGCAAAAACCTGTTGACAGATTCCCTTTAAAAACTGTGTGGAAGTTTACCTAAAAGAATTGATGTAATTTTATAGGCAAAGGGCAGTCACACCAGATATTGATTTGATTTCGATATCTCTTTTGTTGATTCACCTTGCAATTTGGTAATTGATGAAAAAAAATGCTTTTCATGTCTATACTTGTAATCCTTTTTTGCAGGATTTTATTTACCGCATTGCTTGAAAGTTTATAAACACCCAACTTCACTAATGTACATCTATATGTATAGATCTAAGTGAAATATAACAACATGGGTTTCGGGATTGGAGTAAATGGCGATCATAATTCTCGTTGTCATAACGACAGCAACAGATTATCCTTCCACGATGGCCCTGATTATATTAAATTGGAATGATAAACACATAATTTTAGAAATGTGATGATAGAGTCACAAAATGCTTCATTCAATCCTTAAAAGGAGGAAGTGGAAAAGTGATCAAAGTGTTACAGGAGAACTTTAAATAAGAAGAATGGCAATTTTCTTTGTAAAAGTGTGTATTTTCTGAAATGTACTACATTAAATGCGGAGTATAGGCTGCAGTGGATAAAAGAATGAAAGTGTCTTAACTTTAATTCCTTGTCAGTATGATTGGAAGATTGTGTAATCTCCGGAGCCTGACAACTTTACTACTGACTTTGGTTTTAACAAACTGAGCAAGTGGTGCAATTTAGCCAAGATCGAAAATAAGCTGAAAATAAACCGGCTACAATTATAGTATGAAAGGTTCTGGTTACGGGTGACAGACAGTCATGTGGTTTCGGGCCATAGAAGGTCACAGCGTTTGGCTGCGCAGAATGCTCCCTGACTTTCCATTGTTCCTGCTGTCAGTATTCATTGGTATTGGTAGCTTTCCTGCTGGATTCATCTCTCCTCCTTTTGGACCCAGCAGAACTCTCCTTCCACTCAGCTGCTGATCATCAGCATTCTCTTGCTGCTTAAGTACCCTTTCCTTCTTTTGACTGTGCTGGTGATATTTTCAGTTCATTCAAGCCTTGGTGGCTTGTACTATTCTGTGGTATTATTGCTGAAACTTTGCTGAACTTCTACCTGTGTCATCTGTAGATAAGTAATTCATGCATTTTCCCCTGTGTGTCCTCCTTGTGTTGTCTGCAGTGTTTAGTGGGGTTGATGAAGAGCTCATCCCATCCGTTTCCTATTTAGGGTCCAGTACTAGGGATACCTAGAGTCAAGTATCCTGCTTGGCGCATATGTGCAGATCACTATCTAGGGTGGTGAGGGACCCCAGGGACCAGCAGTAGGTTTGATCAGGGGTCACCATATTCCCTTTCCCTAGACACAGGGTTTCCCTTCCATTTTGTCGTTCACTTGGTACTTCCTCGTACTTAGAAGGACAGGTCCATATAGCAATGATGCTAGAGAGCTACTGATGCAGACACATGGCAGTCAACAATTAAAGTCAATAGGCCATTCTGTGCTTGATCTAGTACATCCTAGTCTACAAAATGGCAAGATTGGATTGTACATTCTTAACCAGTCAATGCTGTTAGGTAACACCGGACAACAATTTTTTTTTCGAACATTCTGTGTCCTTGAAAATTTGAGGTGATTATGATAAACTCACTCGAGCTGAGCAAAAATATAATTTCTTATAGTCTGTATCACTTAGCCATTTTGAGAAATATGAGATAAAGTTTTAGAGATTATCATCTAAATGTTACCCGTAGCATTAGTTCACTGAACCAAAAGTGTTTTGATGCCGATTTCCATTTACACTCAACTTCCGGTACCTCCCGTATTAGTGTCCAGCAATAGCCAGCTGGCGTTGATGGATTCCAGTAGCCTTGATAATGCTTCTCCATCTTGGCAATATCTTGGTGAAATTGTTCGCCATGTTCATCACGGACTGCACCAAGATTTTCAGGGAAGAATTCTAAATGTGAATGCAGAAAATTAATTTTCAATAACATGTTGTACTTCAACGCTTTGTATAGCTTCAAGAAAGTTGTCATCCAATTTGGTGTAGTTTGGTACTTGGTAGTTATTGTAATTGAGAAATTTTTACAATATTAAATAAAGTATGAGCAATAAACTCCGTGACACCATACAAAGGTTAATGTGCGTTTGGATTTTGCCAAATTCCCACATATGGCACAAACTCAAAGGCATAGTAATGAAAAGGCAAAAAGGAGTTTTTAAAGTGCAAAAAAGTGTACAAAATTTATTAAATCAGGTGAACATCCATTTTGTTTAAAATAGAATTAAGAACCAGGACCATACCCCAAGAATGGTAGGCACCACATAGGGGTTAATAATGCACTAACATATTACAATAATACATGTACAGAGGTAATTGTGAAATATATCAACATTATTATATCTCCAAATTGGAGTACATCCATAAATAGTGCAAGAAACAGAAGTCCCAATAATGGTCAGAGGCATACCAAAAATCAAGTGCTGGGAATAAGCAGGCAAAAACCGCAATAGTGAAAGAGAGGTCAGTCGCTGGATCAGGGAACCTCTGGACAGCCCAACGCACGTTTTGATAAGACGATTGTTCTTCTCTTCATCAGGGGAGAGGCACCTTTCACTATTACGGGTCAAAGAGAGAAGACTGCTGAGCCAAAGCAGAAGAAGTCCTCGTCCGTAACTACTACTGAGGTGGTCGCGCGTCCTCCGTCACCTCTCTACGATAGTATGACAGTATGTCCTCTGAGACCTTTTTATGAACCATCCTCCCTACAGTAGCCACAGGGAGAATTAATTTATCTGAACTTAAGTCTAGCCCATTTCTTCCAAGCCTTATCATCATATTTGTCAATTCTTCCTTTGTTTTCTTCTTCTTAAAATCCCCTGAGATTTTTTTTTATACAATCACTACTTGATGCTAAGCCAATATCAATTTTCTCAACAATATTTTAGATTTTGTTCTTATGCGGATGCATTGCTCTTAAAATGTAGTAATACCTTTGTATCTTTTGTGTGGCTCGTTTGTTTTTCTGGCAAAGGTTGAAAACATTTTCCATGAAAAGAGAATTGATTAAGAAAAAAAAGTTAATGCTCCGTTGATAACTTAGGATTCTTTTTAAGCTGTAAGTCAATACTGTAGCATTGGTCCAAAAAAATAAATCAACGTCTATGGGAAAATTAGTCTTCACAGATAGATTTGTGATAAAATTACGGGCACTTCACTTCCTTTATAGGCTGACATCAGTTGTGATATTTTAGACAAGGTATGGCCATATTTGATTTTTAGTTTTAAATTTTAATTGAAATATAAAAATATACATTCTGCTTTGACAAATATTATTTTCATAAGTTATTTAGTTAACATCTGCCTTCCAATTCTAATTAAAACTGCAGGATGGGTTAAGAATGTCAATACAAATTTTCAGCTCTTCATTTGGATTTCTAACAAATTTAGAACTTAGAATATTTAGATACTGAATTCTAACATGTAAAAAATGTACCGTAAGTGTAATCATTGCATGTAGACAACTTTAGTATGTTCTTAGACAGTGATTATGAGCACCATATTCTTTGAGTTCTCTTTCTTCAGTCACATTGTTCAATGCATGGGCGAACCCAGGATCAAACTGGGGGGGGGGGGCGGCAAGCCATGGTCGTTCAGGTTGTAAAATATTAGAACGGAAAAGGTGAATGAAACGAAAATTTTAAAAGAATTAAATGTAATTATAGCAGTGCTTTATTAGTTATTACAATTATTTACTTGCAAATAAATTTGGATTTTTATTCTGATTACATGTCTTATACTAATATAACCTGGAGCGGGACCTTAAACAGCACCATGTGACCGGGCAACGTCACCGGTCACATGGTGCTTCCGGGTCCTAGACCCTACCCACAACACATACTGTATACAGCCCCCCATAGGGCTCCCATCTCATATATAGTCCCCCCTTAGGGCTCCCATCTCATATACCTTCCACCCATAGCGCTCCCATCTCATATACAGCCCCTCCATAAGGCACCCATGTCATATACAGCCCCCCATAGGGCTCCCATCTCATATACAGCCCCTCCAGAGGGTTCACATGATAGGAGCCCTATGGGGGGCTGTATCTCATATAAGGCCCCCACCATAGGGCTCCCATATTCATCCCCCCCATCATATACAACAGCTCCCCAGACCCCCCGACTGTCTGATTTAATATTTACATTTTTTTTACTTGTGGCAGCAGCTCAGCCTCCCAGCAGTCTCCCCAGCTTGTGACTGTGCCGGCCGCTCTGCACTGCAGGACTCGACACAACGGGGCGCAGAGTGATGATGTCAATGTCATCACTCCAGTTCAGTCCACGCTGTGCTGATTTGCAGTGCAGAGCGGCCGGCAGGCACTGAGGACGGGATTTTACAGCTCCTACTAGGAGCGGCTGCGGGAGCAGCGTTCAGCCTGCACTGCGGTACTAGTGGGTGGCGTGTGCCGATGCACCATGCCACCCTGTTGTCACGCTCCCCGGGTCCTCGGCTCCCCTCCCCGGGTCCTCTGCTCCGCTCCCCGGGTCCTCAGCCCCGCTCCCCGGCTCACCTGCCACGCTCCCCGCTCTCCAGCCTCCGGTGCCCGTCCTTCCCAGGCCCCCTGGTCTCCGATCCCGGCGCCCGACGGCTTCCCAGGCCCTGGCCGGCTCCCCTGCGTCCTCCTCTCAGCTTCCTTCCCTGGCTTCTGGCACCCGGGCTGCGCGCATGCGCATTAGGGCGCGCGCGCGGTCACTGACCCTTTCTTAAAGGGCCAGCGTCCTTTAACAGGAAATGAGGCTAAACAGGTACAGGGTATAAAGGGGTTTATTGTCCAAGGGGGCGGGGCCTGATCTTCGTGTTTCCTAAGCTAGGAGTCAGGTCTCCTGGTGTCGCTGTGCATATACTCACCTATCTCTCTTGTAGAGCCGTGCCTGCCTCGCCATCCAGTCCTGCCGTATCCTGAACCCCGAACGCTGTCCATCTGCCATCCTGACAGTCCGCACCATCTCGGATCCCTGCGGTGACCCGTCATCTCGCTCCAAAGGTTCCGGACCCCGCCTGACATCATCTCGGCTTCCGAACCTGAGCTGCGTCACCCGGACTACCACCCGTGACTCCGTGGTCCCAGGGACTTCTCCGCTATACTCGTGTGCACGGACTGTTCTGCTGTTTATAGTGTTCCAGCTACCGGACTCTTTACTACCATCTTGGAGTTCGGCCCAGTGGATCCACCTCCTGGGTCTGCCCGTCCACCTGGCCGTGACAGTAAGATCAGGCCATGGATCCCGCTGCAGCACTAGCAGCCGTACAGGAGGAACTCCAACGCCAGCGTGAAGTCCAGACCCGCATGCTGCAATTCATGTCTTCTGTAGACGCCCGCCTGAACATGCTACAACTGGCAGTTACGACTTCAACATCCCGGGCTTCCACTAGTCAATCCACGGATCCAGCTCCTGTGGCGACTTCTTCAGATACCACCAG
The DNA here is from genome assembly GCF_048569485.1 of Anomaloglossus baeobatrachus. NCBI lineage: Eukaryota > Metazoa > Chordata > Amphibia > Anura > Aromobatidae > Anomaloglossus > Anomaloglossus baeobatrachus. The sequence goes on along the minus strand of NC_134361.1, from coordinate 54,576,203 downwards.
ACTTCGGTTGGCTTCACCACCCCGGTACGCCGGAGACCCCAAGACCTGCAGGGGATTCTTAAACCAATGCTCCCTCCATTTCACGCAGCTGCCGCATTTGTTTGCCTCCGACCAAGCCAAGGTCGCCTTCATCATGTCCCATCTAGAGGGTGAGGCACTGGCGTGGATGAACCCCTTGTGGGAGAAGGGGGATCCTGTGACCACGAACATCCAGGAGTTCCTGCAGGCATTCCGTGGTACCTTTGATGAGCCCGGACGCGCCTCCGCGTCTGCTTCGTCTCTTCTCCGGTTACGTCAGGGGACTCTGACGGTGGGTCAATACGCGATCCGGTTTCGCACCCTGGCCTCAGAACTCAGGTGGAACAACGAGGCCCTAACCGCCGCCTTCTGGGAAGGACTCTCAGGGCGAATTAAAGACGAGCTGGCGGGTCGTGACGTACCGACCACCCTGGATGCCCTGATTGCCCTAGCGACTCGAGTGGACATTCGCTTTCAGGAGCGATCCAAGGAAGTGTCCCGTGAGAGACGTCCGGTACGGCATTCCTCTCCCCCGCAGAAACCCTCCGTACTTCAGTCATCGACAGCTGGGGCCCCCGTCCACGAGCCCATGCAGATCGACCGAGTGCGGCAGTCTGAACAACGTCGAGCAGAGCGGCTCGCCAAGGGCCTCTGCTTTTACTGCGGAGAGGACACACACCTGCTACGCTCCTGTCCAGAGAGGCCGGGAAACTCCAAAGCCTAGGGTTGGTAGGAGAGGCCACCCTAGGTGCTGGGACTCTCTCTGACCCGGTTACATGGACAGTGCAAGTGACAACGGGAGAGACGCGGTTCACGGCTGAGGCGTACCTCGATTCCGGGGCAGCAGGCAATTTCATCCAGCAGGCCACGGTGGACAAGTACCAGGTGCCTGTTATTCCACTCGACAAGCCCCTAGTGATTGCCTCTGTGGATGGGAGACCCCTCTCTGACACCATCTCCTGGATCACCAGGCCGGTCGAACTGCGTATCGGTGCCCTTCACACCGAGAACATCGCTTTCTACGTCCTCCCACACATGTCCCATCAGATGCTGGGACTTCCATGGTTGCGGACACACGAACCATCAGTCAGCTGGGGCACTGGCTGGGGCACTGGCGAAATCACCCGATGGGGCTCTTCGTGTCATGAGAGGTGCCTAAAGTCCATACAACCCATCCGACGACCTCCGGTTCCAGAGAACCTACCGGGGCTGCCCTCGGCCTATTGGTCCTTTGCAGATGTCTTTGATAAAAAGGAATCCGAGGTACTGCCGCCACATCGTCCATACGATTGTGCCATCGACCTGCTCCCACGCTAAAAGGAGAACTTTATGTCTCTTATTCCCGAGGCGGAGAGGTCAGGCAAAATGCAGCAGTTCCAGAAGGCCATAGTCACGGAAGTAGGCAAAGCATTCCCCTCACAAAACGCTAGCGGCATAGGTCAGGAATCAGTGGACAACCAAGGCGTACAGCCGAGAGGGGCACAAGTCCAATCCACCAGAGGTAGGGGAACAGTCTTTAAGATGTGGGACAGTTTTCTCAGCCCCTCACATACCACAGCCCCTGAGGTGCGGGGTAGTGCCACAAGAAATCCTAAGTTTGCCCAGATGCTCAAGGAGTACCTTTCAGATCGAACAACTGTACTCTGACATTCCTCTGTGCCTTACAATTATTGGGTATCCAAGCTGGACACGTGAAATGAATTGGCTCTCTACGCCTTGGAAGTCCTGGCCTGCCCTGCCGCTAGCGTTTTGTCAGAGCGTGTTTTTAGTGTCGCAGGTGGAATCATTACAGATAAACGCACCCGCCTGTCAACTGAAAATGCTGACAGGCTGACTCTGATCAAGATGAACAAGGGTTGGATTGGACCAGACTTCACCACACCACCAGCAAATGACAGCGGAATTTAAAGTTTGTAACGGGAATTTCCCATGTACCTCCACTCACCCATGGTAACACACTTCTGGACTTTGGCTAATCGCTGGACTGCTCCTCCTTCTCCTCATGCGCCACTATGATGACCGTTACAATAGTTAGGCCGTTGTTTCAGGTATACCCCCAGTGGTAAATTTTTTCGCCCATTCTTTCAGAATGGGCATTACAACGACAGGAGACCCGCTCCTTTGCAATGGGAACAATGTTTTGAGGCCCTCATGCACATCTCTATCCAGGGACAATGTGGAGCCTCCCAATTTTTGGCTACCCTGCCAAAGGGCTATACTACAATAGACCCACTTCCTTACAATGGGCACTTCAGGTTTACAGGCCCTCATGCACGTCTCTATCCAGGGACAATGTGGAGCCTCCCAATTTTTGGCTGCCCTGCCAAAGGGCTATACTACAATAGACCCACTTCCTTACAATGGGCACTTCAGTTTTACAGGCCATCTTGCACGTCTCTATCCAGGGACAATGTGGAGCCTGACGCTGCCACCGACTGCCACACACGTGCGGTTTTTAAATGCAAACACAGACGCAATAAGAACCTAACAGGTTTTTAGGAGCGACAATTACTGAGAACTCTGACACTATCAGACACTGCTGACTGACGTGTATTATACACTACACTTGTGCGTTATATACTAGTTTGTGAAAAACGCACACAAGTGCACCTGTACGCTGCCACCGACAGGCACACACGTGCGGTTTTTAAATGCAAGCACAAACGCAATAAGAACCTAACAGGTTTTTAGGAGCGACAATTACTGAGAAATCTGACACTATCTGGACTGTTTTAGACTGTGTACACCAGCCCCAGATATGATGAAGGCTGGTATACGGTCACCACTAGGAATGGCTATATACCCTGCATGCCTGCCTGTATACAGCTACAATAGTCCTGAGAAGGACTTTTCTCGTCACTAGCCTGTATTCCGACCTGGCTATACCCTGCCTGTATACAGCAACAATAGTCTTGAGAAGGACTCTGCTCCTGTACTCCGACCTGGCTATACCCTGCCTGTATACAACTACAATAGTCCTGAGAAGGACTTCTGGTCACACTTTTTGCAGCCCTGCTACGGAAATAACTATAAAGGGCCGCAAACCTTTCCCTGAAGCAGCAACACTCTCCCTGCACTGACTGTCTGGATGGCTGTGTGCAGAGCACAGCGCGCCCGCCGGTATAAAGGCTCGGTCACGCTGTGCAGGCCGGCCAATCACTGCAATTCCACAACTAACAGGGCTGTGGCATTGCAGTGGTCTGCCAGCCAATCCCTGCATGACGGCTGGCTCTCAAAAGAGCGCCAACATGCAGGGATGAAGACCACGAGTACAGCACAAGTATTGCGAGATTACTCGGTCCCCGCCGAGTAGCCCGAGTACAGTGATACTCGTGCGAGTACCGAGTAGTGACAAGCATACTCGCTCAACACTAATTATTAAGCGTTTTTTCTTCTCAACTTAAAACCTTTTGGAGTTCAGCTGGTGTTTTAATGTTTTATCTAAACTTTTGGAGCATTGCTCATTGAACTTATAAGGTTAAAGCAGTTAGGGAAGCATGGCATCAGATTATCTTTAAACATTTTAATCAGTAGTTGTGCTCCATTGGCAATTGTATATGTATAGACAGTTATGTTTGACATTTTGTGAACCTTTCAGAATTTTCCCTAATTCTGCATAAATTTGAGCTAACACATCATCAGACTTTCACACAAGACCTAAAAGCAGATAAAGAGAATCAAGTGAAACACGTAAATCAAAAATCTTAAACTTTCTCATTTTGTAAATGATAATGATGACCCGATAGCTCATGGTTGTGAGTGGCAAAAGTATGAATGAAGGAGATTTCTGAAGATCTCTTGTTGATGCTCATGAGACTAGAAAAAGTCACAAAACCATCTCTAAAGAATTTGAATTTTAACAATCCACAGTCAGAATGATAGTATACAAATGAAGTAAATTCAAGACCCAAATTACCCTCCCTAGGAATAGTCGAGCAAAAAAGATGACTAAAAAGAGCAAGATCTCTAATAGTCTACTAGGTTACAAAGGAACCCAAGGTAACTTCTAAGCAACTAAAGGACTCTCAGATATTTGCTAATGTAGCTGTTTATGAGTCCATTACCAGGAGGACACTAATCAACAACATTGACAAGGAGAAAGCTCCTACTCTCCAATATGAATATTGCTGCCGATAAGTAGTTTGCAAATGATCACCATCACAAACTAAAAGACTATTGGAACCATATTTTGTGACCATATGAAACTATAATAGAGCTTAGGTTTAAGGGGAAGCATTATGTTTGGAGAAAGAAAAACACTGTTGTAGAGAATTAAAACCTTATACCAAATCTAATACAGGGTGGCAGTAGTATAATGGTTTGGGACTGTTTTTCTGCCTCTGCACCAGGATGGCTGCCACCATTGCTTGAACAATGAGTTCTGAATTATATCAGCTCATTTTAAAGGAAAACATCAGGACATCTACCCATGGGTTGAATCTCAAGAGAACATGGGACAAGCAGCAAGAAAACCATAAAAGGTGGCTACGACAGTTCTGTGAGAGGGTGCTCAAGTATGATCCTGTCCTGTAAATAAATAGACATAACTTCAACACTCCAGATAGGTGAAATGGGGAGGTTCATTATAAAGAGCAATTCAGAATATTAACAAATGTTTTGGTCAACAATAGACAACTCTCTTCCGTACACAGATTGCAATCTTGAACCTGTTAGGAGCTCAGCGCTTGTGTAATTCTGTGGCCTCCACTGCTAGTAGACTGTAGAAGAGAACCCTGCTACCGGTGGATGCCGCAGCATCACAGGATTTAAGTCTATGCAGCAAGGAATCAAAGTAAACCAAAGCACAGACATTGTTCTATAAAAGAATGGTTGAAGAACTATGAAATTAAAGTTTTGGAATGGCCAAATCAAAGTCCTGAGCTTAATCCTATAGAAATGTGGTAGGAGGACCTGAAATGAGCAGCTTATGGGAGAAAACCCACCAATATAACAATTGAACAGTTGAGAGGAATAGGCTAAAATTACTCACAGCCTATGTATAGGACTAATCAACGAATAAAGGAAACATTTACATATGATTATTGGTGCACAAGGCAATCACACAACATACTGAAAATCCTTTAAAGAGAATCTGTCAACAGGTTTTTGCTATGTAATCTGAAGACAGTATGAAGCAAGGGTTTACGCAAAGAATTCATCCATGCCCATCTTGTCAAGGTCCGATCTGTGGTTCATTTGCTATGTTTGATTAAGCAGCAGGACTTATTGCTCAGACTACAATGTCATGTGCACAGCAGTGCGGCACGTTCCCTCATATGATTGGCCCCTCACTATCAATGTACAATCTCTATAGAGATATTGGTGTGGGCGGGTGCAGCTCTCTCACCTCTGCTACATTGCTAACTCTAATTACTGATTGTGTCAGAACGGCTGCACCCAGTAATCTAAGTGATACATCGTTGGATTCAGGATTTTTTTGCCTACATCATGCTGCTCTCAGATGAGGTAGCAAAAACCTGTTGACAGATTCCCTTTAAAAACTGTGTGGAAGTTTACCTAAAAGAATTGATGTAATTTTATAGGCAAAGGGCAGTCACACCAGATATTGATTTGATTTCGATATCTCTTTTGTTGATTCACCTTGCAATTTGGTAATTGATGAAAAAAAATGCTTTTCATGTCTATACTTGTAATCCTTTTTTGCAGGATTTTATTTACCGCATTGCTTGAAAGTTTATAAACACCCAACTTCACTAATGTACATCTATATGTATAGATCTAAGTGAAATATAACAACATGGGTTTCGGGATTGGAGTAAATGGCGATCATGATTCTCGTTGTCATAACGACAGCAACAGATTATCCTTCCACGATGGCCCTGATTATATTAAATTGGAATGATAAACACATAATTTTAGAAATGTGATGATAGAGTCACAAAATGCTTCATTCAATCCTTAAAAGGAGGAAGTGGAAAAGTGATCAAAGTGTTACAGGAGAACTTTAAATAAGAAGAATGGCAATTTTCTTTGTAAAAGTGTGTATTTTCTGAAATGTACTACATTAAATGCGGAGTATAGGCTGCAGTGGATAAAAGAATGAAAGTGTCTTAACTTTAATTCCTTGTCAGTATGATTGGAAGATTGTGTAATCTCCGGAGCCTGACAACTTTACTACTGACTTTGGTTTTAGCAAACTGAGCAAGTGGTGCAATTTAGCCAAGATCAAAAATAAACTAAAAAATAAACCTGCTACAATTATAGTATGAAAGGGTCCAGTTACGGGTGACAGACAGTCATGTGGTTTCGGGCCATAGAAGGTCACAGTGTTTGGCTGCACAGAATGCTGTCTGACTTTCCATTGTTTCTGCTGTCAGTATTCATCGGTATAGGTAGCTTTCCTGCTGGATTCATCTCTCCCCCTTTTGGACCCAGCAGGAGCTCGCCTTCCACCCAGCTGCTGATCATCAGCATTCTTTTGGTGCTTAAGTACCCCTTCCTTCTTTGGCCTGTGCTGGTGATATTTGAAGTTCTTTCAAGCCTTGGTGGCTTGTACTATTCTGTGGTATCATTGCTGAAACTTTGCTAAACTTCTACCTGCGTCATCTGTAGATAAGTAATTCATGCATTTTCCCCTGTGTGTCCTCCTTGTGTCATCTGTAGTGTTTAGTAGGGTTGATGAAGAGCTCATCCCATCCGTTCCCTATTTAGGGTCCAGCACTAGGGATACCTAGAGTGAAGGCTCCTGCTCGGCGCATAGGTGCGGAACCTATCTAGGGTGATGAGGGACCCCAGGGACCAGCGGTAGGTTTGATCAGGGGTCACCATCTTCCCTTTCCCTAGACACAGGGTTTCCCTTCCATTTTGTCGTTCACTTGGTACTTCCTCGTTCTTAGAGGGACAGGTCCATATAGCAATGATGCTAGAGAGCTACTGATGCAGACACATGGCAGTCAACAATTAAAGTCAATAGGCCATTCTGTGCTTGATCCAGTACATCCTAGTCTACAAAATGGCAAGATTGGATTGTACATTCTTAACCAGTCAATGCTGTTAGGTAACACCGGACAACAATTTTTTTTTCGAACATTCTGTGTCCTTGAAAATTTGAGGTGATTATGATAAACTCACTCGAGCTGAGCAAAAATATAATTTCTTATAGTCTGTATCACTTAGCCATTTTGAGAAACATGAGATAAAGTTTTACAGATTATCATCTAAATGTTACCAGTAGCATTAGTTCACTGAACCGAAAGTGTTTTGATTCCGATTTCCATTTACACTCAACGTCCGGTACCTCCCGTATTAGTGTCCAGCAATAGCCAGCTGGCGTTCATGGATTCCAGTAGCCTTGATAATGCTTTACCATCTTGGCAATATCTTGGTGAAATTGTTCGCCATGTTCATCACGGACTGCACCAAGATTTTCAGGGAAGAATTCTAAATGTGAATGCAGAAAATGAATTTTCAATAACATGTTGTACTTCATCGCTTTGTATAGCTTCAAGAAGGCTTTCATCCAATTCGGTGTAGTTTGGTACTCGATAGTTATTGTAATTGAGAAATTTTTACAATATTAAATAAAGTATGAGCAATAAACTCCGTGACACCATACAAAGGTTAGTGTGCGTTTGGATTTTGCCAAATTCCCACATATGGCACAAACTCTAATAATGAAAAGGCAAAAAGGAGTTTTTAAAGTGCAAAAAATTGTACAAAATTTATTAAATCAGGTGAACATCCGTTTTGTTTAAAATAGAATTAAGAACCAGGACCATACCCCAAGAATGGTAGGCACCGCGTAGGGGTTAATAATGCACTAACATATTACAATAATACATTTAGAGAGGTAATTGTGAAATATATCAACATTATAATATCTCCAAATTGAAGTACATCCACAATTAGTGCAAGAATAGAAGTCTCTATAACGGTCAGAGGCATACCAAAAATCAAGTGCTGGGAATAAGCAGGCAAAAACCACGATAGTGAAAGAGAGGTCAGTCGCTGGATCAGGGAACCTCTGGAAAGCCCAACGCACGTTTCGATAAGACAATTGTTCTTCTATTCATCAGGGGAGAGGCACCTTTCACTATTACAGGTCAAAGAGAGAAGACTGCTGAGCCAAAGCAGAAAAAGTCCTCATCCGTGACTACTACTGAGGTGGTCGCGCGCCCTCCGTCACCCCTCTACGATAGTATGACAGTATGTCCTCTGAGACCTTTTTATGAACCATCCTCCCTACAGTAGCCACAGGGAGAATTAATTTATCTGAACTTAAGTCTAGCCCATTTCTTCCAAGCCTTATCATCATATTTGTCAATTCTTCCTTTGTTTTCTTCTTCTTAAAATCCCCTGAGATTTTTTTTTATACAATCACTACTTGATGCTAAGCCAATATCAATTTTCTCGACAATATTTTGGATTTTGTTCTTATGCGGATGCATTGCTCTTAAAATGTAGTAATACCTTTGTATCTTTTGTGTGGCTCGTTTGTTTTTCTGGCAAAGGTTGAAAACATTTTCCATGAAAAGAGAATTGATTAAGAAAAAAAAGTTAATGCTCCGTTGATAACTTAGGATTCTTTTTAAGCTGTAAGTCAATACTGTAGCATTGGTCCAAAAAAATAAATCAACGTCTATGGGAAAATTAGTCTTCACAGATAGATTTGTGATAAAATTACGGGTACTTCACTTCCTTTATAGGCTGACATCAGTTGTGATATTTTAGACAAGGTATGGCCATATTTGATTTTTAGTTTTAAATTTTAATTGAAATATAAAAATATACATTCTGCTTTGACAAATATTATTTTCATAAGTTATTTAGTTAACATCTGCCTTCCAATTCTAATTAAAACTGCAGGATGAGTTAAGAATGTCAATACAAATTTTCAGCTCTTCATTTGGATTTCTAACAAATTTAGAACTCAGAATATTTAGATACTGAATTCTAACATGTAAAAAATGTACCGTAAGTGTAATCATTGCATGTAGACAACTTTAGTATGTTCTTAGACAGTGATTATGAGCACCATATTCTTTGACTTCTCTTTCTTCGGTCACATTGTTCAATGCATGGGCGTACCCAGGATCAAAACTGGGGGGGGGGGAGGCAAGCCAAGGTCGATCAGGTTGTAAAATATTAGAACGGAAAAGGTGAATGAAACGAACATTTTAAAAGAATTAAATGTAATTATAGCAGTGCTTTATTAGTTATTACAATTATTTACTTGCAAATAAATTTGGATTTTTATTCTGATTACATGTCTTATACTAATATAACCTGGAGCGGGACCTTAAACAGCACCATGTGACCGGGCAACGTCACCGGTCACATGGTGCTTCCGGGTCCTAGACCCTACCCACAACACATACTGTATACAGCCCCCCATAGGGCTCCCATCTCATATATAGTCCCCCCTTAGGGCTCCCATCTCATATACCTTCCACCCATAGCGCTCCCATCTCATATACAGCCCCTCCATAAGGCACCCATGTCATATACAGCCCCCCATAGGGCTCCCATCTCATATACAGCCCCTCCATAGGGTTCACATGATAGGAGCCCTATGGGGGGCTGTATCTCATATAAGGCCCCCCCCATAGGGCTCCCATATTCATCCCCCCCATCATATACAACAGCTCCCCAGACCCCCCGACTGTCTGATTTAATATTTACATTTTTTTTACTTGTGGCAGCAGCTCAGCCTCCCAGCAGTCTCCCCAGCTTGTGACTGTGCCGGCCGCTCTGCACTGCAGGACTCGACACAACGGGGCGCAGAGTGATGATGTCAATGTCATCACTCCAGTTCAGTCCACGCTGTGCTGATTTGCAGTGCAGAGCGGCCGGCAGGCACTGAGGACGGGATTTTACAGCTCCTACTAGGAGCGGCTGCGGGAGCAGCGTTCAGCCTGCACTGCGGTACTAGTGGGTGGCGTGTGCCGATGCACCATGCCACCCTGTCCTCTCCTCACCACTCGTGCTGCCTGACGTACCCGCTACCTGACAAAGACAGGTCATAATAGGTGCGTGCCCCTGCTTCTGGGGCGGGGCAGCTGCCCCCCTGCCCCTTGCTGGGTACGCCCATGGTTCAATGGACTTTTGTTTAGCCCCTTTTACCCTGAACTAGAGTTGAGCGAGTACCTAACTATTCGTATTCGCTGTACTCATAAGGACTAAGACACACAGCATGAAAATCGGAGTAAGTAGAATGCAATAAAACATCGCATTTCACTCGGACCAATATTAGCCTGTGTGTCAGCACACATAAGCGATTATTTTCTCAGCCCTAATTGGACCCAGAAAATAGTCGCAGCATGCTGTAGGTGCAATGTGATCCTTGTTTCTCTCGCACCCATTGAAGCCTATGGGTAAAGAGAAAAATTGCACTGCACTCATAGTACACCAGTGTACTGCGAGTGCAGGGCGAGAATGGCAATAGCTGGCAATGGAGGACAGAGGGAGATAAATCCCTCCCTCCCCTCCGCAGCACTGGCCCGCCCCTCCTTAGATCCGGCCTACCCCTCCTCAGAGCCAGCCCGCCCCCTGCAGCTGTGTTCCGATCGCATGATCGGACCGCAGTCGCAGTGACACTCGCATGACATTTGGCTCCCGCTGTGCTGCCAGCATGAGCCGAGTGTTATGCGAGGATCGCAGTAGTCCCCAGTGTGGACCCAGCCTAACGAGTGCTGTCTAAAACTCGCGTATTCATTCCGAATAGCGTGTGCAATGCAACTCAATGGGGAAAACTCGCAAAGTAACGAGTAACCTGAATGCTGTACTTTTCGTGCGAGCAGCAAATAGTGCGGAATTTGGGTTACTCGTTACATTTTCAAACTATTATTTGGGGTTGCATACTACATCCAATCACCCTATTGTTAATGCCAGTGTGCGCCGTTCAAACACTGCAAGCGGCTTACACAGAGCTGATCACCAAGCGTACCTGAGCACAGCGATGCTCGTGCGGGTTAAGTTCACACATAAAGCATTCAAACTCCGAATCCAAGCTCTGTTTTTTTAAGTTGGTGTTCGGTTCGAAAACCGAACCTCGGGTTTGCTCATCGCTAGTCCTCAGTTCAAATCCCACCAAGGACAACATCTGCAAGGGGTTTCTATGTTCTCCCGGTGTTTGCGTGAATTTACTATGGTTTCCTTGAAAACTCTAAAGACATACTGATAGTGAACAGTGTTGCTGGTGTATGTAAAGCCCTATGGAATAGCACTATATAAGTGAATAAATATTATATAAGTGTAAAGAAATGATAACATTCCCCCGACAATTTAGCATGGTTATGAAGATACCAAAATTGCATATTTTTTAAAATTAATTTAAACCTTTGCTCTTTCTGGGATTTTCAGTCCAGTGAGAGATATTTATACAAAGAATTACTGATAAGACGGCCCACTGGACCAAAAATCCCAGAAAGAGCAGAGGTTTAAATAATTAAAATATGGATTGAACTGAATCTTTTCTCACAAAACTATATATATGAATCTGTTCAGCCCTTTCTCCTCTATATATGATGTGTCACAACACTCTGTGCAGAGCATCTTGCCTTTGGAGATGCTCTGCTGCACTTTTCTGTGTTACTAGCTAGCAGTGTGTTTGATAGCACAGGATTCCATGTTGGTGCTGATTACTCAGGTGTTCCACCTGTTACTATTCCTCTGTGAAGAGCATCTTGCCTTTGGAGATGCTCTGCTGCACTTTGCTGTGTTACTAGCTAGCAGTGTGTTCGTTAGCACTGGACTCCATGTTGGTGCTGATTATTCAGGTGTTCCACTTCCCTGGTATTTGCTCAGGTTCTTTACTGAGCATGCTCGCCCAGGACATCACCAGTTGTAATTTACCGTTCTGCAGTTGTGCTGTTGGTTTCTGTCTCTGTTCTGATCTATGTTCTCTGACCCTGGACCGTTATTTGATTCCTCTCTGCCCTCTCCCTGTTCCTGTCATGACCTCCTTCCTGTTTGACCTCGGACCATTACCTGACTACGTCTTTGCTTTCTCCCTGAACTTATTACTTGTTCTCCTGGACGTCTGACCCTCGGCTATTGCCCTGTCTATGTCTCTGTTTTCTCCTTGTGCTTATACAAGTGCTCCTGTTAACAGACCCTGGCTTTCCTGACTACTCTCAAGCCCACACTCCCTTTAAGTAGTGGCTACAATCACATAATGGCTTGTGGATGGGAAGCCACTGCACCACAGGCTGAGCATACTCTGGAGGGGCGTAACTAAGTGACTATTTGGTCTTCATTACGGTCTTTGATGGTGAGGATAGGCTGGGCTGGAGGTAGTCACCAGGTACCACAACAGGGCAGTCCATGGGTCTGCAGCAGCTGACCAATAAGTCAAGGCAGCAGTACCAAGTACAGAGGGCAAAGGTGAAGGTGTAGTCAGACAGTCCGCGATCATGGCAAGCAGCACAGGACCAGTATACAGAGCTGAGTTCAGGAGTGGAGAGATCAGACTGGATGGGTAAGTAAGCCAGGTCAATAAAAGGCAAATCAGAACAGAACACAGGCAAAGTCAGACTACACCTATAATCTGACAAAGGTACATACAGAGTTAGCTGTCATTCACTGAGCAGTGCTGCCTACTTGTATTTTCCTATCAAACGATATATCAGTCTCTCCAGCAACTTGGACTACGTGATTGGCTTTAAAGGTGTTGTCTGGACTTATCACAAAAGTCTGCAGACACTCTATGTGATTGAAGACTTGTGAATCCGCACATCATGTGCGGAGCATGCTGTCAGGATTCTCCAAGTGCCAGCAGCGAGACTAAACAGTCATGTGACCACAAGAATACAATATATATATATATATATATATATATATATATATATATATATATATATATATGCCTCAGTTTCGGGAATCGATCCAGTGACCAGTGATCCAGTGTGGTCAGTTTCCTTCTCTCCTGAGGCACAGCCTAGTTGGTCTCTGTCAATATGCATATGTTTCTTTCATCTTTGCTTTTCTTACTTTGTTTTGCGGGTGTCAGGTGTTTTTATTTGTTTATTTTGTCTCTGTCCTATCACATATCTGGTGGGGCTCCTTTCATCCGCCTTCTTCCTTTGCTCCATTCCATGATGGATGGATATGTGGAGTTGCAGCTCTTCAGTTAAGGATATTCTTGCTTTATTGTTTTTCCCTGCAGTTTGTTTGTGAGCTTCCCTTCCCAGCATTCTTCCCATTTTATAATGTTTTGGATTTTGGGGGTTTCCACTTATTCCATAGTCTTTTGGGGCTTTCCTCCACCTTCCCTGTATGACTGTGTGTACATGTTCTTAGCCTCGTGTCTCATCCTCTCCTGCACTTCTTGTATGCTTATTGTTGTTCTGTGTTACCCTTTGCTTAGGGTGCAGTTAAGAACACGACGTTGAGTGGGGGAACCATAACGTAATCTTTGGGTGCCAAACTCCGCGGTCAGGCAGAGACTAATCAGGGCCGGATTTAGGGCTACTCCTAGTCTAAATAGGGACCTATAGATTGCTAGGTTCACACCTCTCCTGGTTTGTTCATTTCTGTGTGAGTGAAAGGGCTCAGTCATAACAGTATACTTCTGGCCACATTCAGACTAGATTTCTACAGCCTCGCTCAATGCAGTGAATTGAGCGAGGCTGCATATGTCTAGTCTTAATGTGGCCGGAAGTATGCATGTTACATACTTGCGGTAACATGATTGATTGGCTTCACCACTGAACATGTTGTGAGTACAGAATTTTGTGATAAACCCAGACAACCCGGTTAACTCTATATCTACTGTATATAGAGTTACAGTAATTAATTTGGAGCTAGAAAACTGAGATTCAAATATATATATATTATTCAACTCAGAATTAAATGCTGTTAATCAGCACAATATTTGTAATGAAGAACAACAACAACAAAATAAAACCAATTGTGCCTGAGCATGGACATTCCTTTTTCCATATTACCTTATATAACCTTTCCATAATCAACAGCTACAATATGGCTGAATGAGTTTTAATCCTCTGCAGAGCGCCATTTAACAGACATTGATATAGTCTGACACACAAACTCTCGTGGCTTTTATCCTTCTATTGAGGCTTATACACTGTCATGAAAATTAATAATGCTATAACTTGCACTGTATTGTGGATGATACATTTCCGGAGTGATGGCTAGGCTTCTGGAATCTGGTCAAACAGACATATTAATTTATCAGCTCTGAAAAAGCAATTACTACAAATTGAGATACAAAATATCACTTGTCATGGCCTCACTAACCCAACTGTTTTGCCGCCTTTGATATAAATTGTGATGCATATTTTACCCAGAAATTAATACCAATAGTCTAACAAGAACACGGGGATGTGCAGGCTTAAAATTGGATTTTAAAGGTCAAATATACTTTATAGCATTTCTGGAATACAATTGTCACATGTATAAGGACAGGCTCAGGATTAGCATTCTCATTTACCATCTGAGACCATGCATATTTAAACATTGCTTTTTTCCTTTGGGCATTTAAGGGTTAATCCCTTCCCTTGTGCAGCAGCAGAGTTACTGAGCTGTCATCAGTTGAGCATTTCTGGGCTGTATTTAATGTCTCTGCTTCCTGGAGAGGTTGCTGGTTATTCTATTCAGTTAGGAGCTAGCCAGGGAGCAGAAAGGACATGTTCTTACTGCGTCTACTGTGATTGTTTTTGGAGATTGTTGTAAGTTGGTTATTCTACCTCCTTTTCTTTATATCCTTACGTGTTCACCTATGGTTATCCCCTGGTGCAGGTTTTAGGTGTGTTTGAGTTTTTGTTTACCCACGTCTGTTCTGTGTTGGTGGGGGTTTTGGGGTCTCCATCCCGGTCAGTTGCCTGGATAGTGGGGACATAGTCTTCAGGGCCAGGACAGTAGTCAGGGCCACGTTGGAGGCTTGACCCTCACTACCCTTAAGTCTACTTTTGGGATAAGGGACAGCATAGGGACCCCAGTCTTAGGGTCAACCGAGAAGCCCCTGTACCATCCTTGTTTCCCCTTTACAACAAGTTATCCTCATGTCAGATGTCATCTGCTTCATAATAATGTATCATAGCCTTTGGGACAACAATCAAGGAGGAGTGTGGGACTTTACGACTCCTTGGACATTATGAACCACCCATTTGACTCTTTCTGGTAGTACAATCTATTTTACAACTTAAGTTTTTCCTTTATGCTGTAAAAGACATTGCTAAGAAAGACATAAACCTTTTACTACACAACGGCTGGTTCAAGGGCTTTTTAAGGCATGACTTGTTCCTTTTAATTAGATTTAAAAATAATATAATATATTTAAATAAATTATAACAAACTTACACCATTAGTATAATAATATAATCAATAGCACAAAAAATAGGTTTAACATGAACAAATTGATTGTAAATAAATCAAACTCATTTAGAAGTTTGCTAAAAATTCACAGATTTTAGCCAATCAGAATTTTGGGATTCAATTTGTCCAAATCCAGCAAAATGGTGGTCAATCAGTTACCGTTTTTCTGGATTCAAATAGGTTAAAAATCAAAAACATATCTTTTTCACCTCATCCCTTATTTGTCCATTATACCACAGTTCTCCTCAGTTCTTTACTCTCTTCCTAAGACACCACCATTCTGGCTTCCATCTTTTCTTCACGCCTTACCAGTACTTCATTCATTAACTAGGCTTAGACACATGTTATGATGCAGGGCTACCTGACTTCATGGGGCAAAGCATATCATGATGTTAGAAGGTGCGTCAAGGCACCTCAAAAATGCCAAGATGAACAGAGCAGAGTAGGTGCCATAGGAAGCGAGCAAAAGATTATCAATGAGCAGCGGTCGAAGACACAAGTGAGGAACAAGGTGCCTATCATAATTTATTGTTTTTAATTCCTTACTGGATATATTTTTATTATACTTTGGGGCAGGAGACCTCAGAGCTAGAGATGAGTGGTTCCGTGGAGGTTCTGTTCAACGGCAGCCAAGGAGCTGAGCCTCCACTGGCTTGAGCTTGACCCGAACCCCGGAGCAAGTAACTAATTGGCAGTTTGAGTCTCCACCCACAAACAGCCAACCATAAGCAGATCACTTCCAGGAGAGGGTGGGTAGGCTTTTTAAAACAATTTTTTGAGTTACACACTACATTTAATCATGCTAATGTTACTCCGTGCTAGCCGTTCAAACATTGCAAGCGGCTCGCACAGAGCTGAGCACCGAGCATACCTGAGCACAGCATTGCTCACTCGAGTGAAGTTCACACAGCCAAACCTTGATTTTTTTTTAGGTTGGTGTCTGGTTCAAAAATGAACCATCAGGTTCGCTCATCTCTACTCAGAGCATAATAAAAGTCTGGGATATCACTAGGACATATATTTACAAACATTGAGGGCTAGACCTGTGGGACACCTAACGATAATGAGAACCTGGGGCTTGGGACCATTCCAGTCATATTGTGCACAAAAGGTCTGCTAAAGGGTAGAACTGAAACTGTTCAGAATAAAATTTACCTTTGTAATTACTCATGCAGAATTTTTATGCTGTCTATTTATATTAATCATTGTTATTTAATGGTCAATGATTGGTAATGGCCAGATCTTGTGAAGATCAGGAGTAGCACTAACCATCAGTGTTGGAAGTAGGGTTTCTCTGTCTCCCCAGAGGTAATGATTAGTGATGGGTGAGCACTAATATGCTCGAATGCTCGTTCCTCATTTCGAGCTGGTCAGACTCTCGGATGAGCTCAACGCAAGTAACAAGACACTATGGAAAGTCAATGATTGGCCTGTTCATGTCTCCGCCCACATACAGCCAGCCATAACTAGAACATTTCCGGTGGGAGGGTGAGGTTTGTTATTTTTGTCACACTACCCCCGAGAATGTTGTTTTATAGTTTCATAATGTTTAAGGTTTAAGGTAGACTTAGGTTCCTCGAGTTCAATTAAAGATCTAATCTAACATGTTATCCCACGGCAGAGCCATTCAGAGACTGTGAATGGCTCTCCTTGGAGTGCCTGTCCAAGCCTGTACATTGTGGTTGTTGTTTCATGGATGAAATATCAGAGCACCCGCATTACTAGGCCAAGCTCCGTGAGTACCCAAGCACCCTGAGACTTGATTGAGTAATTAACAGTGCTGAGCACACTCACTCATCACTAGTAATGATACTTCATATAGAACATGTGTGTGGCCACTTTTCATTTAGTCAGAATCCACGTTTTCTTTCTAGACACAAGAAATGTTATTAATAATCACTATTAGGTATGTGACCAAACTCGTGATAATTCATTTTCTCCAATGTCACCTCCAAGGAGGCTATCTTCTGTTGGACCTCTCAACTCAGGATTCTCCACCTCTTGGGTGGGTTGGTTTGACCTCACTTATACTATAGAACAATTGGTGTCACATACAGAATGTGCAAAATGAGAGCTTCAATTCTCAGCATTAGGGATTGTTCATACTTAAAGGGAACCTGTCACCAGTTTTTTGACTATTAAACCAAAAGTGTCACCTTCTGCAGCTCCTGGGCTGCATTCTATTAAGGTGCACCTCATTGCTGACCCCCCCTTGCAGACCCCAAAAAGAACTTTATAAAATCCCACCGTATTGTATGCTAATGAGCTGTGTTGGCCAGATGACAGCAGCGTCATCCTCGTACCCGACCATGATCTAGCGCCTGCGCAGATACATCGAGAAACAACATTAATGAGGATGGCACCACCATGGGGTTAATAGGAAACATGCCACCACACATGAGCACAGAAGCAAAAAACAAGATTTATAATGGGTATGTGGGGCACAGCTTCACTAAATGTACCAATCTAGAAAAACCACCGAGTCCAAGTAATCATATGCAAAACGTGAAATAATTTATTTGTACACACTTTAAAACACAATTAAAAAGGAGGAGACTCAAACAAAGAGTCCCTCCATAATGCAGCATGTATACACCATGGGACCTCAGATATTAGTATATACTGTAAAGCATGAACAGGCTAAAAAAAACACTGGTTTGCACTATACATAGTCAGTATACCCCTCAGGAAGCCACTCATGGTGGCGTAACGCGTGGGGCGTGTGGGCATTTACACCACCTCTGATTCATGCTACTTTGGTAATTATCAGTAAGCTTTCTTTATTTTGCACCAATATGACTGCAGGATTGTATTTTTGAGTATGTATAGTGCAAACCAGTGTTTCTTGTTAGCCTGTTCATGCTTTATATACTAATATCTGAGGTCCCATGGTGTATACATGCTGCATTATGGAGGGACTCTTTATTTGAGTCTCCTCCTTTTTAATTGTATTTTAAAGTGTGTACAAATAAATTCTTTCACATTTTGCACATGATTACTTGGACTCTGTGGTTTTTCTAGATTGGTACATTTAGTGAAGCTGTGCCCCATATACCCATTATTATTCTTGTTTTTTGCTTCTGCGCAAATGCATCACCGGCGCGTGCGAGGTAAACTGTTTTTATGCTCAGCCCGCGATAGGGGCAGAGAGAACTGCACCTGGACAACAGTGTGGGATGATGACGGAGGCGCCATCCTTTTCAATCATGACAGGAGGTCGGCGAACAAGGCGACAAGGAGGGACAGGAGCCGAAATAGAGGCCGCCCATCTGGCCAACACAGCCCATTAGCATAGAACACGATGGAATTTTATAAAGTTCTGTTTGGGGTCTGCAAGGGGGGTCAGCAACGAGGTGCACCTTCATAGAATGCAGCCCAGGAGCTGCAGAAGGTGACACTTTTGGTTTAATAGTCAAAAAACTGGTGACAGGTTCCCTTTAACATTTTTGGTGCCATTTTTTCCCCGTTTTTTTTCTATTGAAAAAAACAAAATGCTTTGCTATAGAATGATATTCTCATTCACACTTTGTGTTATTTTTTTTTCCCTCGTGTAAATTAAGCTGCGTTTTGCTGGGAGGTCATATAAACAAAAAATGCATAAAAAAGCTCACTCAAAACATTAAAATTCACAATTAAACGCTGTATTTTTTGCATTTATCTTATGAAAAAAGCAGCAACAACATTGAAGATAAACATGTCCCGAGTTTCTTGTGTCTAATGTCCGATTGGGAACCGTCAGGACGGACATCAGCAATGTGTTTTCTCTCTCCTTTCAGGGATTGTTTATTCTTGTAAAGTACCCCATTGCGACCTTTTAACAAGACATTTCAGTTAGTGGACATCCCCTTTAAATTTTGCTCTTTTCCCCCCCGTTAGCTATAATGAGTTAGTTGCCCATGCTCACCAAGTTAATCCTTTCATATTTGTCAAGTTCATCATAAAGCTGACAGATTAACAGTTTGCCTTTTCTTCCAAACCATCAATAAGACAGTTTTTCTTGAATTCTACGCTGTTTTTCTCCCGTAGAATGTTCGGTGCCATTCATCAGTATAGTACACAAAGGAAAGCTTTAGGGAATACTGGTCATGTCACACTGAGTTACGGCTTGTTCTGACATGACAAAACACAATAATTATAAAGCGAAACAAACAATGCCCCGAAAAGCAAGTGCTGTAAAATATGTAAGATTTATTGGAGACTGTGATTTTTTACGCCAGAGCGTGGCATGTACGATGCGTGTCACACCTTTTATTTTATACACAGCTTGGGGTGAGATTTACAGTCTAAGCTGAGGCTAAGCCTGTTTTCCTTTGCGTTCAATATGCATGCCTTGCATCCCTTCTAAAAGGCTTTAACTCATTATTTTCTTTGTGTTCTAAAATAGAGGTTTGGGAAATTCCAAAATCAAAATGTAATTGACACCGAACAAAAATATAAATGCAACACTTTTGTTTTTGCTCCCATTTTTCATGAGCTAAACTCTAAGATCTAATACTTTTTCTATGTACAAAAGACCCTTTTCTCTCGAATGTGGTTTACAAATTTGTCTAAAGGGTGCTTTACACGCTGCAAAATCGCTACCGATATATCGTCAGGGTCACGTCGTTAGTGACGCACATCCTCGCGCCGTTAGCGACATCGCAGCGTGTAAAACTAATGAGCGCTGATTAACGATCACAAAATCATTCCAAAACGGTGATCGTTGACACGTCGTTAATTTCCTTAATATCGCTGCTGCCACAGGTATGATGTTGTTCGTCGTTCCTTTGGCAGCACACATCGCTATGTGTGACACCGCAGGAGCGACGAACATCTCCTTACCTGCATCCACCGGCAATGAGGAAGGAAGGAGGTGGGCGGAATATTACGTCCTGCTCATCTCCGCCCCTCCGCTTCAATTGGCCGGATGCTTAGTGACGCCGCAGTGACGTTGCTATGACGCCGAACACACCTCCCCCTTGAGGGAGGGATTGTTCGGCGGTCACAGCGACGTCGCTGACCAGGTATGTGAGTGTGACGCTGCTGTAGCGATAATGTTTGTTACAGCAGCGATCACCAAATGTCGCATGAGCGACGGGGCGGGTGCTTTCGCGCCCGACATCGCTATCAATCGCTAGCGATGTTGCAGCGTGTAAAGTACCCTTAAATCTGTGTTAGTGAGAACTTCTCCTTTACCGAAATAAGCCAACCACCTCACAGGTGTAGCATATAAAGATGCTGATTAGAGAGCATGATTATTGCACAAGTGTGCCTTAGGCTGGCCAGCATTATTATTGCATGGGTGCGCCTTAGGCTGGCCAGCATGATTATTGCACATGTATGCCTTAGGCTGGCCACAGGAGGCGTTCATGTTTGAAGGCGCCCGTTACTACATCAACCACAATGAAAGGAAAGTGACTTGTAAGCACACGGTGAGCGGGCAGCCCTCCCAAAACAACTGCATTTTCGTTGTGAATGACCAGTCCTCAGCACTGATGTCCTCTCAAGAGACGAAGCACAGAACAGTCAGCATGACGAGCGACAGCTCCAACACCGTGCCCACTGACAACCCTACCAGCCCCCCGTCCAAGCTCTCCAGGTCCTCCGGGAAGATGCACAACTTTGGGAAAAGGTCAAACTCCATAAAAAGGAACCCAAACGTCCCAGTGTCGATGTGTGTCTGGCTGTATAAGAAGGAGAATTCTGGGTTGAAGTTATGGAAGAAGCGCTGGTTTGTGCTGTCTGACCTGTGTCTCTTCAATTACCGAGATGAGAAGGAAGAGGGCGTCTTGGGCAGCATCTCACTTCTGGGCTTCCAGATATCACCGTTGACGGCAGAAGATCACATAAACCGTGCACATGCCTTTAAGGCGTCGCATTCCAACATGAGGAAGTACTACTTCTACTGTGACACCATAAAGGAGATGGAGTTATGGATGAGGAGATGAACGGAGCCTTGCTGGTGCACTCCGAGCCTGTGCGACAAATGGACATGGCCACACTAAAAGGCCACTCTACAATGTGCAATCTTATCACAGCACAATGCCACAGATGGAGAGGAACCATATTAAAAGTTATGTTCCCACTATCCACTCTACATAGTTGTTCTCAAGTGTCTTTAGTAAAACATTGTTTTTGAATAACTGGTGGTCTCCCTCACTGAGTGGTACAACATCTTGTCCTGGTCAGCCAAAGCCATCAGCACTATGCAGCCAGTAAAGGTGTAATTCCCTTGTCAAACAAGTCCACACAACCAGCTATAATAAATCAGAAAAAAATCCCAGCACTCACTTTGGATCAAGAAAATGTTTTGTCTTTTTAATTACCATCTGTCTGGTCTGGACATTTCAGCTCCTTCCGAGCTTTCAACACCAGCACAAAACCAGCCAGGTCCATCCTCTTCATGTAACATGCCTTGGGGTAAGGGATGACTACCTTGCCCACAAGTGCCACCTCGCGCCACGTACAATTACTGCTGAATGGAAGCCTTGACTACCGCCTACTACCTGATGGCATCTGATTTTATTATTTTGATTAGCCAACCTGACATAAAGTCACATGTTTCTCAAATCACAATGATAACAATGCACTAATTAAATAAAGACCGATCAGATCACAGGTGGCTCTCAGGGCTTGTTCTTCCAGCAGCCCGAACTTTTTTTTATTTCTCAATCAACACAGTCATATGTGGGTTTGCTTTCTACTAAATGAGTTGTATTTTTAAATTAACAAGAATTTACAGGAAGTGAGTCATGACAGCGACAGGGGCCATCTGCTGACCCCCAGCTGTCATGGCAACCCTTTGGCACCCTGTGATCGTGTCACAGAGGCACAAATGGAGGCGGGGAACAGCGTGGTCCCTGTCGGAGCGTGTTAGACGATGCTGCCAAGAGTTTGACAGTGCACTCTAACTAGTTAATAGGTGATCCACCCGGGCCTGTTACTTGCACATGTCTGTTGAACAGATCAGCAGACATGTGCAGGGAATAATGCAGGTTGGCCGTGCAAGCCCGTATTAAAGGGACACACATGGCCAAGGATGTATATACCATATTTTTAAGTTTATAAGAGGCACTGGATTATAAGATGCAAGGGGTCCGTCTTATAATCCAGTGGTGTCTGACTCGTGGGGGATCAGAAGCAGTGGTGGAGCGGGGTCACAGGAGGCAGAGGCTTTGGTGGAGCAGGGCAATGCTGCGGGCAGTGCGGCAGGTGTCCCAGATGGCTTTCCAGAAACTGTCGGCGGTGCAGGCTTCAAAGCAATGGCGCCTGGAGTCGTCACGTGTTAAGATGGATCTATCAGCTCAATGATAAGCAGAAATCTCATCTGCACATGTTCCACCTCCTGGCTCCATTTTCCTTAAGTCGGCTGCTGGGAGATCAATGAGCTAGAGACGGTGCATGTGTGGCGCCCTGGACAAGCCAGGGGCCACAGGTAACAACACACAAACACCCCCACCCCCAGCAGTTTCACAGCAGACATCCCCAGTGAAACTTGATTCCTTTCCTCGGGCTCAGACAGACACACCAGGTGGGCGGAGTCAGGAGATGGAGACGCCCACCCAGGAGTTTAGCTGGCCTGAGGCAGGAAACAAGCCCAGACAAGTCCAGGAGAGGAAGAGAGAGGAGGTCTGCAGAGAGGCAGACGCAGACTGGGGCCTAGGTTGGAGCCTAGGGTTCCCGTGCAGAGAGTGAGGCAGACGGTAGTGGCCGTCTGCAGGGAGCCGGGCAGACAGTTGGTGGAACCGCAGGTAGCCGGGGCTGGGCGGTGGCCCACCGGTACTGAATCGGGGAGCCAGCTGGAAACCGGAGCGCAGGAGGAGCGTACGGAAGGTGCAGAAAAGGACTTACATTACCAACCTGGGGTTAGGGGAAAACACCGCAGCCGCCTGTGGGACCCGTCCATCCAGCCGTTTGTTTCAGCAGAGACTCTGTGTGCATCATTGGGCTGAGTAAGTACCACCGTGCTGTGCGGCACAGCACTGCCCCTGCGACCCTGCACCTCGCCAGGCCCTGTAGCCCGCCTGCCATCCATCCCTACCCCATCACCGGGCCCCGGGACAACCAACCCCCTACCCACGGAGGGGAGAACTAACAACTCAGCTGCTCCCTGTCACTGCTCCCGGGATCCCCGTCCAGAGCAGCGGTGGTGTCACCAAAATCACCACAACTGTGGGTGGCGTCACGGACAATCTCCCTTACCCAATCTCCTTTTTACTGTGGAGCCTGGGATAACAGACCGGGTCACGCCACCGTGATACCCACAGAAGTGACCTCGGGGCCCGGATCTGAGTACCCCTTATCCACGGGTGACACACATGCGCATCTTGAACCAGGAGCTCCATCTGCGCATATGACAACTCTGGGCACCACTAATTGAAGCCCTCTTCACCTGCAGCACAACAGTCCCAGCAGCCTGCAGTGCCCGCAGCCCTAGCAGCTCACAGCTCCAGCAGCACTGTGCACGCAGCCCCAGCAGCACAGCCCCCACAGCCCCAGCACAGTGCCCCTGCCTCTTGCTACCCCTCTCCACCACGTCCTGGTAAGCTACATTCGGATTAGAAAACGGACCCCTCATTTTCCTCCCAAATTTTTGGGAGGAAAAGCGCATCTTATAATCCAAAAAATATGGTATATTTCCTTGGTTGTGAAGGGTTAACAATCTAAATGCCGCTGTCAATCTTTGGCATCTAAGTACTATTATGCCGATCTAGTGATCCTGGTGGATTTCGTACCATAGACCATCAGACTAGCTCCCAATAGTCCTTCTTTTATATCTACCTTAAAGACGCACTCTATCTTTTCTCTCCTTTTAGCTCATTATTTGTGCGTTTGTTTTGATTTCTTGTCACTTTTCCATTTTATTTTCCAGACTGTAAAGCTTTTTTGAATATGTTATGGCTATATACAGTAAATTAAGATGCTTGTGAATATTGGCTTATGCATCTCCATGAACATGGATGCTCTTTTCAGTCCGCGAATATCATAGTGCAATACGTCTATGATCCAGATTTCTTCTAACTTTAAAGGAAATGTAAAATGTAAACAAGTCAGACAATTCTCCATAACCACGTGTGAAAACTCCTTCAAGCTGCATTATTTGTCTACTTAATAAAACTATAACATAGAATGTGTTGTGATAAACCCGAGTCCCCATCGAGCATGAATTATTCTACGGATTGTGTGTAAATTATTCCAGATCTGAAATGTGGTTTGTGAAATTTGCATTATTCTCTTCTTTGATCCGTAAAACTAGAGAAAGCTGCTGCTAATCAGATAGTCAGAAATATCCATTACATCTAAAAAGGGAAAATTGCATTAAACATTAAAGACTTTTTATCATATCCTCTATTATTTTAAGATATGTCACAAATTTTATAGTCTTTATTCTACCGTTATTATGGCAATGAGCATACACATTATTGGTGATATGCGGCAGGTTAACTATTGCATTATTTTAAAGGGGTTGTTAAGGTCTGAGATATTTATGACCTATCCTTATGCTGGCGACACACGAGACGATCTATTGTGCAATGCATCGTCGGGGTCACGTTTTTTGTGATGCACATCCGCCATCGTGTGACACCTATGAGCGACGCAAAACGTTTGCAAATCGTGTGCAAATCGTTTATCTGTCACACATCGCTCATTTTTAAAAAATCGTTTATTTTTCTATGCGCTGGTTGTTCACCCGGGGTAGCACACATCGCTCCGTGTGACACCCGGGAACGATGAACACAGCTTACCTGCATCTCGCGGCTCCCGCCAGCAATGCTGAAGGAAGGAGGTGGGCGGGATGTTTACGTCTCGCTCATCTCCGCCCCTCCGCTTCTATTGGCCGGCCGCTGTGTGACGTCGCTGTGACGCCAAACGTCCCTCCCCCTTCAGGAAGAGGATGTTCGCTGCCCACAGCAAGGTCGCTAAGCAGGTAAGTATGTGTGACGGCGGTTTAACAACTTTGTGCGACACGGGCAGCGATTTGCCCGTGAAGCACAAACGACGGGGGGCGGGTATGATCGCTCGTGTGATCGCACGATAGATTGTACCGTGTGACGCCCGCATTAGATTAGGTCATCAGCATTAGATTCGTGGGGGTCCAACAGCCACCACCATTAGCCATTACCAGTCAGATGAACACCATGAACAGAACCCGAATACCTCCACTCCGTACACTGTGTATTGGCCATTCTCTGGCACTGCAGTTCATCTCCTAAAATAATTTCAATACCAATGTGACTTACTAGATGTTATCATAGATCAATGTTCTCCAACCTGTGGCTTTCCAGCTGTTGCAAAACTACGGGCTGTCAATGAATGCTGCCAATCAAGTGTCGTTATGAGGAACTGACCAGTGACACTAAATGACCACTGATCAGCAACTTGTTTTAGGATTTCCTCCCCTCAATCCAATACATTGAACTCTGGTGTGCTTCACGTTTGACTTTGCAGGTGACTGGTGTGCTCTCATGTAATCATCTGTCGCGGGCGGGGAGGAGGGTGTCAGCACACTACGCTCACCCCTTCTGCTCGGGTCCGGCGGCTGCTGCTCAGTGGTGGCTCGAGCTGTGGGCCGGATCCCGGGGGTTCTCGAGCGGCACTCCTCGCCCGTGAGTGAAAGGGGGGTTGTTGGGTGTGGGAATAGTTTATTGTCCGTGACGCCACCCACGGTTGTGGTGATTTCACCACCGCTGCTCAATATGGGGATCCCGGGGATGGTGATGCGGAGCAGCCAGGTGTTGTGTTGCCCCTCCGTGGGTAGGGGTTGGTGATCCCGGGGCCCGGTGATGGGGTGGAAGGGTGCAGGGCCTGGTGGGCGCAGGGACGTGGGGGCAGCGCTGTGCCTTGCGGCACTGTGGTACTCACTCAGCCTGAGACGTTGACACAGTTTTACGGTAAACCACACGGCTGGAAAGACGGTTCCCACGGACGGCTGCACTTGCTCTCCCAGTAGGTGACGGTGACGTCCCTTTTCCTTGCACCTTTGTTTCTGTGTTGGTAGCGATGGATTTCCACCGGTAACCCGCTCCCCGGCTTCAAGCTGGACCGGAGGAGCTCTACTCTTTGCCCGCAGGCGCTGGCCCTGAGAGACTGGTCCCTTGGCGGTGGCGGTGTCTCTCCTACTCTGGTTGGGCTGTTGCCTTCAATCGGGACTTGGTTGTTGGGGGATCTACGTCCCCTTCACTGATGGATTTGGCAAATTATGGCGACTCCTAGCCTTGCCAGGGTCCGAGAGGCCCCTGCACTGGTGCTGACTGTCCTTCGGTACACTGCTCCAGACCGCCGGGCCACTACCCGTCCGCGGTCCTTCCAGGAACTTCCAAACGGTCCCCCTCTAGACAGTCACCGCCGTTGCTGACCTTGCTGACCTGTCCTGCACACAGCTGGACTACTTCAGGCTTTCTTTCTGTCACCACTCTTGCTTTCCTCCTTTACCACTTTACTTCTTTCTACTTTCACTTCCTTAACTCCTCTTAGCTGTTTACTCAAGCTCTTTCCTGAGCTTTCTGCCTGGTTTCTCCCGCCTCCAGAGCTGTGACCTCCTCGGTGGGCGGAGCCAATTGCCTGGCCCACCCCCTGGTGTGAATCATCAGCCTCTGGAGGAAGGCAACAAGGATTTTTGGTTAGCTTTGGTGTTCCTAACTGGGATGTAGGGTGTGGTGGTGTGATGACCTGTGTCCCCTGGCTTGCCCAGGGCGACACACATCTGCCTACCAAGACACAGACCTGTAAGACTTATAGTGTTTCTGTGTCCTGGCCCATGGCCTCCAGTTCTTCTACTACTTGCCTCTAATCTCCTGCCTTCATGTGGGCTCCAGTGCTTCTAATAACTGCTTCCTGTATGCCTCACCTTCCTGCTGCACCATTGTCAATCGCCCATGTGTCCACCCGGACCTTAGGTTTGGAAAATCCCCCTCTCCAGGTCAGTCAGAACAACTTGTTTGCTAATTAATGCTTGTTTAATAACTTTTATACACATTGTTCTTCAGATGTGCACTCAGGCTCGGAGAACTCAGGCTCAGAGGCAACTAGAGAACAGGAGAGTCCTCTGGTGGACCCCTTTTCAGTAGTATGTCACTTAACCTTCAAGTAAAGGTTCTAGTATGTATCGTGTGGCAGACACTTCCTGTTTGCCGAGGAAACAGAGAGCAAAGTTGGGAGGAGTGAATGATGGCTAGAGGGGTTGGCTGTAGAGACAAGAGAGAGGGAGTAGGGTCCCTGGTGTGTAGACGGTGCTTTACAACTTGAGCCTGTCAGGGAACCCGGAAGTATCTTTCAAGTTTCTGGAGCCTACAGCTCACCACAGTACGGGCTTAAAAGAGTCCAGGGACTAAACAGATGTTCCCAGGAGAGAGAGTTCCTTGGGATGGGCCTAGGCATGTCAAGAGGTTAGAAGTCATCTGAGACAGCGAGTGGACACAGATAGCTGTGGAGAGAAGCGGAGGCTTAGGCTCGGCAGCTAGAAGACAAGGACCCAGGCCGTGGGCTAGGCAAGATGAAGTACCCCTGGAAACTGCAACAGTAGAACCGGATGTTATTGGCCATTTCTGTCGTGAAGGAACAAATAAATTGTTTGATGTTGTGTTGTAAAGAGAATCTCCGTATAATGTGTTGCTCTTCCACATCTACGACTGTGACTGGCTGCAGGGAGGTGGACACTGCCTTCTCCTTAAGACTGAAGTAAATGTCGCACCCCTCCCCAGGGTGGATCACAAACACAGGATTTTTCTGTAAAAGGAGTGCGGAGCCCCCTAGGCCCAGTGTTGACTCCCCACTTCACAGACTGCAAAATTATCGTTAATGAGCGTGCCTAGCAACTCTCATTCATTTCTAATCTTGTAGTACAAATGGACCCTTATAGTTTGTAGAGTTATTTTCCACCTGGCTATGTGCGCACTGGGAAATGAAATTTCCTTGCGTAAATTCCGCATTCTCTCAAAGATTACCGCACCCGCGGTAAAAAACCGCGGGAAACCACACCCGAAAACCGCATGCGGTTTGCCGCGGTTTGCTGCGGTTTTACCGCGGTATTGTTCGCGGTATTGCCGCGGTTTTGCCGCGTGCGGGTTGGGATGTGCTTTATTGCATTCAATGCAATAAACCACATTGAAGAAAAAAAAAAAATACATTTAATTCTGATAGTAGGTAGACAGAAGAATAGATAGAGGGATAGATAGATAGACAGACAGATAGATAGAGGGATAGATAGAGGACAGATCGCTGCATTTCCCACGGTCGGCAGTGAGTTCACATTACCGGCCGTGGGAAATGACCGGTAATTACCTCTGCTGTCTGCTGCTTTCATTCAGCGCTGTGTCTGTGACAGTCGCGGCTGGATGGAAGCAGCGCAGGACCTGTGGATTACGCCGGAGCTTTGGTGCGGGAGGGGTTAATAAAATGGTGAACGAGGCTTGTTGGTTTTATTTAAAATAAAGGATTTTTCGGTGTCTGTGTTTTTTTCACTTTACTTACGGGTTGATCATGTCAGCTGTCACATAGACGCTGCCATGATCAAGCCTGGAGTTAATGGCGGTGGTCCCCCACCACCATTAACCCCTTGTATTACCTTCCTGCCACTGCTACACGGCGGCAAGAAGAGCCGAGATCACGCCGGTACTGCCGCATATTGCATGCGACAGTGCCGGGGCAGCTGCGGCTGATATTCTTGGCTGTGGGAGGGGGAGTGAGGCAGGGGACATTATCCCTGCCCCTCTCCCTCCCCAGCCTGAGAATACCGGGCCGCCGCTGTGTGCTTACCTCGGCTGGAAGGTAAATATGCAGCGGAGCCCACGTTCTTTGTTTTCTATATTTCCGTTTTCTTTCTGCGTGTGTTCTATGTGTCTGTGTCTATGTGTTCTATGTCTGTGATGTGTGTGTGTGTGATCTGTGTGTGTGTTTACTCTCTTCATGGCTTCCTCTTCCTGTAATGACATCACTTCCCTGCAAAACCGCAGACAAGCGATGCACATTACCGGAGGTAAACCGCGAAATACCGCAGGGAATAACGCAGCAAAACGCAGTGAACCGCACAGAATTTGCTGCCTGCGTTATTCCCTGCGGGATTTCATGATTAACATTGGAGTTGATGGAGTGAAATCCCGCAGCGACGTGCGGAAAAGAAGTGACATGCACTTGTTTTTGCTGCGGGATTCCCGCAGCAAAACATGCAGCTGTCAAATTCCGCCCAGTGCGCACAGGATTTTTTTTCTCCATAGGATTTGCTGGTGATTCACTGCAGAGATGTTATGAACATTTTCTGCAGCGAAACATGCAGCAAATCCGCGGAAAATCCGCGGCAAAATCCGGTAAGTGCGCACAGGCCCTCAGAGTCACTGGGCAAGTCTTTAGCTTTTGTAGAGTGTAAACTCTTTTGGTCAGCGGGGTCCTCCCTCTCCCTCTCTCTCTATTGCTCCTGTAGAGCATAAGCACTTTTGGTCAGTGGAAACATCTCTCTCTTCTGTACAGTGTAAACTCTTATGGTCAGTGAGATCCTCTTTCTTTCTCCTGTAGAGTGTAAGCTCTTATGGTCAATGGGGTCTTCCCTCCATCTCTCTATTGCTCCTATAAAGTGTAAGCTTTTATGGTCACTGGGATTCTCTCTCTGTTTCTCCTGTAGAGTTAACCTCTTATGATCAGTGGGGTCCTCTCTCTCTTCTGTAGATTTTAAGCTCTAATGGTCAGTGGAGTGTTCTTTCTTCTGTAGAGTGTTACCTCATATGGTCAGTGGCGCCATTTGCTACAAATCACATTTTTTGGGAGAAATTCAGTGACTTCTAATTTCAAAAGATCCACACATCTCTAGTCTCAACTCCTCCTTAAGCGCCGTATACACTGAACAATTATCACGAAACAAGTGTTCCCAGGAGCACTGGTTTCATGATAATCGTGCATTTTAAACATGCTACCGATCTCCAGAGGAATAAGCAAAACAATTGTTCGTCTGGTGAAATGATCTTTTGTCCCTGGCAGTGCATATGGAAACCACAACCTGCACTTCCGAGAACTTTGGCAGCTTATATGCCTATCTGACACCGAGTCGGCATGTGTAAACGGACTACGAAATGTCTGCTGATGTCTCTGGGGGTTAACTATGCATTGTGCAGTGTAAAGTAACACACCTTTAGACATTGTGAAAAAATCTTTAAACTGTGCCAACTAAAACATTATCTTTTGGAAGTCTAAAAAAGTTAAATTACAAATTTAGGTTTGCTACATCTGTATATATTTTCCCCAATAGATACATATTAATTAAAGTGCAAAACCTCCACAGTTAAAATCAGGTCAGTGTACGTCATATGGTTTCAACAGCAATTTTATGATACATTTTAATTACCAAAAATCCTGCCCTTGGCCACACTTCTTTTAGAAGAGCTTCTGTTCCAGCTGGTCAAATTGAAAACCTCTCTATTTCCTTTTCCCTATAGGGATATATATTTCTCTACAGCAACCGATCAAACTCACTGTGCCAATAACTAAAGGCATCTTCAAAAAGCTATGACAAAATGGAGAAGCAGGATTCTCATCCAGAACGAAGATCAGAGAATATTCAAGCTTTATTGGAAGAGCCACAAACAAATAAAACATATTTAAATATGTTGCATAAAAATGATTAGATATTTTGAGGTATACTTCTCTTTAATCAGAACATAAAAAGGAGGAAGTCTACGTATTTAAAGGGAACCCATCACCTCCAAACAGCGTCGGACTGGATACCGGAGGAATCTCCAGTAATGCCAGGCCTGGATTCGGGTATCTGCATTGCACTCCGGAGCTCTCACCTGAGCTCCGGCGTGCAGCCTAGACTGAGCCGTGAGCGCCAAGTGATTGATTCCCCGGCGATTGCGGTTCAGTTAGTGACAGCTGCAGACAGGCCGGGGTGATCTCTGGTGCGCTAACCTGAACTCCGGAGAGCACCGGAGATCACCCCGGCCTGTCTGCAGCTGTTATTAACTGAACCGCAATCGCCGGGGAATCAATCACTCAGCGCTCGCGGCTCAGTCTAGGCTGCACGTCGGAGCTCAGGTGAGAGCTCCGGAGTGCAATGCAGATACCCGAATCCAGGCCTGGCATTACTGGAGATTCCTCCGGGTAGATAGTCCGACGCTGCCTCTAAAATATACACTGCTCAAAAAATTAATGGGAACGCTTAACCAACCGAATATAACTCCAAGCTAATCAAACTTCTGTGAAATCAAACTGTCCACTTAGGAAGCAACACTGATTGACATTCAATGTCACATGCTGTTGTGTAAATAGAATAGACATCAGATGGAAATTATTGGCAATTATCAAGACACACTCAATAAAGGAGTGTTTCTGCAGGTGAGGACCACAGACCACATCTCAGTACCAATGCTTTCTGGCTGATGTTTTGGTCCCTTTTGAATGTTGGTTGTGCTCTCACACTCGTGGTAGCATGAGACGGACTCTACAATCCAGACAAGTGGCACAGGTAGTGCAGCTCATCCAGGATGGCACATCAATGTGAGCTGTGGCAAGAAGGTTTGCTGTGTCTGTCGGCTTAGTATCCAGAGGATGTAGGCGCTACCAGGAAACCGGCCAGTACACCAGGCGACGTGGAGGGGGCTGGAGGAGGGCAACAACCCAGCAGCAGGACCGCTACCTCCACCTTTATGCAAGGAGAAACAGGAGGAGCACTTCCAGAGCCCTGCAAAATGCCCTCAAGCAGGCCATAAATGTGCATGTAGAAATATCAAAAAACTGACCCGCACATCCAACAAATGTGAACAGGTGCTAACTGAAAAAACATAGTAACTATAAATACATACAGTCGCACACTGAAAAAAGCCAAAAATGTACAAGGGAAAATATGGAACTGCATTACTGCAAAAGAGAGATATTTAGTTTATGTATTGGCCAATTCTAGTGAGTCTTTTTCTGACTGGGCACTCCGCCCTAAGACCTGGCTGTTCATAACCATTATAGCAGGAGCCTAGCTGCCCATACATGGAGGTTTGCAGTCCAAATAGTGGCATTTTGCCCTGACACGGATGTTTTTAACCTAGATAGTGGCATTTAAGTTAGGTTCCCGGATTACAGAGATATACGTTGCCATTGGTTTCCGGGCTTACATGCATTGGCCAATACATAAACTAAATATCTCTCTTTTGCAGTAATGCAGTGCCATATTTTCCCTTGTACATTTTTGGCTTATTTCAGTGTGCGACTGTTTGCATTTATAGTTACTATGTTTTTTTAGTTAGCACCTGTTCACATTTGTTGGGTGTGCGGGTCAGTTTTTTGATATTTCTAGTGAGTCTCTTTCTGACTGGGCACTCCGCCCTAAGACCTGGCTGTGTTCATAACCATTATAGCAGGAGCCTAGCTGCCCATACATGGAGGTTTGTAGTCCAAATAGTGGCATTTTGCCCAGATATGGATGTTTTTAACCTAGTTAGTGGCATTTAAGTTAGGTTCCCGGATTACATGCGACTGTATGCATTTATAAATGTGCATGTGTCTGCACAAAGGGTTAGAAACTGACTCCATGAGGATGGCATGAGGGCCCGTCGTCCACAGATGGGGGTTGTGCTCACTGCCCAACACTGTGCAGGACGCTTGGCATTTGCCACAGAACACCAGGATTGGCAAATTCGCCAATGACGCCCTGTGCTCTTCACAGATGAAAGCAGGGTTACACTGAGCACATGTGACATACGTGACAGAGTCTGGAGACACTGTGGAGAGCGATCTGCTGCCTGCAACATCCTTCAGCATGACCGATTTGACAGTGGGTTATTAATGGTGTGGGGTGGCATTTCTTTGGAGGGCCGCACAGCCCTCAATTGTGCTCGCCAGAGGTAGCCTGACTGCCATTAGGTACCGAGAGGAGATCCTCAGACCCTTTGTAAGACCATATGCTGGTGCGGTTGGCTCTGGGTTTCTCCCAATACAAGACAATGCCAGATCTCATGTGGCAGTAGTGTGTGAGCAGTTCCTGCAAGATGAAGGCATTGAATCTATGGACTGGCCCACCCGTTCCCCAGACCTGAATCTGATTGAGTACATCTGGGACATCATGTCTCACTCCATCCACAAACGTCACATTGCACCACAGACTGTCCAGGAGTTGGCGGATGCTTTAATCGAGGTCTGGGAGAAGATCTTCAGGAGACCATTTGCAACCTCATCAGGAGCATGCCCAGACATTGTAAGGAGGTCATACCGGCACGTGGCGGCCACACACAATACTGAGCCTCATTTTTCCTTGTTTTCACTTTCATTTTGTCTTGTTTTGATTTTCATTTTGACTTGTTTCCATTTTCATTTTGTGTGTGTCTTCAAATCCAGGTCTCCATTGGTTAAAACATTTGATTTCCATTGATGATTTTTGTGTGATTTTGTTGTCAGCACATTCAACATTTGTACAGAACAAAGTATTCAATGAGAATATTTCATTCATTCAGATCTAGTGTTAAGGTGAACTCTTAACCAGAGATCACTAGTTGCCTACTGCCTGGCCTAATTGGTGTGGGTCGAGTGCATGCTTGAAAAATGAGATCAGACACAGTCGGATATTCATCTTTCCTCGACAGAAGTCAGGCCATGCTCTGCTTTATTACAACTGAGCTTGCTCTGATATAACCTTGCAAAGGGGCATGTCCGGATGTGTTCATTGGTCAGTGGGTCGAACAATGTATTAGTCCATGAGCTGATTGGTAGGCGTCATTGTAGGCGGGTCTATGACATCATTGGATG
Organism: Anomaloglossus baeobatrachus; assembly: GCF_048569485.1. NCBI lineage: Eukaryota > Metazoa > Chordata > Amphibia > Anura > Aromobatidae > Anomaloglossus > Anomaloglossus baeobatrachus. Next base: position 54,542,192 of record NC_134361.1, on the reverse strand, counting down.
GATCCATGGTGATGGTGATGGGAGGGACGTCATCTGGTGGATCCATGCTGGATGGTCTGGTCTGTAATGTCATCTGATCTTTGGTTTGGTCTTCTCTTATATGGTATCTTCTTAAACCTGGACATTCCTTGCATTCCAGGCAAGGTGTGGAGAAACAGGCAATGACAGCCACCTTTATATCTGTGTCATGTATATGATCTGAAACCTGAATTATGTAAGGCAAATCGACATATTTCCCACAATGCTCTATGTCCAGAGGTTAATTAAGTATTTCATTTTATGGCTCTCCTCAACACTAGGATGTGTTATTTCAGTGTTCCCTTTCATTTTTTTAGCAGTGTATTTTAAATGGACTATACAGTTTTGTAGAAGATTTAGTTACTATAAAAGCCATACTAGCAATGTACAGGTTACTAGTATAGTACCTGAGAATATAACTTTTAATTCATGTGGAAATGAGGCGGACTATGGTGCACCCTTGGCGTGTCCAAGAGTTTGGTGCCGAGTCGACATACATGCCCAGAGTGTGTCAGGAGAGTGGGTGTGAAATCAGAAAAGGGAAACATACCAGCAAGAGGGTTTTGTGGAATTGAGGGGTATCATTAGATTCCCCTAACTCCAAAGATATTTTACTGCTCTGAAAAATGTCTCATTTCTCTTTTATTAATCCCTTGCTAACTCCTCATCCCTTGGTACCACCACTATGCAATTTGGCACCACATACAGCACAGGTGTAAGGAGGCAGAGAGGCTGTCACGTTCACCCCTGAAGACACCAATCGTATTAGTGTAATTTTTGTATTTCTGCAATGTTTTCCTTTGGTAACAAATGTTAATTTCACTGTGGGCCACAGTACTAATGTCGCACCCAGGGATATGGGGTACTCGTTTACGGGCAGATTCTCTATTGGGGATGTCATGGTGGTGGCCGTTACCCGTTTCCGTGCCCTGGGCCCTTTTTGTAATGGGGATATTTATATTTAAGGGAAGAATATGATAATGTTCATTTGTGATGCCACTTGTGGTGTTGCGGCTAAGTGTAGGGAGCCGCCGCTGCAGCATTTCTCTACTGGGGGCCGGTGGTATTGGCAGCTAGAATGGTAGACCCTCCGCAAGTAGGGTTTTACCCCAGAGGGTGTATGGTGCAGTGGTCGTCGGAAGAAGGTAGTCCACAAGTATTCAGTGCAACTTGTTTACTCACTGCTGAATATGTTAACTGGTTGCCCGAGGCCGGCTGGTTTCGCCTCCAGGTCCCCTTCGCCCAGTGCCAGTCTGGTTCTCTGGTACCTTCTTCCCCTGCACCTGTGTCTGGTAAGTGGGTCCCCGTGGTATAGAACAACTGGGGGTTCCTGTTCTGTGGTTTGTCCACTTCTGTCCGCCTGACGGTAGTGTAAACTCTGTGGGGTTGGAGTCTCTGGTCCTATCTCCGGTTCTCCCTTTGCAACTGAGTCTGGGTCGTTAGGGTCAGCAAGGTCCTTGATGGTCCCCTTTGCTGTGCAGCTGTTAGCTCTTTCCTGTCCTAGGGTCCTGTACCCTGTTGGTGCGTAGTTCCAGGAGTACTCCACCGGCAACCACTTCTTCTGGATACCAGGTCACCATTAACCCTAGTTAGGATGTCACTTTGCTTCCACCTTCACACTCCTACAGTTAGTGCAGTTCTTTCTACCATCCACAGTCACTGCTGTTCTGACTACTGACTTCCTGTGTCCTCTCTGTCCACAGTCTGCCCCTCCCACCTGATCAACTAATGGACTGGATTGGCTCCACCGCTAGGCGGCCATCCATTGGTCCCACCCTAGCTGGGTACCATTGTATGGGGGATTGTTTGGGGAAAACTGGGATTACCTGGGTATTTGGTGTTACCGGCACTGTGGTTCTGGGTACCTAAGGGAGTACGCCCTGCATCCTTGTGGGGATGCAGAACCTTGTAGCACCCTGATGATTTCAGGGGTGCTACACTAACCACTGGCCACAAGAGGTTATTGTCCTCCTTTTTACTGTTATATAGACTCTTGTTTCGAAAGGACAGGTCATACCTAGTCAGCGAGGGAGAGGGAGGCGTGATGGAGACCAGGGTGACTCAGTTCCTTTTTCAAAGTCATGAGTTAGAGACAAATTAGTGAGCCACAAGAAAGTAAGGACACATCAGAAAAATAATATCAATCATGGGTGTGGGTGGGAAGAACCAGGGAGCAAGAGGCTACCAGAAATCTACAGTTGCAGCAGTAATTCTCTGAAGCAGGCGAGTGGGGGTACAATGGGATGTACAACAGCTTTAATGCAGAAATAGTGTACTGGACTCTGGGGAACAGCCTTGAAAAGAAAGTGGATTCAGACAGACCTGTGGTGCATTTAGTAGGATGGTAGATATCAAGAGCTTTCTTATGTTAGCATCTTAACGAATGACGTCACCCATGTTGCTGTGTTATCAAACTGTTATTTTCCTGTCAAGTACTTTTTCACTTTGGTCATCGTTGTAAACTTGCTTCTGTACTGTGTAGACGAGAATGGCAAGCCTATCTCCTGTTACTCCCTGTACTTAAGTGGGATTATAAGTAAAAAGAACTTTGTTTTCAAAAGCTGGTGTGGTTTCCTCATCCTCGGGACAAAGGGAGCCGGTGCTAAGTAGAGCGTGGCTGAAATGACCATAGAGGTATCCTTCACAGAACCACCAAAACACATACCCAAGACCCTAAAGGCTGCTTTACACCAATCTATCGTGCGATAGATCGTCGGGGTCACGGTTTTTGTGACGCACATCCGGTATCGCTGGCGATGCCGGCCTGTGTGACACCTCCTAGCGACGCAGTATCGCTCACAAATCGTGAGTCGTGTACTGCTCGCTAGGTTCCATAATATCGTTTAATTTAGTTTTTCATCGTTTCCGGGGTAGCACACGTCGCTCCGTGTGACACCCCGGGAACGATGAACAGCAGCTCACCTGCGTCACGCGGCCACCGCCGGCTATGTGAAGAAAGGAAGTGGGCGGGATACTTACGTCCCGCTCATCTCCGCCCCTCCGCTTCCATTGGCCGGCGGCCGTGTGACGTCGCTGTGACGCCGAACGTCCCTACCACTCCAGGAAGTGGACGTTCGCCGCCCACAGCGAGGTTGCACGAGAGGTAAGTATGTGTGATGGGGGTTACTGACTTTGTGCGACACGGGCAGCAATTTGCCCATGACGCAAAAAGGACGGGGGCAGGTACGATCGATTGTGAAATCGCACAATCGGTCGTACAATGTAAAGCAGCCTTAAGAATCCCCATATTTCTGTAGTGTGCCAGGATGTGGAAAGTAAGTACCTCACGCATGACTCACGCCCCAAGCCATGTTACACAGCCCATATTTTAGCAACTTAATGAAGGCATCTTGTGACAGTTCCAGGCTAGCAAGACAGAACCTAAAACTGGGACCATCTATCTGAATCAGAAATGGGTGCGTAAGATGACTGTACTGTCAGGGTATGGAAAGTATTCAGACCCCTTTTTCACTCTGTTTCATTGCAGCCATTTGGTAAATTAAAAAACAAAACATTTTTTTTCCTCATTAATGTACACTTTGCACCCCATCTCGACAGAAAAAAAAACAGAAATGTAGAAATTTTTGCAAATTTTTTAAACAAGAAAAACTAACATATCACATCGTCATAAGTATTCAGACCCTTTACTCAGACACTCATATTTAAGTCACATGCTGTCCATTTCCTTGTGATCCTCCTTGAGATGGTTCTACTCCTTCATTGGAGTCCAGCTGTGTTTAATTAAACTGATAGGACTTGATTTGGAAAGGCACACACCTGTCTATATAAGACCTCACAGCTCACAGTGCATGTCAGACCAAATGAGAATCATGAGGTCAAAGCAATTGCCCAAGGAGCTCAGGGACAGAATTGTGGCAAGGCACAGATCTGGCCAAGGTTACAAAAGAATTTCTGCAGTACTCAAGGTTCCTAAGAGCACAGTGGTCTCCATAATCCTTAAATGGATGAAGTTTGGGACCATCAGAGTTCTTCCTAGACCTGGCCGTCCAGCTAAACTGAGCAATCATGGGAGAAGAGCCTTGATGAGAGAGGTAAAAAAGAACCCCAACATCACTGTGACTGAGCTCCAGAGATGCAGTAGGAAGATGGGAGAAAGTTCCACAAAGTCAACTATCACTACCTTTATGGCAGAGTGGCCCGACAGAAGCCTCTCCTTAGTGCAAGACATATGAAAGCCCTCATAGAGTTTGCAAAAAAACACATGAAGGACTCCCAGACTATGAAAAATAAAATTCTCTGGTCTGATGAGATAAAGATAGAACATTTTGGTGTTAATTCTAAGCAGTATGTGTGGAGAAAACCAGGCACTGCTCATCACCTGCCCAATGCAATCCCATCAGTGAAACATGATGGTGGCAGCATCATGCTATGGGGGTGTTTTTCAGCTGCAGGGACAGGACGACTGGTTGCAATTGAAGGAAAGATGAATGCGACCAAGTACAGAGATATCCTGGAAGAAAACCTCTTCCAGAATGCTCTGGACCTCAGACTTGGCCGAAGGTTCACCTTCCAAGAAGACAATGACCTTAAGCACACAGCTAAAATAATAAAGGAGTGGCTTGAGAACAACTCTGACCATTCTTGACTGGCCCAGCCAGAGCCCTGACCTAAACCCAATTAAGCATCTCTGGAGAGACCTGAAAATGGCTCTCCACCAACGTTCACCATCCAACCTGACGGAACTGGAAAGAATCTGCAACGAAGAATGACAGAGGATCCCCAAATCCAGGTGTGAAAAACTTGTTACATTATTCCCAAGACTCATGGCTGTACTAGCTGAAAAAGGAGTGTGCTTCTACTCAATACTGAGCAAAGGGTCTGAATACTTATGACCATGTGATATTTCATTTTTTCTTGTTTAATAAATTTGCAAAAATGTCTACATTTCTGTTTTTTTCTGTCAAAAAGGGGTGCAGAGTGTACATTAATGAGAAAAAGAGGAACTTTTTTAAATTTACCAAATGGCTGCAATGAAACCAACTGAAAAATGTAAAGGTGTCTGAATACTTTTCGTACCCACTGTATTTATTATACAAATACATAAAACACTTTTTATTAATACTAATATTTAATAGACTGTTCAGCTACACTGTGATATCACATGGCTAGTATACGCCATAATCAGATATTACACATATATAAAGTTACAATAATAATTATTCAACACCCAAAGTAGTTTCTCCAAATTATACTCCATACTACTGCAGCTTGGAATTATTCACTCCTTCATGTCAAGTGTCTTTAGTAGTTGGTCTGCAGGAAATGTGATACATAGCCAGGGAACTGCTTCTGGTAGACTACCGTAGGCCTGCAGTTTGCAAAATGCTAGTTGTTGTGAATGTCATTCAAGGGGGTGATGGTTTGGAGCTCCCTCTGGTGGTCAGGACTGGGGGTGAAGCCGACTGTGCCTCAAACAGGTGTGGGAGTTAATTGGGAGTTTGGGAAGCTCAATTGCAGATCAGCCTGGGTTATATAGAAGATCAGTGTCTGCTGGCTGGGGTTGGTTATTGATGTTGTTCCTCTGTCTCTGAATTGGCTTGGAGTTGTCCTTCCATTTATCCTGTGCCTGTCCCATTCCAGATAAGTTGCAAGTTATTTGCTTTATTGCCTGATCCACACCTAAGGGTGTTTGTTTTTCATTTTGCTTAAAATCTGTTTTCTTGCAGTAAAGGAATTGTCTTTCTGTTTTGATAAGCATGGGTGTTTCCCCTGTGCAGGTCCCACTGCAAGAAAAGGGAGATTCTCCCTGCTCTATTTCATTATTTGTACTTTTGTATTTCTTATGTTATTTTTGGTATTTTGATTCTCCCATTATTTACAAGAGTACCAGATATAGTGGGGAAGAGTCCTAGTGGTCTCAGTATTTTCTATTATCAGGAGATTGGTATTTTTCCCAGGGTTTTTGCACTGACCGCAATCAGTTATGTGTCCTATCCTGTTCTATCTAGGAAGTTGGGCCTCGCCTTTGCTAATCTTTATTTCCTATCTGTTTATTGTGTTTTCTTACATCACCGTTGCCTTTATATGTTGGGTTCTTGCTATTCCTTTGGGGACTACTCTGAGGCAAGATAGGTTTCCTCATTTCTATCTGTGAGGTGTAGTAAGTTTCTCCGGGTGTGATGAGGCGTTTAGGTGTGTTTAGGAACGCTCCACAGATACTTCTAGTGTGGTTTGACAGATAGGGGATTGCGGTCAGCTCAGGTTCCAAGTACTCTTGTGTTTTTTCTGCTTATGGGATTTTTGTGATCGTCCACGGAGACCAGATCATAACAGCTAGTGTCCTGACACAGGCAGCACAATCAGCTTACTGCATTGCCCCAGCTGCACTGACTCCCTGTTTTTACAAATCAAAGGAAGACATGGAGATTGCTATGAACGTGAATCAAAACTAGATGATTATAAGCTTTATTTTTTATATTATACTGAAAGGCATTTGTTAACTTTTGATTACTTCTCTTCTGCTTTCAAACATGTCACGATCACACCTATCCTGAAGAAGCCATTCCTCAACCCGACCTCTACGTCCAGTTATTGCCCTATATTGCTGCTCACGTTCGCTTCCAAATTCGAACAGTATGTCTATGCTGAACTTTTCTCCCACGTCTCATCTAATTCGCTCTTCAACAACTTACAATACGGCTTCTGTCCCTACGATTCCACTGAGACTGCCTTCAGTAAAATTACTAACAACCTACTGCCAAATCTGATGGACAATTCTCTATATTCCTCCTTCTAGACCTGTCCTCTGCCTTCGACACAGTTGACCACTCCTTCCTACTACAAATCCTCTCTTCCCTTGGTGCCAAAGACGTTTGCCCTCTCCTGGGTCTCCTTATACTTTTCCAATTGCATATTTAGGATCTCCAACTCCAACACTACTTCGTCATCCCACTCTCCCTCTGTAGGTGTCTCTCAAGACTCTGTCCTAGGACCCCTAAATTTTCTCGATCTAAACCTTTGGCCTGGAACAAATTTCCAGTACCACCTAAAAAAATAGTGATGTAGAAGCAATCCAATCAATTCCACTTTTATTATACATTTTACTTATCCAAGTTAGGGCTATCATGGGTATAAATGTGGGAATGTGATAAAAAAATATTTTGGTCATCTCAATTGCAGCACCAACATTTTCATAAGTGGAACGACGAAATTACAATCTTAGCGACATACATACAAGTGACTCTTTCTTTTCATGTTTTTTTAGTAGAAATTACAACTTATGCCTTTTATATGTTAGTGCATAGGTACTGTATATACTGTAAATATATATTAAATATATAAAATATATGCCTATTTTATATGTGTGTGCCTAATGTGACTATACACCCATTGCGCATGACGGAAAGTCTACGCAGACACAAGGCCTACACAAGGGCCCTGGGCTGTCATTGTCCTCTTCTGTTTAGGATAATTGAATTCTATCTATTCCAACCATCCAATAAACCTTACTAAGCCTCAACACTTATAAATATAAAACTTATTAGTTCCTCCATTACATAAAGCAACTTAGGTTTTCCATTTAATGATCTTTTAATATATAGCACGGATAATAAAAGGGTATGAGGAATGCTTATGTGTACGTCTTAATGGTAATGGCAGGTTTTATAGCACACATATTACTTAGTGATTTTTATTTTTATTCTTCTCTGTCTGTAAGTATTGTTTTGCCCTTGAACAAATTTCTCCTTTGTTTTATTGGTCGGTTATGTATGAAGAAATCCCTTAAGTGCAAGTTGTAGAAAATGCGAAGAAAAGACTATGTATGAGAAACTGTAGAGTTGAGTTCCAGCGTCACTCTATCCGGAGATATTGTGCATTATGTAATTCTGTTGTGGACAAAATCCAAGAGGTAGATCGGAGCCAGAAATGAGCAGCCCCTGATTTACACCCTACCCCAAAGTCTTTATTATTGGCTTGGAACCTTGGATGGCGGAATTCGGCCATTTGCTATAAGATCTGGTATTTTTTTTTTACCAGCGAATGCAGCCACAAATTATCAGAATCACAACCCATGAAGTGACCCCCCCATATCTAGTCATATTTATCCCAAAATAAATGTGTATTCTTTACACTAGTTAAAAAATGGCCTCTCTGGTTACCACAGGAGCATTTCTTCTATAAGGATATGTGTCCCGCTAGGTAAGGGTAGTACCAAGTGAACGGCAAAAGGAAATGTAAGGGAAATCCTGTGTCTAGGGAAAGTGAAGATGATGACCCCTGACCAAACCTACCACTGGTCCTGGGGTCTCTCACCACCCTAGATAGGTTCCGCACCTATGGAACAAGATGGATACCTGACCCTAGGTATCGCTAGTGCTGGATCCTAAATAGGGAAAGGGATGAGATGAGCTCTTTGTCAACCCCACTAAACACTATAGACAACACAAGGAGGACACACAGGGGAAAAGTGCATGAACTACTTATCTACAGATGATACAGGTTGGATGTTCAGCAAAGTTTTCAGCAATGATACCACAGAGAAGTACAAGCCACCTGCTTGCAACCAAGGCTTGAATGGACTGAAAATATCACCAGCATCAGTCCAAGGAAGGTATTTAAGCACCAAGATAATGCTGATGATCAGCAGCTGGGTGGAAGTTGAGCTCCTGCTGAGTCCAAAAGGGGGAGAGATGAATCCAGCAGGAAAGCTACCTGATCACAATGAATGCTGACAGCAGGAACAGTGGGAAGTCAGGGAGTATTTTGTGCAGTCAAATGCTGTGACCTTCTATGGCCAGAAACCACAATACTGTCTGTCACCTGTGACACACCTGTGACAATATACAACCAGCCTAGGATATTTTTTTTAAGTTTCTGGAGAGGAGCTGCATGTTGTTTCAGAAGCGGTGTTCTTATCAAATGTCCTCACTATAAAAATCTGTGTATCAAAGTAAATAATACCAAAAAGTTTTTAGGTACTCTTACATTGAGAGGTTTATCTCTCAGCTATGGCAAATAGCCCCTTGCTGATCAACATGCTTGAATATTTATTATTGTGCCTTTTGCTGCATTGCATTGATATAATCAAAATTGTCATACAGAATATGTAAGCATACCATAGATAGTACTGTAGATAATAAAAGAAAAAAAAAAAAAAGTATTGGGCCGATGCATATAATTGATTATGGAGGTTGTGAACCACTTGAAAGCACATTTTAGACCCAGAATTCTGAAAAAGTATATAAAAAAATACTAGTCTGATGGGCTAAATCTAAAGATGATGTTTTGAAATTTTAATCTTCCGACTTTGCTGAATTTTGCACAAAAATTTTAATTTTTGGCAAATAAATTTGCAGAAATCTTAAAGCTGGAAAGCTTGTAATTGCTCTGAAAACATATGTAAGGGATAGGAGAGAGAGAACTCTGGTGACCATAAGAGATTACACTCTACTGGAGAGAGAGGACCCCACTGACCATAAGAGCTTACACTCTACTGGAGAGAGAGGACCTAACTGACCATAAGAGCGTACACTCTACAGGAGAGAGAACCCCACTAACCATAATAGCTTACACTCAACAGGAGAGAGAGAGGATTCCACTGATAATAAGAGCTTACACTCTACAGGAGAGAGAGGACCCCACTAACCATAAGAGCTTACACTCAACAGGCGAGAGAGGATTCCACTGACCATAAGAGCTTACACTCTACAGGAGAGACAGGACTCCACTGACCATAAAAGCTTACACTCTACAGGAGAGAGAGGACTCCACTGACCATAAGAGCTTACACTCTACAGGAGAGAGAGGACCCCACTAACCATAAGAGCTTACACTCAACAGGAGAGAGAGGATTCCACTGACCATAAGAGCTTACACTCTACAGGAGAGACAGGAATCCACTGACCATAAGAGCTTACACTCTACAGGAGAGACAGGACTCCACTGACTATAAGAGCTTACATTCTACAGGAGAGAGAGGATCCCACTGACCATAAGAGCTTACACTCTACTGGAGAGAGAGGACTCCATTTGATACAAAGTAATAAAACTCACACAAGACAAAGGCAAGGGGCTTAAACTGAAACGCACGCACACCGCAAATATCCACAGAGAGGAGACAAAAAGACACCAGAGAGGATAAACCAAAGGCGAAGGTCACACCAAGGAACTTTCATACAGTGCAGACAACAAATCGCTGGTCACCAAATGGAAGCTCGCCACGGATGCCGAGATATCGCAACAGCTTAGCAGATGCTATCTTCGGCGATAACTCAGAAGACTACCCGGACTTAAGTAGGAGGAGACCAGCTGAAGGGGATGATTAGAAACCTGGTACTGTGAGAAGCCACACACTGCCCCAGGAGGCATTAACTCTTACAATACTTAAAGCAGTGGTAATAAAACAACCGACGCCCGGCAGGACAGAGCTCCTCAATAGAAGTCAGGTTGCTCCTTGGATTCTGAAGTGTGTACAGAGTCCAGCCTGGAAAGTAGCAAACTTCAGGTGCAGATCTGGGTAGCTCATGGTAGTTTGTTTGTTGGACTCAGTAAAGTCCGACATGGAAGTAGCAATCCGCGAACGCAGATCTGGACTGCGCATGACACATACATTCAGCGTTATGAGGTGCTTTTAACTGTTTCAGGTTTCAAAGTTCCAAGCGATTAACAGAAATGAACCGACCATTTTTGGGCTTTTTTCCCCACTATGAAGCCACTTCATACTTTACAAAAGAAGTCAATTGGAAGACTAAACGCCCTCCTATATCTTTTTATGTGGTCCATATCAGTTACTGCAGGAAGGATACATTTATGGTTTATATACTCTCCATCAAACAGTTCACTTGTATCGTTCTCTCTCTTATCACTATACCAGATCTTTGATGATGGATCATCCAGCAGTGTACAGTGGAACCTTGGTTTACGAGAACAATCCGTTCTGGGAGTGTGCTTGTTAACCAAATTACTCATCTAACAAAGCTAAATTTCCCTTACGAAATAATGCAAGCTCAGACAATTCGTTCCGCAACTTATTCAATGTCCCATCCTGGTCCCCTATTGGGCCATTCCACACATGAACAAACACACACAAACACGCACAAACACACACACACCCACATATTATGCTCACCTTACCTTCCATTCCATCGCCGGCCTCCTGGTTCTTATAGTTCACCAGTACAGGATGTGTATCGTGTAACCATCGCCATGATGGAGGAACTTCTGCTGCCAGAACACTGACGTCAAAGGCATGAGCCGCTTGCCTCTGATTTTCCAGCGCACTGCCTTTGAGAAGCGGCTGACAGCGGAAGTTCCTCCCTCGTCGCGATGGTTACCCAATACACATACCAGGCGGACTACAAGAACCATGAGTCTGGCAATGGAACGGAAGGTAAGGTGAGCATAATATGTGGGTGTGCGGGCGTGTTTGTGCTTGTTTGTGCGGACTGCAAGAGCGGGTCAGAGCGTGGTTAAAGTACGGAACCGGAAGTGTGTGCGGTGAGTATTTGCTCGTACAGCAAAGCTTGCTCGTAAACTGAGTTACAAATTTACAGTAAGCTTTGCTCGTATAGTGAAATACTCGCAAACTGGGTTACTCGTAAACACTGTATAGTATAATTCAATTTTAACATTAAAGTAATTTATTTTTTTCATTTTTATTTGTACTATATTTTCCCATCACAAAAAAACTAAGAAACTTTATTTTGTTAATTATTATTTATATTTTGACTATATATAAAGTTGATAAACAAGAAAAAGAACGAATTGATAGCGACCAACTGCAGATTCACAAAACACTTTTTAATAAAACCCATTGAAAAATTGCTTTTATAATCTTTTTTACTAGTCTTTCTATTTCCTGCTGTGCTTTGAAAGTTTAAAAATATTGGATCCATTAACACAATGTGACACTACGTTTAATGGTACAATCATATTTTAAAACCCTGTCCTTAATATATATGTAGCCCTGTGAAGGTTACAAGCTGGTGAACTGCCTGATTCAGATGTTTCTACTTTTCCATTCTTAAGTGGACTGAAGAAATATATTTGACTTGATTAAACCTTTAGTTTCTCCACAAATCTTCCAGCTTGCTAAAAAGCCGCATTATTAAAATGAAAAAAGTTCAGATCCAATGGGAATGCTAATTGGCAAAACCATTTTTCTCACTGCATTAAGTCCTAGCAGCTTAAACTGACCTTAAAAAAAGTACATTGAAACTGACCTATAGATGGGACCAGAACAGGGACGCTATTAATATTTTAAGAATGAACTTTTGATATTTTAGTTTTTTTGAAAAGTCTTGGAATTCCTTTTGAACTACCGTATTTTTTGGATTATAAGACGCACTTTTCCTCCCAAAAATGTGTTATTGTATTCTCAGTGTCCCAATATGTTGTTGTGGTGAGTTTTCGCTGTGCGTCAGACATCCGTTGGTCTGAACACACGTGCCACGAGGATAGCATAACAACATGAGGTAAGAGACATGCCTAAATCAGGAGAACTATACAACATTTCTAACTGGAGGTATTTGCTATTAAAATTATTATTACACCTGCTACATATTGGGATATAATCTTGAAGATTAAAGAAGAACTCCCATCAAAGTTTTTATTGTCTTAATATATTGCAGTCATCAAATTATATGGCACTGTGTACTTACAATTGCTCATTTTGCCCATCTACGCAGTTAATTCTTCTCTTTTCTCTGCTCTTTATAGAAACAGAAAGTCTCTTGTTTCTACATCAATCTTTCCCTTTTTCAACTCCTTACCCAGATGATCTCTTCTCCCCCCCAGCCAGGGACTTTTGCAGTGATTGGTCATGCAGGGAAAAATACTTTCTGTTTCTACATAGAGCTTAGAAGGATTTGGCAAGTCACTTTTTCATCACATGATGTCATAGACCAATTGGAAAACAGATGAGCTAACTGGGTAGAAAGGCAAAATGAGCAATTGTGATATATAATAAAATGATTGTAATATATCAAGGGGATAAAAAAACTTTGATGAAAGTAATTCATTAACTCCTTCCTGCCAAAAGCTGTAACTGATGTCCAAATTAAAAGTAGCTTATCACATTTAAGCGGGCTTTACACGCTGCAACATCGCTAGCATCGGCTAGTGATGTTGAATGCGATAGCACCCACCCCCGTCTTACGTGCGGTATTGTGTGATCACTGCCATAGCGAACATTATCGCTACAGCAGCGTCACACGCACATACCTGCTCTGCGACGTCGCTCTAGCCGGCGAACTGCCTCCTTTCTAAGGGGGCGGTTCGTGCGGCATCACAGCGGCGTCACATGACAGTTGTTCAATAGAAGCGGACGGGCGGAGGTGAGCGTGATGTAACATCCCGCCCACCTCCTACCTTCCGCATTGCCGGTGGAGGGAGGTAAGGAGATGTTCGTCGTTCCTGCGGTGTCACACATAGCGATGTGTGCTGCCGCAGGAACGAGGAACAACATCGGTAATAAACAGAAAACGATTTTTTGTTTCAGGATGACCTCTCTGCGGCAAACGATTTTCACCGTTGTTGCGATCGTTTAAGGTCGCTCATAAGTGTCACACACTACGATATTGTTAATGAAGCTGGATGTGCATCACAAACACCGTGACCCCGACGATAATTCATTAACGATATCGTAGCGTGTAAAGCCCGCTTTACACTTAACCTTACATCATTGAGATGATGCAAGCCCAAGCGTTATCATGTTTTGGCTATCATGTACAATTGAGCTGGAACCGGAGCAAGCTCTAATCCTAGCATTAGTAATCTTCAGATGTCTCTGTTAGTAGTGACAGTTGTATAGGAGAAGTTTGACATGGGGAGATTGCTCCTTCTGTCAGCCTATCAGCACCCATGGAGCAGCCAAAGGTTTAACAATGGTCTTTGTCTTTGCATTACACCTCAACCTATAAGATCCTAATAATGGCAGAGTCAAAAAGATAGATGATGTACTGTTCTACATAGTGAGTGCAATTAGAGTTGAGCGAGTACCTAACTATTCGTACTAGCTATACTCATAACGAGTACTAATACTTGCGTATTCATTACGAATAGTGTGTGCAATGCAAGTCAATGGGGAATACCCGCAATGTAACGAGTAACCCGAGTGCCGTACTATTCATGCAAGTAGTGAATAGTGCGGAATTTGGGTTACTCGTTACTTTGTATTTGCCCATTGACTTGCATTGCACATGCTATTCGGAATGAATACACGAGTATTCGAAAGTACTTGTTATGAGAATAGCGAACTCGCTCAACTCTAAGTGCAATGTATTATTTATTTTATCAAAAAATTGCATGTTCAAGTCCGTTTGTGTAGCTAGTAAAAATTAAAAATGTATAGAGTGCCTACAAGTAGTATTCAACCCCCTGCAGATTTAGCAGGTTTGATAAGATGCAAATAAGTTAGAGCCTGCAAACTTCAAACAAGAGCAGGATTTATTAACAGATGCATAAATCTTACAAACCAACAAGTTATGTTGCTCAGTTAAATTTTAATAAATTTTCAACATAAAAGTGTGGGTCAATTATTATTCAACCCCTAGGTTTAATATTTTGTGGAATAACCCTTGTTTGCAATTACAGCTAATAATCGTCTTTTATAAGACCTGATCAGGCCGGCACAGGTCTCTGGAGTTATCTTTGCCCACTCCTCCATGCAGATCTTGTCCAAGTTATCTAGGTTCTTTGGGTGTCTCATGTGGACTTTAATCTTGAGCTCCTTCCACAAGTTTTCAATTGGGTTAAGGTGTCAGGTTTCTGGGTTTTCCAGTTCTCTTTTGACAAAAGCTTGCCCTCGGTTAACATGGAGTTTACTGGTCTGTTGCCCTACTTCCTGTCCAGCTGCTTAAAAGGCCGCCTCTAAGCCTAGTCCAGTGCCTGAGTATACTGCTTGCTGTGTGCTCCTGCCTTGCTGCTTCTACTTCCTGATTGCCTTTGGATCCTCCTGAAAGAATACCGACCGACTCTGGACCATACCCGGTTTCTTCAAGCTGTGCCTGGACTCCGTCTGCCGTCTGTGTTCAGCACTTCTGCCCGGTTCCTTCCGGTTTGTAACCACTCTGGACTATCATCCCGTACGGACACTCCTGGACTTTACCACTTGCCCCTTGTGTCCCGGCTGCTGCGCATTTAGGCCTTCCGGGGTGATTGCCGGACAGTCCCTGTATAGGGGTTCGCTCTGGTGGTTTCCCTGGGGGAGTCCGGTGCGTGGCCCCGGGAATTCCCTTCGCTCCGTTTCGGGAAAGTATCTCGTGTGTTTGTTCTGCTGTGTTTGTTCCGTTCTGTACCTACCGTGGTTACATATTATAAACATCTTGTACCAAGAACTCGTCTCTGGTTGTCATTGCCCTAACGCTATCGAAATCCTCAGAACATACAATAGTATTACATTATACTCAGGCCATAAGAGGATTTCGCTGGGGCAATGACTGAGACACGAGTAGATCAGCTCTTTTCCATGATTAACTCCTTACAGCAGGAGATGGAGGCGGTACAAACTAAACTTAGAGATGTGGAGGCACAGCTGGGCCATGATCACCAGGTACTGGGTCCGGCTATTCAGGATTTGCAAGTCAGAGTGGAGGCTCAGGAAGCCGTCCCCACTACGTCCGTATCAGCTGCCGGTATGCCTAGGTTACCCCCATTCCGTTTCAATGGTGATCGTAGTCAGTTTCGTGGATTTGTTAACCAATGTATACTGTTTTTTGATGTACATGCTGATTATTACCGTTCTGACCGGTCAAAAGTGTTATGTATAATCATGTTATTAACCTCACGAGCACTGGCTTGGGCTAATCCTATGATAGAGAATCGGGACATTCGTTTAAATCACCTGGATGACTTTCTGACCACAATGGCGCAAATGTTTGATGATCCGAATCGCCGTGCTACCGCTGAATCGGCTCTCCTTTCCTTACGTCAGGGAAAGCGTTCTGTCGTTGAATACGCCACTGAGTTCAAGAGGTTAGTGGTAGACACCGACTGGGGAAACAATGCATTATTGTCTGTTTTCAGAAAAGGTTTGTCCGGTACCATCAAGGACGAGTTAGCTCGTTCCGAATCTCCAGGGGATTTTGAACTGTTCCTCCAGCACTGTGTGCGTATTGATACCCGCTTGACGGAACGTAGACAGGAAAAATGGGCAGCTGTAAACCGTGTAAACAACTTTGCGTTTCCTTCCAGAGAACCCGCTCTCAGGACGCCACGGGAGGCCGAGGACGTTCCTATGCAAGTGGACTCTCTGCAAAAGCGAGAGACCAACGAACGTCGTGAACACCGGCTCCGTGAGCGTTTGTGTTTCTATTGCGGTCAATCGGACCATTTCTTGATCGACTGCCCGAAACGTCCAAATCGCCCAAATAAGGTATTGGCAGCCATGGCAGAGTGTGACAACACGGACGCAGAGTCCGATATCTCTGAGGCAAGTGGACACTTGGATGCGGTATTTCCCTTGACTGTAATGTCAACCTCACCGAAGGACTCAGAAGGGAAATATACCCATTGCTCGCTTCCCATTCAGATCCGGTGGGAGGGACAGCTAATACCTACCTCTGCAATGATAGACTCTGGGGCAGGGGGAAATTTCATGGACTCTTCTTTTGCCAGGAAACACGGTATCCGGACTCAGCAAAGATCCTCACCGGTTACCATGGAGACGGTAGACGGATCTCCGTTAATCTCTGGACCAGTTGATCGGGAAACAGTACCGCTAGAATGCGTGATGAAGCCAGGTCAGCAGGAGACCCTTGTTTTCATGGTAATTTCTTCTCCTCATTTTCCGATTATTTTAGGTATTCCGTGGCTACGGTCTACAAATCCTGTCATCGATTGGGAGACTAAGGAAATATCCTTTCCACCGCAGTGGTCCGACCATTAGTCCAACTGTTCCGGTTCCAGTAACACCGACTGCGGAGGGCACTGTACAGGTACCTGTTTTACCCCCGGTTTATCATGACTTCGCTGATATATGCGACAAAAGAAAAGCCGATCAGCTTCCCCCGCATAGACCGTATGATTGCCCCATAGACTTACTCCCAGGGGCGGAGATCCCGTTTGGTCATGTCTACCCGTTGGCGGCACCTGAGCTAGAAGCACTAAAAGAGTACATTGATGAAAGTCTAGCCAAGGGATTTATTCGCCCGTCTACCTCACCAGCAGGGGCACCCATCTTTTTCGTGAAAAAGAAAGAGGGGAATCTGAGACCCTGTATTGACTACCGGGAACTGAATAAAATAACCATCCGGAACCGGTATCCGTTACCGTTGATTCCTGAGCTATTGGAGAGGGTCCAACAGGCAAAAATATTCACTAAATTGGATCTCCGTGGGGCATATAATCTACTTCGCATACGTCCCGGAGACGAGTGGAAGACCGCGTTCCGATGTCGGTATGGACATTTTGAGTACCTAGTGATGCCTTTTGGACTTTGTAACGCTCCCGCGGCTTTCCAACATCTAGTTAACGATATTTTTAGGGATATAATGGACCAATTCATGGTGATTTATCTGGACGATATCCTAATCTTTTCTGATTCCCTACAGGAACACCAGGAGCACGTCAAGACCGTACTTACCCGGCTGAGGGAAAACCACCTGTACATTAAGCTGGAGAAATGCGAATTCCATTGCTCACAAATACAATTCTTAGGTTATGTCATCTCTCCTCAGGGACTGAACATGGAGTCTGGCAAGATACAAGCAATTCTAGACTGGCCGGAACCGGGAAACATCAAAGAGGTACAACGCTTTGTCGGTTTTGCCAACTTTTACCGACGCTTTATCCGTAACTTTTCAGAGATCGTTCGTCCCATCACTCTGTTAACCAAGAAAGGACAGAAGTTTGTGTGGTCCACCCAGGCCCAGGAAGCTTTCCATCGTCTCAAGGTTTGTTTTACCTCAGCGCCAATATTAGTACATCCGAATCCCGCACTTCCCTTTATCGTGGAAGTCGACGCTTCCGACTATGCATTAGGGGCCATCCTTTCTCAAAGGACTGGGGACAAGAGTCTCTTGCATCCGTGTGCTTTCTTTTCCCGCCGGTTGTCCCCTGCAGAAAGGAACTATGACATTGCGGACAAGGAATTGTTGGCGATTATTTCAGCTTTTAAGGAATGGAGACACCACTTACAGGGAGCCGCGCAGCAAGTGATAGTACTCACAGATCATCGTAATCTGGAATTTCTTAAGTCTGCCAGATGCCTGTCTCCACGACAAGCCCGTTGGAGCCTATTCCTTAACCAGTTCAATTTTATCGTTACCTACCGTCCAGGTTCACGTAATGGGAAAGCCGATGCCTTGTCCCGAATCCACGCCGTGGACTCCGTGCCTGGAACCCAGTCTCAGACCGTGTTATCGGATGCCAATTTCGTTGGAGTAATCCAGGACCAGGACTTGTGGAAGGACATCAAGCTGGCCTATGATGGTGACGTATTTCTTGCTGCCCCCCCGAATGATGTAACTCTTGTTCTTCGGAATGGTGTGTGGTTGAGAGAGCGACGCATTTATGTCCCGGAGGCCGTAAGACTTCGGGTTCTCAAGTTAGTCCATGACTCCGTGTTGGCTGGTCATAGGGGGGTACAGAAGACGCAGGAATTTTTGAGCCGTTTTTTCTGGTGGCCTACCTGTTTAAAGGATGTAAAGGACTATGTCCACTCATGTGTGGTTTGTGCCCGGTGCAAGGTCCCTCGTGTGGCTCCTACGGGACTCCTCCAACCGTTACCCGTGCCATCTCGCCCTTGGGGGTCTATCTCAATGGATTTTATTGTGGAGTTGCCGGTCTCAGGCGGTCACAATACCATTTTAGTGGTGGTGGATCGGTTGACAAAAGCTGCTCACTTTATTCCGTGTACCGGTCTTCCCTCAGCCGCAGAGACAGTGGATTTGGTTATCCAGAACGTATTCCGATTGCATGGGGTACCAGACGAGATCATCTCTGACCGGGGCGTGCAGTTCACGTCTAGGTTCTGGAAGGGGTTTTGTACGGCACTCCAGATTGATGTCTGTTTGTCTTCTGCATACCATCCTCAGACAAATGGGCAAACCGAACGGACTAATCAAACCCTGGAACAATACCTTCGATGTTATGTCAGCCATCTGCAGGACGATTGGTTGAAGATGCTTCCGTTGGCGGAGTTCTCGTATAACAACACTCAGAGCAGCTCCACTAAGGTAACGCCCTTTTTTGCTAACTTGGGTTACCATCCGAATGTTTTGCCTAGGTCACCCGTAGCGGTTTCGGTGCCAGCGGTGGAGGACCGAGTGACAGAGCTACGACAAAATCTGGAGATTCTAAAGGACACTGTGGCTACGGCTCAGGAGCGTTACAAGAGGTCGGCAGACACTCACCGGAAACCGGCACCCATGTATAAGGTAGGGGACTCTGTATGGTTATCCACCAAAAACCTGAGGTTGGGTGTTCCTTCGCAGAAGCTGGGACAAAAATTCATCGGTCCGTTTAAGATCACCGGGATCGTGAGCCCTGTGGCCTGTCGGCTGCGGTTACCGCACCATCTGAAGGTACACCCGGTCTTTCATGTTTCTCTCCTCAAACCTGTTTCTCCTAATACGTTTCATGGTCGTGTCGTGCCTCCTCCTCCGCCTGTGATGGTCGACGGCGAGGAGCAGTTCGTGGTTGAGGACATTATTGACTCCCGGATCCATCGTCGTCGGCTTCAATATCTGGTACGTTGGCAGGGGTACGCCCCCGAGGACGATTCCTGGGAACCGGTGGGTAACATTCGGGCACCCCGGAAGATTGCTCAGTTTCATCGACGGCACCCGGACAAACCTGGCCCTGATCCGTCCTGAGGCCGTTTCTGGGGGGGGAGTAATGTCAGGTTTCCGGGTTTTCCAGTTCTCTTTTGACAAAAGCTTGCCCTCGGTTAACATGGAGTTTACTGGTCTGTTGCCCTACTTCCTGTCCAGCTGCTTAAAAGGCCGCCTCTAAGCCTAGTCCAGTGCCTGAGTATACTGCTTGCTGTGTGCTCCTGCCTTGCTGCTTCTACTTCCTGATTGCCTTTGGATCCTCCTGAAAGAATACCGACCGACTCTGGACCATACCCGGTTTCTTCAAGCTGTGCCTGGACTCCGTCTGCCGTCTGTGTTCAACACTTCTGCCCGGTTCCTTCCGGTTTGTAACCACTCTGGACTATCATCCCGTACGGACACTCCTGGACTTTACCACTTGCCCCTTGTGTCCCGGCTGCTGCGCATTTAGGCCTTCCGGGGTGATTGCCGGACAGTCCCTGTATAGGGGTTCGCTCTGGTGGTTTCCCTGGGGGAGTCCGGTGCGTGGCCCCGGGAATTCCCTTCGCTCCGTTTCGGGAAAGTATCTCGTGTGTTTGTTCTGCTGTGTTTGTTCCGTTCTGTACCTACCGTGGTTACATATTATAAACATCTTGTACCAAGAACTCGTCTCTGGTTGTCATTGCCCTAACGCTATCGAAATCCTCAGAACATACAATAGTATTACATTAGGTCAGGAGACTGACTAGGCCACTGCAACACCTTGATTTTTTTCCCTCTTGAACCAGGCCTTGGTTTTCTTGGCTGTGTGCTTTGGGTCGTTGTCTTGTTGGAAGATGAAATGACGACCCATCTTAAGATCCTTGATGGAGGAGCGGGGAGGTTCTTGGCCAAAATCTCCAGGTAGGCCGTGCTATCCATCTTCCCATGGATGCGGACCAGATGGCCAGGCACCTTGGCTGAGAAACAGCCCCACAGCATGATGCTGCCACAACCATGCTTTACTGTAGGGATGGTATTCTTGGGGTTGTATGCAATGCCATCCAGTCTCCAAACGTCACGTGTGTGGTTGGCACCAAAGATCTCGATCTTGGTCTCATCAGACCAGAGAACCTTGAACCAGTCTGTCTCAGAGTCCTCCAAGTGATCATGAGCAAACTGTAGACGAGCCTTGACATGACGCTTTGAAAGTAAAGGTACCTTACAGGCTCGTCTGGAACAGAGACCATTGCGGTGGAGTACGTTACTTATGGTATTGACTGAAACCAATGTCCCCACTGCCATGAGATCTTCCCGGAGCTCCTTCCTTGTTGTCCTTGGGTTAGCCTTGACTCTTCGGACAAGCCTGGCCTCGGCACGGGTGGAAACTTTAAAAGGCTGTCCAGGCCGTGGAAGGCTAACAGTAATTCCATAAGCCTTCCACTTCTGGATGATGCTCCCAACAGTGGAGAAAGGTAGGCCCAACTCCTTGGAAAGGGTTTTGTACTCCTTGCCAGCCTTGTGACCCTCCACGATCTTGTCTCTGATGGCCTTGGAATGCTCCTTTGTCTTTCCCATGTTGACCAAGTATGAGTTCTGTTCACAAGTTTGGGGAGGGTCTTAATTAGTCAGAAAAGGCTGGAAAAAGAGATAATTAATCCAAACATGTGAAGCTCATTGTTCTTTGTGCCTGAAATGCTTCTTAATACTTTAGGGGAACCAAACAGAATTATGGTGGTTTCAGGGGTTGAATAATAAATGACCCTCTGAATAAACCTTATACAATTTAAAAAAAAAAAAAAAAAAGATTCTTTTTTGCTGCAGTGCATTTCACACTTCCAGGCTGATCTACAGTCCTAATGTCACAATGCCAAGTTAATTCCGAATGTGTAAACCTGCTAAATCTGCAGGGGGTTGAATACTACTTGTAGGCACTGTACATTTTAAGTGTAAAAGTTAATTTTTACACCGTTTTCAAGTGTAAAAAATGTGCATGACAGACATTAGCTGCATTCAATAGGAGCTCTGAAAAGCTACTTGGGATTAGTGTGGTAGTCGGCGGTCAGAACCTCAGACCTCAAACCTGGGAATATCCTTTTAAGTTTTCAAATAGTTTTCATATAGTAAGATGAAAATAATCAAATTTTTATTATAATCAATAGGTTTGTATAAATCTATGATGGCTACCATATTTTTCCTTTTATAAGATGCACTGGATTATAAGACGCATCCCAAATTTAGAGAAAGAAAAATGGTAAAAAAAAAGTTTTATTGAATATGGGGTCCGTCTTATAATCCGCTTGTATCTTACCAGGAAAATGCGGCAGCGGTGATAGAGTGGGGTCACAGGGAGGCAGGAGGCAGTGGTGGAGTAGGCGCGGTGGGTGTCTCAGCTATGCTGCCGGCACTGTGAGGCAGGAGCCATCCTCGACGATTGTAAGTAACAAAATGTCACTTCCGAGCGCCCTTTTCCTTTAGCCCGCTGCTGGAAGATTAATGGACTGGACGTGGCGTTTCAGCTCCTGGCGCATCTTTGAGCTGAGAGTTCAATCTGAGCACGCGCTGACTCCGGGCACTATTTCTTTGAAGCACACACTGCCGACATATTCTTTAATCACTGGGAATTGCTCCTGTATCGCCAGGACACCAGCAGCATCGCTCTACTCCTGTCCCCTCCATCTTACCCTGCTCCACCGCATTCCCCCACCCCCGGTAAGCTACAACCGGATTATAACACGCACCCCCCATTTTCCTTCCAAATTTTAGGGAGGAAAAGTGCGTCTAAGGCTATGTGCGCACAATGCGTTTTTGCGCATTTTTCGGGTGCGTTTTCCTGCATTTTTGGGCTCAAAACTGCATGACTTTGCTTCCCCAGCAAAGCCTATGACTCTTCATTTTTGCTGTCCGCACTCAACTTTTTTTTTAAGCTGCGTTTTTCAGCTTAAAAAAAGAAAAAAAAATGGATGTCAATTCTTTCCTGCGTTTTTCTGCGTTTTCCCCAGATGCAATGCATTGAAAAAACGCAAAAAAACGCAGAGATCCAAAACGCAGCCAAAAACGCACCAAAACGTGGTAAATACGCGTGCGTTTCTGCATTTTTGTGCGTTTTAGCGGCCAAAAACGCACAAAAATGCCCCGTCAAAAAAACGCAGCATGTGCACATAGCCTTATAATCTGAATACGGTAGGTGTTTGTCCACTATGGTCATAAATAGGTATCCCGGAGCCTAGTGTGTGGAGCAATAGTGAGCATGTCCGACCACCAATGTTTAAGTTACATATAGCGTGACTAAGAACATAGATTTTATATATATATATATATATATATATATATATATATATATTATACTGTGGATGCCTTCCTTGGACACGTGCACCTTGAAGGATTGTGTGCCGCCTGGAACTTCTGTTTCTGCATATTCTTTCTTTCTATATATATATATATATATATATATATATATATATATATAAAATCTATGACTCAATGGCACCAAACAAATACACTTGTGCTGTCCTATATCACAGCTCGTTCTATATTATAGTCCATGGGTGTATAATTAATTCATGCATCTTCTTCATTACTGTTTTCCGCATATTCTCGCAACTTGAGCTATATTACAGCATAAATCTTGCAACGTTTATTTTTCTGTCCGTGTGATAGAAGCTAGGCCTATTTGACACAAGACTTATCCTGCTGCTGAGGCTAATTGATAGCTTGCAGGGCGCTTGTATTTTCCACTCCGCAGTCTTTGCTTTGGGCACAAATTTACTCCAACGATGAGAATATTTTGACAACTTCATCCACAAACGATGAAAATTTGCAATTTGTTGTTATTGTTTCCGGGTGCAGTGACCCAGTTTTTTTTTTTCGTTTTTTTAGACTGAAATAGCCACATTTATATTTATATACATTAAAAATGCATTACCATTGTATAAAGAAAAACTAAATGGACTAATGCAACTGAATAAAGGATATTTTTAGTAAAATCCATGAGATGAGCAACAATTATTTCTTTCTATTGTTAAACCAAGTAGTTAATTTATCATAGTAAAAGTGCATCTCACATCCCATTTTTTAACTACAATTTTATTTGCATCTATGTTTAATTTATGCAACAAGGCAGAATGCGAATAATATTTCTTGTATACTAATGAATTCTCAGTAGAGTAGATTTACAGTGGCCCGCACCCAAACCCACTGCATGGCTGCCAGAATGTCAGTTTTAGTTCTATTAAAAAAATGTTCTTTTCTAATTATTCATTTATTTTAGTTTAATCATTTTCTAATTTGCATAAAAAAAATTAAAAAAAGATTACAAAGTGTATCTAAATAAGACAAAGGATTTTCATATAATAAAATTAAATAAATTCTAGAATTATCAATTTTGTTTAAATAATATAATTTTCATAAACAATTTACATTTTTAAGAGTGTATTATTTGTCTAATTGTGTTGATATTGTAATGCAAGTCAGTACTTACGGGTACTACAGATGGAAGAGTAGTTAGGCAAGCCGGGGTCTGGTAACAGGAGGACACATATGGATACAGGGAGTACATAGAGGTGTAGTCAGGTCACAATCTGAGGGTCAGAATTCCAGGAGGGCACGCAATAGATTCAGGGAGAAAACTGAGACGTGGTGAGGTAATGGTCTGAGGTCAAAAGCCAGGAGGTCATGGCAGGAACAGGGAGTGGGTAGAGAGGAGTCAAGCAACGGTCCAGGGTCAAGAAACAAAGATCAGAAAAGATGCTGAAACACAGGCCAACAGCACAACTGCAGAACCAGAATGTACGACTGGCAAGGTTCTGGAAGAGCATGCTCAGTAAAAAAGCAGAGCAATTACCAGGAAGATGAGAGACCTGAGTAATCAGCACCTTCCAGAACCAGCATTGAATCCTGCGCTGTCAATAAACCTGCCAGCTCAGTAGCTCAGGAAAACACAGCAGAGCATCTCCTAGTGTGCAAAATGCTCTGCACAGAGGAATTGTGACAGATGTTTATTTTTAACTCCTTAGACAATTTTCTCTTTCCTGATAGAGTCTCATTTTTCACATCTGTATCATTTTGTGATAACTTTGGAATAGCTCCTCCAATCCGAGTGATTCTAAGAATTTTTTGTTCTTGATATTTGTACATATAATAAAAGGTGGGCATCCCAAAATGAATTTGTCACAATTCCATGGTGCAGAACATTCTGTATTGTTCTCCCATGCTCTTCTGCAGAGCCGGTATATGTTGCCTATGGTGCAGAGCGTTTTGCAGGATGAATGCTTTGCTGTTTTTTTCACAGCACTGGGTTTCATGCTGGTCCTGGGAGGTGCTCTCGCAGAAGCTTCTCGTTCCCAGTGATTGCTCTGCTTCTTTAGGGCGCATGTTAGCGCAGGACGCCGCCAGTTGTACTTCCTGTTTACAGTTGTGCTGTTGGTTCCCGTGGCGCTCAGTGTTCAGATCTTGGTCTCTCGACTCCAGACTGCTTTCTACCTGTCTCTGCCTGTCCTTCCCTGTTTCTGCCTTGACTTCCCGGCTTCTGACCTCGGACTTCCTCCTGATCTCGTCTTCACCTGCTCCCTGAATCTTGTACGTACTGTCCTGGAACCCTGATCTTCTGCTTGCATCCTGACCTTGTCTCTGTCTGTCCCGTGTACTGTCGTGCCCTCTTGGTTTATGATCTCGGCCTGTCTGACTACCTCTACATTTACAAGTAGTGTCTAGCACCACCTTGTGACAGTCATCACAAAATTCTAGAAGTGTCAGTTTCGTTTAGCTTTATTTACATAATATAATTTTCATAAAGTAATTTACATTTTTAATAGTGTATTATTTTCCTAATTGATTTGATAGTTCTTTGTAACCCCTTAGTGCCGAAGACAGATTTGACTTTTCTGAGTCTCATTTTTCATATCTGTGTCATTTTGTGATTACTATGAAAATAGTTCCTCCAATCCAAGTGACTCTAAGATAGTTTTTTTTTTCTTGATACTTTCTACTTTATGATAGTGGTAAATTTATATTAATAAGACTTACATTTCTTTATAAAAATATCAGAAAATTTACAAAAATGTTCAATTTTTCATTTTTATGCCCTTATAGCATAAATTAATCGAACACAAAATAAATTGTAATAAGTATTATTTCCCATATAAGCTCCAAAGCAAAATAAATAGTCCTGCACCACTGAGTCAGCCACAATCAGGAGTGGGTATAGTGAATAGCCGCTATATAGGTGGTGCACAATCTTGTTAGACCAGTACATTGACACTTAAAAAAATAGATGAAATTTATAGATAGCACTCACCATAAAGCATTCTTGTCTTTATTGTGTTCAGATAAAAAGACGGCCGGGGGCAATCGGGTGTGGAATGCAAACAAACAACAGCTGTTTTACGGTAAATGTGCTTCCACGGGTCCTGTATGACACTATGGTGAGGGCCATTTATAAATTTCTTCTATTTTTTTTATATTATTTCCCATATTCCCATATAGGTAGCATCATATTTTAAATGTCCTTTTATTTTTTTGTAGGATGCTAGGAGGGTTAAAAGTTTAGTAGCATTTTTTAACAAAATTTTTAAAATCAATTTTTTTACAGACCTATTCAGTTTCTAAGCAACTCTAAAGTGCCTATATATAAGACCCCCCAAAAGTGATGTCATTTTAAAAATTGCACCCTTCAAAGTATTTAAAGCAGGAAGTTTTTAACTTCTCACTTGTTTTGCAGTAGTTCATTCTATGTGGAATGAAAATAAATTAAAAAATTTAAATTTTCAACTAAAATATTACTTTGTCCTCAAAACTCTCACCTTCGCAAGCTGTGATGAGAGTCAAAATAAAGAGTCTAAAGAAATAATACATAAACTTTATTAATTAACAGTGCATATGCTGCCCAGATGTATATATAACGCATATACAGTCATGGCCAAAACTATAGACACCCTTGAAATTGTTCCAGAAAATTAAATTTCTCCCCGAAAATTATTGCAATTACACAGCTTTTGTCATACACGTTTGTTTCCTTTGTGTGTATTGGAGCAACAAAAAAAGAAAAAACAAAAAAGAGAAAAAAAAGGCAAATTGGACATAATTTCACCCACAACCCCCAAAATACTCTGGACAAAATTATTGGCACTTTTTTGAAATTGTGGATAAACAACTTTGTTTCATGCATGTTATACTCATTCATAGTCATCTGTGGCAGTAACAGGTGCGGGCAATATGAAAATCACACCTGAAATCAGGTACAAAGAGGAGAAGTTGACTCAATCTTTGCATTGTGTGTCTGTGTGTGCCCACTGAGCATTGAGAATAGAAAGAGAAGAGAACTGTGTGAGGACTTCTGAAACAAAATTATTGAAATATATAAACAATCTCAAGGATATAAGTCAATCTCAACATATCTTGATGTTCCATTTTCCACTTTGTGCAAACAATCAAGAAGTTTACAACCCGTGACACTGTAGCTAAATCTCCTGGACATAGACGGCAGAGATTAATTGATGAAAGGTTGCAACACCAATGAGTACGCGTGGTGGATAAGCCACCCCAATCAAGTTCCAAAGAAATTCAAGCTGTCCTGCAGGCTCAGGGTATATCAGTGTCAGCTCGAATTATCCATCCAAATTTGTATGAAATCAAACTCTAAGGCAGGAGACTAAGGAGGACCCCACAGAGAAATAAAATAGCTAGACTGTAGTTCTACAAAATGTACGTAAGCTAAAATCCTTCCGGGAAAGCGTCTTGTGAATAGATGAGACCAAGATAAAGCTTTTTGGTAAAGCACATCATTCTACTTTTTACTGGAAATGGAATAAGGCCTACAAGGAACCTACAATCAACTATGGTGGAGGTTCAAAGATGTTTTGGGGTTGTTTTGCTGCCTCTGGTATTGGATATCTTGACTGTGTGCAAGTCTGATCATAAACTCAGAAGATTACCAAAGGATTTTGGGTAGCAATGTACGAGGGGCTGCTGATAAGTCTTTGGCTTTGTAAGCTTTTTTTGTTTCTATGGTAACGAATGTTACATCACATGAAAGCCTTATGTGTCTGATATATGTTTTCAAAATTTTGTTTGTTGCTTATGGCAACAGTGTTCTACACACGTGGGAAAACAAAATGGTCTAATGCGATAGTCACAGCAACTGAGAGCAGAGGAGTGATAAATTTCTTGTTTCTGCAAAGAAAGTCCGCAAAGGAAACTCATGGTGATATGTCGCAGACATTGAGGGATCAATGTCCTTCATATTCCACAGTTAAGAACTGGGTTGCCAAATTTAAAATGGTCCTCTTCAGCACCAATGATGAAGAATGTCCTGTACGACTGAGAGTGTTGTTCTGGAGAGCGTCGATGCTGTGCACAACCTCATACTGGAAAATCGACGGATTTCAGCTAAACCAATACCAGACATCGTGGGGATTTCCCGTGAATGTGTTTGTGTCATTATCCATGAACATTTGGACATGAGGAAGCGATCTATAAAGTGGGTCCCCAAATGTTTGACAACAGATCAGAGAGGCATGCGAGTGAAAACTTCCCGGTCCATTTGTCAGTGTTTCTGGACTGATAAGAACTTCCTGGATCGACTGGTCACTATGGATGAGACCTGGATTTATTTGTATGACCCTGAAAACAAAGAGCAGTCAAAAGAGTGAAGGTACAGTGGTTCTCCTCATCCAAAGAAGTTCAGGGTGCAAAAATCAGCCACTAAGGTGATGGCATCTGTGTACTGGGATAAGGAGTGTGTGCTGCTAGTGGACTACCTTCAAAAGGGGTCCACCATCAATGCCAGGTATTACATTGAACTTTTGTACCAATTGAAGGCAGCTCTGAAGGCCAAAAGGTGCGGCAAGCTGTCCAAAGGAATCTTGTTTCTGCAAGACAACACCTCTGCTCACACTGTACAAGCAACCACGGCAAAACTGGCAGAGCTGGGCTTTCAACTTGTTGACAACCTACCTTATTCACCAAATCTAGCTCCCTCCAACTATCTGTTTCCAAACCTGAAGAAACACCTCAAGGGTACGAAATTTCACAACATTTCTGATGTCATGGCTGCTAAGGATGCCTGGTTTGAGGCACAACCGAAATCCTTCTTTTTGCTAGGCTTACAGAACTTGGAATACTGATGTAAAAAGTGTGGTGAACTCAGTGGAGAGTATGTGGAATAAATGTAAAGATTTATCATCCTATCTTGTTTCTTTCTGGGTAAAGTCAGAGACTTATCAGCAGCCCTTCGTAGTACCCAGTATCAGAAAGCTGGGTTTGCATCCCAGATCATGGGTCTTCCAGCAGGACAATGACCTCAGACATACTTCAAGAAGAGTTCTGAAGTGGCAGCAATGAGTCCATATCTAAATCCCATTGAGCACCTGTGGAGAGATCGTAAAATTTATTTTGGGGGAAGACCCCTTCAGATATAATAGACCTGGATCAGTTTGCAAAAGAAGGTTGGTCCAAAATTCCAGATAAGAGGAGTAAGAAGCTTGCTGATGGTTATAAGAAGCGATTGCAGTTATTTATTTCAGAATGTGCAACCAAATATTAAGTTGAGGGTGCCAACAATTTTGTTCAGTCCATAATTGGAGTTTCCCCCCTTTTTCTCGTTTTTTGTGTTGTTCCAAAACACACCAAGGACATAAACATGTGTATAACAAAAAACGTGTAATTGCAATTATTTATTGGAAGAAATACTTAATTTTTTGGAACAATTTCCAGGGAGCCAACACTTTCGACCATGGCGGTAGTGCACAAGACTATGCATATGTTGAAATAGCAATACAGGGAGCAACACTAACACAGGGTTTATGGTTGCAACAAAATGTTTATTAATGTATATACAATATATACATTTTCATGTGCAATTTAATCGCTTACTAATAATACATCATCTAAATTATCTTGATTTTTCTCATTGCTCATTAGCTAATGGCCATAATAATGAAATGCAATAGATAATGTTTACTATTTGTCTATAACAATATTAGTACCAATCAGGCTGTTATGCCAAGATATCTCTACAATATAAAATAGTTTTATGTGTTTTTTATATAGAACATGGTTGTTAAGAATTGTTGTACAGGATGGAAATACCTGGATATGATTGCAATTGGTAAAATTAAAATAAGTTAGGAGAAATATGGTTTTCACAGCTGTTTGAACAGGAATAAAATATTTGTAAGAATGTATTCTGATTCATACAGTTTTATGTTTTACTGAGGCATGTTTCATATGTCAGTGAAAAATACAGACGTTTTTTACTGACGTGTTAAAAACACATATGTCCCTCCATGTGCCGTAATTCACGGTACATGTGGGTTCTACATGTTCTATCCGTGTTCAGTGATCCTTGATAGCACATGGAGATAAACTCACTAGTGATGAGCGAGTATGCTTGTTACTACTCGGTACTCGCACGAGTATCACTGTACTCGGGCTACTCGGCGGGGACCGAGTAATCTCGCGATACTCGTGCTGTACTCGTGGTCTTCATCCCTGCATGTTGGCGCTCTTTTGAGAGCCAGCCCTCATGCAGGGATTGGCTGGCAGACCACTGCAATGCCACAGCCCTGTTAGTTGTGGAATTGCAGTGATTGGCCGGCCTGCACAGCGTGACCGAGCCTTTATACCGGCGGGCGTGCTGTGCTCTGCACACAGCCATCCAGACAGTCAGTGCAGGGAGAGGGTTGCTGCTTCAGGGAAAGGTTCGCGGCCCTTTATAGTTAGTTCCGGAGCAGGGCTGCAAACAGTGTGACCAGAAGTCCTTCTCAGGACTATTATAGTTGTATACAGGCAGGCAGGGTATAGCCAGGTCGGAGTACAGTAGCAGAGTCCTTCTCAGGACTATTGTTGCTGTATACAGGCAGGGTATAGATAGAAGTATATGGTGTGCACTCAGCTATAAGTGACTTATATCGCAAGCCTACTGACCGCAATTGTATGCTTCTATACAATAGCTGTCACCCGAAATCCACAAAGAACAGCCTACCAAGGTCACAATTTAAAAGGATTAATCGTATAGTCTCGGATGACACCATCAGGGAACAGAGACTGGAGGAGATGACTGAGAGGTTCCTCGAACGGAACTACCCTGAGACTCTATTAAGAACAGAAAAGGAAAAGGCACTTCTTCCCACTCCCACAGAAAAAGAGGGTATTAAATATGACAGAATACCATTTATACACACGCATCATCCCTCTATGCCTAAAGTATATAATATCATTCATCGTCACTGGCCACTTCTCAAAAAGGCATACCCAGATATAGGATCATTTATCCTTCCCCCACTAATGTGTAAAAGAAGACCACAAAATATAAAAGACTCCCTGGTTAAAGCCGATTTTGGTAGTGATAAATCCAATACCCAAACATTTCTGGCGCCTAAACGCACTGACACTTTTCCATGCCTCAGTTGCTCTTCCTGCTCGAACGTAATAAAGGGGGACCATTTTATGCACCCCAGATCTGGAAAAAAGCTTTCAAATTAAGGAACATTTTACATGCGAAAGGAATTTCGTAGTGTATATAATTAAATGCCCTTGTGGTTTATTGTATGTCGGGGAAACCACTCAACATGTAGGTGACAGAATTGCCAGCCACAAATCCACTATTAGATGTGGGAAAGTATGGCTTCCCATTCCTCATCATTTTCAGGAGGCCAGACATAGTGTAGCGCAATTACGGTTCCAAGTCATTAACAAAGTTTACAGACCCAGACGTGGCGGCAACCACATAGAGCTTTTTTAAAAAAACGAGAAAGCTTCTGGATATACAAACTCCAAACCCTAACACCTAAAGGGCTTAACAGAGAGATGGATTGGCCTCTTTAAATGTATATAAAAAAAGTCTTTTCAAAAAAATTGTTTATGTATTTCTTTGAATCTATAGGACCATTTGGCATCATACTAATCTTTCTCAATATATTCTTTACAGAAAAACTAAGAAAAACTTCTACCACCTTTTCTGCCTCTACTACGCACTCACTGTTAGATGGTAAAGTATATACTGGCACCACAACATAATATTATAGGCACCATACTGTTTTTGCACTTTGTAGCATATTGGGACCCTTATGTTCTATATATTAATTGTTCTTCCTCCTAGGTCATGCAAATAAAATATGCCTTGTACATTTGGCATCAAACCATTAGGATGTATTACTTGTGCTGAAAAATGTCCCTGCTTACACTGTATATACTCATGTTTACTGTATTAGATATTATATATATGCCATCTTCAGTTTGACACTTTCATGCTGTATTGCATAGTGCCTTCTATTATTCATCCCTCATTCCTTGTCTCCTGTACCTAACTACTTATTTAACGGACACGCACATCCATATACAAGGAAAACGTCTTCCCAGTACTGTTATTTCTCTAAGTGTGGCAAATTGTAAACAGCGCATGCGCGGGCGCCACTACCACATACCTAACGGTACCTTACTTACACTAATACAAACGCATAGCGCTACTGCGCATGCGCCGGCGTCTGACGTGACTTCCGGTTTTCGGAGGTAAATAGCCGGCAAACCCGGCTTTCCCTTGCAGCAGCCACAGTCTGGGAAGACGGCTTTCTAAGGTATGATGTGACACTACACCCCCCCGCTTTGGAGCACTCATTTGCAAGCTATTAACTATGTCTCTTTACTCCATAGAGGGTCACCTAACATTTCTTTCTACTTACCCCCTATATGAGGATATTACAGGTAATATACATTAAGCTCAGGAGTTCCACTAGACTATAGATTGTACTACCTGATACTTGCTCCCAACTCTGATATACATTACTTCCTCTAGATAATAGCAAATTTCCTTCTGCAATCCACTCCCTCCAACAAGTGGCATTCAATAATCTTGACTGCTCCAAGGTACTGTTATCTTACATTATACATATATACGGTCACATATGTATATAATAATTTTTAATAAGTTCTACTTGTGTTTCTCTAAAGGAACTACAAACTATAAGAATTATTACAAGATATACAAGTAACTATACCTTACAACTCCATGTGGAGTTAAAAAAGGTACTTTAACCTGCTTTCATATAACTTTTACCATGGTTCCAACAATATTTTTTTTGACTATACACGTTCCTTGCTCTATAGGATATAGAGTCTGGAACCATAACTAAGAACACCACATCCAGAACAGGGCTCTGCATTATTTCCACAACTATTGGAATAACGATATACAATATTACAAGGTAGCTGTATTATCCACTATAATACTATAGATACTAATTACTGGCTTCTTCAGAGAAACTCACCACGACTCTCTATTTCATACTATAGGGATTACAATCCTAAATGTCTCACGGATATATCCATTAGACTTCTCCAGAGCAGACACACCCTGAGACCTTGTATCTATCAGGTAATCTAATCTAGATACATACATTTCAGTCATGGGTTTCATATATTTAGATGTTGATCTATTACCTACTCACCCTTATACCTTTATTTGCAGGATTTGCTTTCTATTATCAATAGAGAAAAACAAAACCCAGGGTGTCCCCTCTACTCTCTCTTTTTCTGCACTTGCAGCTTTCACCTTTTGGACACTAGTTCCCCCACCTTTATGGAGGTAGGTGCTATATTTTCGTGGCACATTGCTGTAGCCACTGTCCGTTTCTAACATGATACTCCCATGGTAACTTACTATATTGTGTTATATATCATATGTCCAAGGATTCTATATTGACATGTAAAAAGTTTTTTCTAGTAATTCAATGTTTCACAAAGAATTTTTTTGGAAAAAAAATTTTTTTCTAAAATTTTTTTTTCTCAAATATGTATATATGTATCTATATGTAAATAATGTTCTTTAATCTTGAATATTGATTCTGTTTCATTCTGTCCTCCCACAGTATAATACGGCGTGAAGAAGGCCTAGATTGAGGCCGAAACGTCCGCTTCCATTTGTATTAATTTTACCTACTATTCACCTATATCATTGAAAAATAAAAATATAAAAAAATCTTAGATTGAAAAAAACAAATCTGTTGGTCTTTCTATACTTCGTATTGAATTGAGAGTGCAGTGTCTAAATTGCATACAGGCAGGGAATAGCCAGGTCGGAATACAGGCTAGTGACCAGAAGAGTCCTTGTCAGGACTATTGTAGCAGTATACAGGCAGGCAGGCAGGCAGACAGGGTGTATAGCCATTCCTAGTGGTCACCGTATACCAGCCTTCATCATATCTGGGGCTGGTGTACACAGTGTAAAACAGTCCTGATAGTGTCAGACTTCTCAGTAATTGTCGCTCCTAAAAAGCTGTTAGGTTCTTAGTGCGTCCGTGCTTGCATTTAAAAACCGCACGTGTGTGCCTGTCGGTGGCAGCGTACAGGTGCACGTTTTGCACAAACTATTATATAACGCACAAGTCTAGTGTATAATACACGTCAGTCAGCAGTGTCTGATAGTGTCAGACTTCTCAGTAATTGTCGCTTCTAAAAACCTGTTAGGTTCTTAGTGCGTCCGTGCTTGCATTTAAAAACCGCACGTGTGTGGCAGCGTCAGGCTCCATATTGTCCCTGGATAGAGACGTGCATGATGGCCTGTAAACCTGAAGTGCCCATTGTAAGGAAGTGGGTCTATTGTAGTATAGCCCTTAGGCAGGGCAGCCAAAAATTTGGGGGCTCCACATTGTCCCTGGATAGAGATGTGCATGAGGGCCTCAAAACATTGTTCCCATTGCAAAGGAGCGGGTCTCCTGTCGTTGTAATGCCCATTCTGAAAGAATGGGCGAAAAAATTTACCACTGGGGGTATACCTGAAACAACGGCCTAACTCTTGTAACGGTCATCATGGTGGCGCATGAGGAGAAGGAGGAGCAGTCCAGCGATTAGCCAAAGTCCAGAAGTGTGTTACCATGGGTGAGTGGAGGTACATGGCAAATTCCCGTTACAAACTTTAAATTCCGCTGTCATTTGCTGGTGGTGTGGTGAAGTCTGGCCCAATCCAACCCTTGTTCATCTTGATCAGAGTCAGCCTGTCAGCATTTTCAGTTGACAGGCGGGTGCGTTTATCTGTAATGATTCCACCTGCGGCACTAAAAACACGCTGTGACAAAACGCTAGCGGCAGGGCAGGCCAGGACTTCCAAGGCGTAGAGAGCCAATTCATGCCACGTGTCCAGCTTGGATACCCATTAATTGTAAGGCACAGAGGAATGTCGGAGTACAGTTGTTTGATCTGCAAGGTACTCCTTGAGCATCTGGGCAAACGTAGGATTTCTTGTGGCACTACCCCGCACCTCAGGGGCTGTGGTATGTGAGGGGCTGAGAAAACTGTCCCACATCTTGAAGACTGTTCCCCTACCTCTGGCGGATTGGACTTGTGCCCCTCTCGCCTGTACGCCTTGGTTGTCCACTGATTCCTGACCTATGCCGCTAGCGTTTTGTGAGGGGAATGCTTTGCCTACTTCCGTGACTATGGCCTTCTGGAACTGCTGCATTTTGCCTGACCTCTCCGCCTCGGGAATAAGAGACATAAAGTTCTCCTTTTAGCGTGGGTCTAACATTGTTACCAACCAGTAATGATTGTCGGCCAAGATGTTCTTAACGCGAGGGTCACGAGACAGGCAGCTTACCATAAAGTCAGCCATGTGTGCCAGACTCTTAACAGCCATCACTTCAGTATCCTGACCAACACGATGACTGAACATGCTGTCCTCCTCCTCCTCCTCCTCATCATCTACCCTGTCCTCTGGCCAGCCACGCTGAACCGAGGATATGACTGCATGTCATATCCTCAATTTGGCCGGAGAGTTGCTCCATGTCTTCATCCTCCTCCTCGTCATAGTCCTCCACTGCACGTTGTGATGAGACGAGGCTGGGCTGTGTGTTATCACCCACACCCACTACTGTTTCTTGCTCAAACTCATCGCGCTCCGCCTGCAATGCATCATGGTTGTTTTTTGAGCAGAGACCATTTTAGAAGGCAGAGAAGCAGTATGGTGACGCTAATAATGTCGTCATCGCCGCTCACCATCTTGGTGGAGTCCTCAAAGTTTTGGCGGATGGTACATAGGTCGGACATCCATCTCCACTCCTCAGGTGTTATGTGTGGAGTTTGACCCATTTCCCTACGGCTTAGGTGATGAGGGACTCAACAACTGCCCTCTTCTGCTCACATATCCTGACCAACATGTGCAGAGTTGAATTCCAACGCGTGGGGACATCACACACCAGTCTGTGAGCCGGAAGATGCAAATGGCGCTGAAAGCCGGCAAGGCCGGCTGAAGCAGTAGGTGACTTTCGAAAATGTGCAGACAGGCGGCGAACTTTTACCAGCAGATCAGACAGCTCTGGGTATGACTTTAGAAACCGCTGAACCACGAGGTTGAGCACATGGGCCACGCATGGACCATGTGTCAGCTGGCCTCGCCTCAAAGTCGCCACCAGGTTCCGGCCATTGTCACACAAAACCTTTCCTGGCTTTAGGTTCAGAGGTGTGAGCCAGTGATCTGCATGCTGTTTCAGAGCTGTCCACACCTCTTCTGCATTGTGGGGTTTGTCACCTATGCAGATTAGCTTCTGCACAGCCTGTTGCCGCTTCGCCGAGGCAGTGCTGCAGTGCTTCTGTGTCGCCCTGGACAAGCCAGGGGCCACAGAGCACAACACTTTCACACCCCACACTCCCTGCAGGCACATCATAGTCAAAACACAAAACCCTTGTTGCCTTCCCCAGGGGCTGTTGTCCACACCAGGGGGTGGAGCCAGGCGGTTGGTCTCCACCCACCATGAAGTTCACAGTCCTGGAGGAGGGAAAACACAGGCAGTGAGAGTTAAGCTAAGGAAGTGGAAGGAGGAAAGTAGTAGAGAGGAGAAAAGTGACAGCAAAGAGCCTGAAGTTGGTCTGGGTGTGTGGCCCGGACAGGACAGCAAGGTTGGCAGGATGTGGTGACCGTCTGCAGTGGAGGCCGATTGGAGTCTGACGTAAGGACCGTGGACGGGTGGTGACCCGGCCGTACCGGATCGGTATACAAAGAGAAGCCAGCACCATTGGCAGGGGCCTTTCGGATCTCGGCAAGGCTTGGTGTCGCCGTGAATTTGCCAAATCCGTTAGTGAAGGGGACCTCCGGGTTTCCAAACAGCCAAGTCCCGATAGAAGGCAACCGTCCAACCGTGAAGGGGAGACACCGCCACCGCCAAGGGCAACCGTCTTCCAGGGCCAGCGCCTGTGGGCAAAAGGGGCTCCTCCGGCCCATATCCAGGTCGGGGAGCGGGTTACCGGTGGGAAACCATCACTACCAACACTGAACTTAGGTGCAGGGAGAGACAGTCATCACTAACCTGCAGGGAGGAACAACCGCAGCCGTCCGAGGGACCCGTCCATCCAGCCACTTGTTTTACCGTGAACTGTGTCATCATCATTGGGCTGAGTGAGTACCTCCGTGCCGTGCGGCACAGCGCTGCCCCTGCGACCCTGCACCTCATCAGGCTCCGCAACCCGCCTGTCATCCATCTCTACCCCATTACCGGGCCCCGGGACAACCAACCCCCCTACCCACGGAGTGGAGAAATAACAACAAAGCTGCTCCCTGTCACAGGCTCCCGGGATACCCGTCCAGAGCAGCGGTGGTGTCCACACAATCACCACAACCGTGGGTGGCGTCACGGACAATATCCCCAAAACCCAAACCACCCCTTTTCACTCACGGGCGAGGAGCGCCGCTCGAGTCCCCGGGATCCGGCCATCGCTCAGACTGGGTCCCAGCTTCCACAATATTAACCCAGTGTGCCGTCAGCGAGATGTAGCGGCCTTGCCCACAAGCACTTGTCCACGTGTCTGTGGTTAGGTGGACTTTGGCTGAAACAGCGTTGTTCAGGGCACGTGTGATGTTTTGTGACACGTGGTTATGCAATGCGGGGACGGCACACCGGGAGAAATAGTGGCGGCTGGGGACCGAGTAACGTGGGACAGCTGCCGCCATCAGGTCGCGGAATGCTTCTGTCTCCACCAGCCTAAAAGGCAACATTTCCAGCGCAAGCAGTCGCGAAATGTTAGCATTTAGAAGTGTGGCATGTGGGGCGTTGGCAGTGTATTTGCGCCTGCGTTCAAAGGTTTGCTGAATGGATAACTGAACGCTGCGCTGGGACAAGGACGTGCTTGATGATGGTGTTATTTCTGCGTGGGCAACTGCAGGTGCAGGGCCGGAGGAGGCTTGTTCGCGGGCAGCATGGACAGGGGATTGGCTCGCATGCACAACAAGCGAAGACGTAGCAGTGACATCAGCAAGCACTGCTCCTCGACTCTGTTGTACATCCCACAAAGTCGGGTGCTTGGCTGACATGTGCCTGATCATGCTGGTGGTGGTCAGGCTGCTAGTTTTGGTACCCCTGCTGATGCTGGCATGGCAGGTGTTGCAAATGGCCTTTTTAGAATCATCTAGAGCCAACTTAAAAAACTGCCAGACTCGGGAAGACCTAACATTTGTACAGGCACCTTGTGTTGTGTTGTTGTTCCGGGGAACGGTTGCCTGACGTCTGCCTGGGGCCACCACCCTGCTTCTTACTGCCTGTTGGGATGCTACGCCTCCCTCCCCCTGTGCACTGCTGTCCTCACTCTGCATATCCTCCTGCCAGGTTGGGTCAGTTACTGGATCATCTACCACGTCGTCTTCCTCTTCCGCACCCTGCTCCTCCTCCTGACTTCCTGACAATTGTGTCTCATCATTGTCCACCCCTTGTTGAGACACGTTGCCAACTTCGTGAGAACGTGGCTTCTCAAATATTTGGGCATCTGTACATACAATCTCGTCATGGCCCACTTCAACAGGAGCTGGCGAGAGGCCAGAATGTGTGAATGGAAACGTGAACAGCTCTTCCGAGTGTCCAAGTGTGGGATCAGTAATGTCCATGGACGTGTACTCGGCCTGGTGGTAGGAAGGAGGATCAGGTTCTGAAATGTGCGGTGCAGTATTACGGCTACTGACACTTGACCGTGTGGAAGACAGAGTGTTTGTGGTGGTGCCAATCTGACTGGAAGCATTATCCGCTATCCAACTAACAACCTGTTGACACTGGTCTTGGTTCAAGAGCGGTGTACTGCTGCGGTCCCCAAGAAATTGGGACAGGACGTGCGAGCGAGTAGATGTGGCCCTTTGTTGTGGCGAAATTAGAGCTTGCACACGACCTCGGTCTCTGCCTGCACCACCATCACGTCCACTTCCTTGTTCGTTGCCAACGCCCTTGCGCATTTTGCAATGCTGTGCTGATGTGTATTCACTAGACTTGTGCGTTATATCCAAGTTTTTGCAAAACGCACACAAGTGCACCTTAACGCTGCCACCAACAGGCACACACGTGCGGTTTTTAAATGCAAGCACGGAGGCACTAAGAACCTAACAGGTCTCTATCCAGGGACAACGTGGAGCCTCCCAATTTTTGGCTGCCCTGCCAAAGGGCTATACTACAATACACCCACTTCCTGACAATGGACACTTCAGGTTTACAGGCCCTCATGCACGTCTCTATCCAGGGACAACGTGGAGCCTCCCAATTTTTGGCTGCCCTGCCAAAGGGCTATACTACAATACACCCACTTCCTTACAATGGGCACTTCAGGTTTACAGGCCCTCATGCACGTCTCTATCCAGGGACAATGTGGAGCCTCCCAATTTTTGGCTGCCCTGCCAAAGGGCTATACTACAATAGACCCACTTCCTTACAATGGGCACTTCAGGTTCACAGGCCCTCATGCACGTCTCTATCCAGG
Source organism: Anomaloglossus baeobatrachus (assembly GCF_048569485.1). NCBI lineage: Eukaryota > Metazoa > Chordata > Amphibia > Anura > Aromobatidae > Anomaloglossus > Anomaloglossus baeobatrachus. The sequence goes on along the minus strand of NC_134361.1, from coordinate 54,502,767 downwards.
GACAACGTGGAGCCTCCCAATTTTTGGCTGCCCTGCCAAAGGGCTATACTACAATAGACCCACTTCCTTACAATGGGCACTTCAGGTTTACAGGCCCTCATGCACGTCTCTATCCAGGGACAACGTGGAGCCTCCCAATTTTTGGCTGCCATGCCAAAGGGCTATACTACAATAGACCCACTTCCTTACAATGGGCACTTCAGGTTTACAGGCCCTCATGCACGTCTGTATGCAGGGGCATTGGTGAACCTCACAATTTTGGACTGCCCTGGCAAAGGAAAATACTACAAAGACTCACTTCCTCAAAATGGGCACATTAGACTCAAGAGGCCTTCATGTACATCTCTTCTCAGGGACATTGGAGTGCCACACAATGTTTTACGTAAAATCTTTCATGTATTAATCTCAAAAAGTAACATACACCAGCTCTATCTCACTATTGGGTATGTGCCCTTAACATTTCTGCCATGAAAATTCATTTTGGTGTCATTTTTGAAGGTTTTCTGGTGAGTCCGTAAAAATGGCGTAAAACGCGGACAAAATTGTTCACAGCTGTGACTTTTGAGTGATAAATGCTTCAAGGGGTCTTCCCCATGCTGTTGCCATGTCATTTGAGCACTCTTCTGAGACTTTTGTGACATTTTTAGGGTTTCTACATGCTGCCGGGGGTCATTTCATAAAAATACTCGGGTCTCCCATAGGATAACATTGGGCTCGGTGCCCGGGCCGAGTACACGAGTATCTTGGGATGCTCGGCCCGAGCCTCGAGCACCCGAGCTTTTTAGTACTCGCTCATCACTAAAACTCACCTGTCCCAGCTCCTGATATCCGTGGTGCTGAAGCCTCCCGGATGCTGTCTCTGGCCACTAAGTCTCTCACCACTGCAGCTACTTCCGGGTTGGCTGTGTGGTGCCTAAATGAACATGCATAAGAATAATGAGCCGGCTAGGAAGTAACAGAGAGCAGCGGCAAGAGACAGCATCACTGGAGAAGGCGAGTATAAAAAGCTTTTTATTATCAATGTACGTGTTTTTCCGGTACGTGTTTCACGGATCACACCATAGTGTGGTCTGTGACATCAATGATGCCAGAAAAAAATGGACATGTCTCCTTGCGGAAATCATGGATACGGATGTACGCCGCACGGAGACACGGTCAGTGAAAAATCACTTTGTGCGCAGACCCATTGATTTTTAATGGGTCTGCGTATGTCCATGATTCTGCTACATATAAAAACTATCACGTACGTATCAGAATCACTGACGTGTGAAAGAGGCCTACCACTGTCTTCGGTGATTGCACTCAGCACTAGAGATGAGCGAACCGGTCGCGGTTCGGCTCGAGGTCGGTTCGCCGAACGGCGCTCCCGTTCGAGTTCGGTTCGTCGATCGTTCGACGAACCGAACTCGAACTGCATAGGAAACAATGGCAGGCAATCACAAACACATAAAAACACCTAGAAAACACCCTCAAAGGTGTCCAAAAGGTGACAAACAACTCACAACACAACACAAACACATGGGAAAGTGACAAGGACATATACTCATGTGAAAACAAAAGAGCTGGACAAGGAAAAAGAGGACGAGACACACATATAGGCATGGCATGCCCTTCTAAAATCATGTAAAACACCGCAAGGTGACTCCAAGCGGAGTCTCCCTTTTTTCCAAAAATTGGGCCACACAGACACCCACCCATTCAGTGGCAGCACTTGTGCCCTAGTTGTACACTTCACAGCTAGATTTGCATCAAGCACATTCAAAAATACGCTATTCTTAACCGTCCCCAGGATGACACCGGGGTAGGTAGCAAAGTCTTTCCTGAACCATGACTTGTTCATCTTGGCTTCTTTTAAAAACAATGTAAGCAAGGGTTACTCCAAGCGGAGTCTCCCTTTTTTCCAAAAATTGGGCCCCACACACACCCACCCATTCAGTGGCAGCACTTGTGCCCTAGTTGTACACTTCACAGCTAGATTTGCATCAAGCACATTCAAAAATACGCCATACTTAACCGTCCCCAGGATGACACCGGGGTAGGTAGCAAAGTCTTTCCTGATCCCAGCTCTGTTCATCTTGGCTTCTTTTAAAAACAATGTAAGCAAGGGTTACTGCAAGCGGAGTCTCCCTTTTTTCCAAAAATTGGGCCCCACACACACCCACCCCTTCAGTGGCAGCACTTGTGCCCTAGTTGTACACTTCACAGCTAGATTTGCATCAAGCACATTCAAAAATACGCCATTCTTAACCGTCCCCAGGATGACACCGGGGTAGGTAGCAAAGTCATTCCTGATCCCAGCTCTGTTCATCTTGGCTCCTTTTTAAAAACACTGTAAGCAAGGGTTACTCCAAGCGGAGTCTCCCTTTTTTCCAAAAATTGGGCCCCACACATACCCACCCCTTCAGTGGCAGCAGTTGTGCCCCAGTTGTACACTTCACAGCTAGGTTTGCATCAAGCACATTCAAAAATACGCCATTCTTAACCGTCCCCAGGATGACACCAGGGTAGGTAGCAAAGTCTTTCCTGATCCCAGCTCTGTTCATCTTGGCTCCTTTTTAAAAACACTGTAAGCAAGGGTTACTCCAAGCGGAGTCTCCCTTTTTTCCAAAAATTAGGACCCACACACACCCACCCATTCAGTGGCAGCACTTGTGCCCTAGTTGTACACTTCACAGCTAGATTTGCATCAAGCACATTCAAAAATAGGCTATTCTTAACCGTCCCCAGGATGACACCGGGGTAGGTAGCAAAGTCTTTCCTGATCCCAGCTCTGTTCATCTTGGCTTCTTTTAAAAACAATGTAAGCAAGGGTTACTCCAAGCGGAGTCTCCCTTTTTTCCAAAAATTGTGCCCCACACACACCCACCCATTCAGTGGCAGCACTTGTGCCTTAGTTGTACACTTCACAGCTAAATTTGCATCAAGCACATTCCAAATCCACAAGCATTTACTCTCCCCAGGATGACACAGGGGTAGTAAATTCCTGGTGGATCCATGACTTGTTCATTTTGATGAACGTTAGTCTGTCCACATTGTCACTGGACAGACGCGTGCGCTTATCTGTCAGCACACACCCAGCAGCACTGAAGACACGTTCAGAGACAACGCTGGCAGCTGGACAGGACAAAATCTCCAAGGCGTAATTGGAGAGCTCTGGCCATTTTTCTAGATTTGAAGCCCAAAATGAGCAAGGCTCCATTTGCAAAGTCATGGCATCGATGTTCATTTGGAGATACTCCTGTATCATCCTCTCCAGCCGTTGACTATGTGTCAGACTTGTTGTCTCTGGTGGTCTTGCAAAGGAGGGTCTAAAAAAATTATGAAAAGATTCCATAAAATTGCTGTTACCAGCACCAGATACAGACCTACTGGTACGGGTAGACTGTTGAAGATGACGAGACCGTCCCATGTTTGTCAAGTTACAACTGCGAGAATCACTCCCTGCACCTGCACGGTTGTTTGGTGGAAAAGCCGAGCTAAGATCGAGTAACAGCTTCTGCTGATACTACTGCATACGTGCGTCCCTTTCTATGGCTGGAATTATGTCACAAAATTTGGACTTGTACTGGGGATCTAATAGTGTGGCAATCCAGTAGTCATCATCACTTCTAATTTTGACAATACGAGGGTCATGTTGGAGGTAGTGCAACAAGAAGGCACTCATGTCACAAAAAATCGTGTAAAAAACACGTATAGGAGACTTATTCAAAAATATCAAATTTTATTAATATAAATATAACCAAGAAAGGTAAAATCATTGTACATACATAGAAGTATGAGGTAAGTGGATTCTATATTCACCCACCCATCAATGAACCACCCAGGTCAGCCCATCATAGTATAGAGACCATAGATAAACAACAAGTGCAATAAGTGGTAAAGGCACATCATGTGAACGAATAGTCACATCAAACAATCACCCTATATGAACTTACCCATGGTGTAAAGATAGGAAGCCAAACGAGGGTGGTTCAGAGGTGGACAGGCAAATACCCTTCAACCCGGACGCGCGTGTCGCCAAAGCTTCATCAGCGGGGTGCAGGCGATTCGCCACTTACCTCATACTTCTATGTATGTACAATGATTTTACCTTTCTTGGTTATATTTATATTAATAAAATTTGATATTTTTGAATAAGTCTCCTATACGTGTTTTTTACACGATTTTTTGAGTCTATTTTGGAGTATATTCTATGACGTCCTTTTGATTGGGGTTTAATATTTAATCCACTAGGATGAAACCATATTATGAGATTTTCCCCTACTCGTCTATGCTATATTTTGTAAGAAGGCACTCATGTGTCTTGCGCAGCCATGCGGACTAAGTCCACGCTGTGTTTGTGGCATAGAGGTGCTAACCGTTCTTTCTTCCTCTGATATCTCCCCCCAACCTCTTTCAACTGAAATTTGACCAAGGTCTCCCTCATCTGCTGAGTCTTCCATGTCCATGGACAGTTCGTCCTCCATTTCTTCATGTTCTCTTGCACCTTCCTCAACATTTCGCCTGCTACTATGTGCCCTTGTTGATCCCTGTCCCCCATGGTCCTATGCCTGCTGCGTTGGTGATGATGAACGTCTGGACCTTGGTGATGTTGTTGTCCCTTGCACATATGAATCCTCCTGTAGTTCCTCCCCTTCCTGTTGTCCCACCCCCTGAGTCCGAATAGTGTTTAGCGTGTGCTCCAGCATGTAAATGACTGGAATTGTCATGCTGATAATGGCATTGTCAGTGCTAAACATATTCGTCGCCATGTCGAAACTGTGCAGATGGGTGCATAGGTCCTTGATCTGAGACCACTCCATCAGTGTGATCTGCCCCACCTCTGCATCTCGTTGGCCCAGGCTATACGTCATGACGTATTGCACCAGGGCTCTGCGGTGCTGCCACAGTCGCTGTAACATGTGGAGAGTCGAATTCCAGCGTGTCGCCACATCGCATTTCAGGCGATGAACCGGCAGGCCGAAAGACTTCTGGAGAGATGCAAGTCGCTCAGCTGCGGCGGTTGAACGGCGGAAGTGAGCAGACAGTTTTCGTGCCCTGGTCAGAAGGCCATCTAGGCCGGGATAGTGTGTTAAGAATTGCTGGACAACAAGGTTCAACATGTGAGCCATACAAGGCACGTGTGTCACCTTGCCCAGGCGAAGGGCCGCACCCAGGTTTGCAGCATTGTCGCACACGGCCTTACCAGGCTGCAGGTTGAGTGGAGACAACCATTTATTAAACTCGGACCGCAGAGCTGACCACAACTCCTCAGCTGTGTGACTCCTATTCCCAAGACATGGCAAGCTAAAGACCGCCTGATGCCGTTGCGCTCTGCTGCCAGCATAGTAATGAGGCGTGCGTGATTCCTTCTGCGCAGTGAGAACGCTGGGGGCCTGACCAGGCAGGCTTGGGGCGGAGGTGGAGGACCCAGATGAGTTGGAGGAGGCAGAAGCAGTGGCGGAACTTGGACAGACAGAGGATTGACACACAAGTCGTGGGGACGGCAAGACTTGTGCAGCAGACCCTTCACCATCTATCACCATAGTTACCCAGTGCCCAGTCAGCGACATGTAACGTCCCTGTCCATGCTTACTGGTCCAAGTATCGGTGGTGAAATGCGCCCGTTCACACACAGAGTTTCTCAGGGAAGCGGTGATGTGTGCGACATGCTGGTGTAGCGCGGGCACACCTTTCTTAGAGAAGTAGTGGCGACTAGGCATCTGGTACTGGGGCACAGCGACAGACATAAGGTCTCTAAAATCCTGTGTGTCCACTAGGTGGAAAGGCAGCATTTCGGTAGCCAAGAGCTTACAGAGGGATAGAGTCAACCTCTTAGCTTTGTCATGGGTCGCAGGAAGTGGCCTTTTATTTGTCCACATCTGAGGGACAGAGATCTGGCTGCTGTGTGTAGACGGTGTTGAGTAGGGTGTCCCTGGAAAAATGCAGGTTTGTGAGGAAAGTGCAGGCGGAGACATGATGTTGCCTTCATCCAACGTTGGTGCTATCGATGTCTGAGAGAGCTGTACACACACTTGTTTCCCCTTCCAAACCAACTGACGACCTACCAAGCAAACTGCCTGTTGCGGTTACAGTGGTGGAAGTTGTGCGTGGAAAACCAGGTGTGACAGCTGTCCCCACAGTCCTAGAAGAGGAAGAGCGCGCGGATGCACTGGAAGGGGGAGGCCGTGGATGGTTCGCTCCGCTAGGCCGCATTGCAGCACGGTGAGCTTCCCACCGGGACCTATGATATTTATTCATGTGACGATTCATGGAAGAAGTTGTCAAACTGCTGAGGTTTTGACCTCTACTAACAGAATCACGACAAATTTTACACATCACATAATTTGGGCGATCTTTTTCTATGTCAAAAAAGGACCAGGCTAGGCAAGGCTTAGAGGGCATGCGACCTGCTGAGCCCCCCCGACTAGTGCTCAGAGGCAGAGTGGTGGCTGATGATGCAGTTGTAGACATGCTACCAGTGCTCCGACTCTGTCCAGGAAGGCGCAAGGTAACTTCGTCGTCGGTTGCATCCTCCTCCACCGCCTCTGTTGACCTCCTCGAGTGCCTGACTGGGGGTTGACAGTAGGTGGGATCTAGAACTTCCTCATCAATTGTTGTGTTTGCACTCCCCTCCCCCTCAGACCGAGCCTCTTCTTGCCCTGACCGAATATTTAAGTTGTCATCCCAATCTGGTATCTGCGTCTCATCGTCATCAGTATGTTCCTCATTGTCTATAACCACAGGTGTTACAGTTTGTGACAAAGGGTCAACATTATGCTCAGAAACTTGGTCCTCACGGCCTGAATCAGAGTCACAAAGGTTCTGGGCATCACTGCAGACCATTTCCTGGTCTGTACGCACTGTAGCTTGGGAGCAGACTTCTGATTCCCAGGCTATAGTGTGACTGAACAGCTCTGCAGACTCAGCCATCTCAGTTCCACCATACTGTGCAGGGCTGATGGAGACTTCAGAGCTGGGAGAAAGCAAGTTTGATTGGGATGACAACTCAGAGGACTGGTGTTTTTTGGATGCGGTACTTGAAGTGGCTGAGAGGGCACTTGTTGGACCACTTGAGATCCATTCAAGCATTTTCCTTTTTTGGCTATCATCTACCTTTGTTCCAGTTGTTCGTGTCCGTAAAAAAGGGAGCACATCGGATTGTCCACGGTAAGTAGTAGACATCTTACTTTTGCTGGTAGATGGTCTATCTTCAGCAGATGATAATGGAGCTTTGCCACCTTCCCCACGGACAAACCCTTTTTTTCCTTTTCCACCACGCCTCTTCCCCTTTCCACCCGTCTCTGTCATTTTGCCACTCATGTTGATTGCGACAAGATTGTGCACTGAAAATGTGGTAGTAAAAATTGAGAGGTGGTGTAGATTGCAGCGGTGGTCTAGCTTTATTAACAGCAGAATAATAAAGAATAAATATCCCTGACAATGCAACTACGGCCCTTAAACTGGCAGCATAAATTGCTAGTATCATGGCTTAGTTATAATGAGTTGGAGTGTGCAATGCAGGCAGACGTGCTGCAAATATCTTTGCACTAGTGGGACAATACAAAAGTCCAACAGCCACGTCTAGGATGCCACTAGGTACACTGAGTGTTTGCTAGTATAATGGCTTAGTTATAATGAGTTTGAGTGTGCAATGCAGGCAGACGTGCTGCAAATATCTGTGCACTACTGGGACTATACAAAAGTCCAATAGCCACGTTTAGGATGCCACTAGGTTCACTCAGTGTTTGCTAGTATAATGGCTTAGTTATAATGAGTTTGAGTGTGCAATGCAGGCAGACGTGCTGCAAATATCTTTGCACTAGTGGGACAATACAAAAGTCCAACAGCCACGTTTAGGATGCCACTAGGTTCACTCAGTGTTTGCTAGTATAATGGCTTAGTTATAATGAGTTGGAGTGTGCAATGCAAGCAGACGTGCTGCAAATATCTGTGCACTACTGGGACTAACAGAAGTCCAATAGCCACGTTTAGGATGCCACTAGGTTCACTCAGTGTTTGCTAGTATAATGGCTTAGTTATAATGAGTTGGAGTGTGCAATGCAGGCAGACGTGCTGCAAATATCTTTGCACTAGTGGGACAATACAAAAGTCCAACAGCCACGTTTAGGATGCCACTAGGTTCACTCAGTGTTTGCTAGTATAAAGGCTTAGTTATAATGAGTTGGAGTGTTCAATGCAGGCAGACGTGCTGCAAATATCTTTGCACTACTGGGGCAATACAGCAGTCCAACAGCCACGTTAAGGATGCCACTAAGTTCACTGAGTGTTTGCTAGTATAATGGCTTAGTAACAATGAGTTGGAGTGTGCAAAGGGCAGGAGGGTACAGTGGCAGGGTTGTGGGTCTCTGGGTAGAGGAAAGGAAGCCTGCCTTTCTATCCCTCCTAATGGGGAAATGCAGCGAGGAAATCCCTGACCTTAGCTACACAGACGCTGTCATCTTCTGTAGCTGTTAAACTCTGTTTTCAGGACCTGTCACCTATGGCTCTGACCCTGCCGGTATGAGCCCTTAAAAGGACTGATAGAAAGTGCTATCCCTATGCTGTCCAGCGCTGTGTATGGAGCGTATACAGCAGTATCGGCGATAGGAGCTGTGCCAGTGATGTCTGACACCAAGGACGCAGAAGGCAGATAATGGCGTGCTGGAGGAAAATGTCCGTTTTTATAATGCAGGGACATGTGACATGGACATCCTATCACACATGCCGTTGCTTCTCTGGCTAAAAGTCCACTTAGCTGTGTGTGTGTCTGGGATTGGCTGACATAATGGCCCTCCCCACTACACGCGCGCGCTTAGGGAAGGAAGACAAGGGAAAAAAAAAAATGGCGATCGCCATTATCCATACAGCAGTGATCTGAATGCGCTGTTCCCGCACACTATACACTGAAATGTCATAATAGTGTGAGTCACAGAGTGACTTACACTATTACAGCGGAAAGTCAGCTAGGAATTAGCTGTTTTTTTTGCTGCTAGAACCGTTCTCGAACGTATCTAGAACTATCGAGCTTTTGCAAAAAAGCTCGAGTTCTAGTTCAATCTAGAACAGGCCCCAAAATCACTCGAGCCGCGAACTGGAGAACCACGAACCGCGAACCGCGCTCAACTCTACTCAGCACCTTACACTTACAATTGTTGTATTTTAAGTCTGCACGCCGACTAGAAAACAGAAGAACATCTGTGCTGCATTCATGTACAAATTAGCAAAAACAGAAACAGAGAATTGTTCCTTATATCTTATTGTTAAAGACGTTAAAAATAAAGATTAAAAACCCCCAGAAACAAAGCTCATGCGTACGGCTGATGTTCTTGTCCACATGCTATCCATGGTTATAACTGATAGCACTCAGACCTGTGATATTTTATAGGGCTGTGCACATGGCTGATTTTTTTCATTGGATAAAGTGTTCACAAAAAAAATATGGGTGACATATGGTTTTGATCTGAGTATTAGATCAAAATCAGAAATACAAGTCAATGGGACTGTGGAAAACTTGGCCTGCCCTCGGATGACATCAGAATGCAGACCAATTTTCACGGACTGATGTAATGGAGAGGGTAAGGACATTTTTTTTTCTCTCCACCTCCAAGATAAACTGGTGCCACTCTGACCAAACTCTGATCAGAGTCTAATCAGCATAAGTGAACTGTATACCTCCCAACATTTCAAGAACAGAAAGAGGGACAGGCTGTGGGCTTTGACCATTCCCGTAGACGCACCCATTGAGCGTTGAGGGACATTCATCAGATGCTCAAGACTGAAGGGGGCATAGACCTAATTCCAGGACTGTCCACTGCATCCAGGTCGGTTGAGACTAGAGATGAGTGGATGAATTCATGAGACTCCGGTCCAGCATCCAGGTCAGTGGTACTTGGCGGCTGGACAGGAGCTCCTGCTAATTTGAGCATAACCCCTATTACCACTTTTTTTTTTATAGTGTGAGGAAACCAGACTCCCTAGAATTTCTCAATGGCAGCCATGAACAATGCGTTTGATATACATTTCATAATTATACATTTCACATAATTTTTATTCTATGTTTTATATTTTATCTCTCATTTGTCTTTATTGTTGCCTTAATTTCGCATGTTAGTTGCAATCTGTTGTTGAATGCTACACTGGAATATGCCTGGAAGCCGGACCTCATGGGCATTTGTGACACAATGCCTGCCAATAACACAACAGTCATTCCAATGTCATCCCTCCTGCACAGAACATCCGAACGACGCTCCAGCATAAGTCATTTGTCAACAATAACACAAAGGTCTGTCTTCTCCAAAATGACCGTGAAGCGCTGCTGAAATATTCATTCCAAAAAATCAAAACAGCAGACAAAATGAGTAGCACTGAGATTTAGCACGTGATGACCTGTTACGCATGGACAGTAATTTGCTCCATGTTTCTCTTGTCTATAAAAAGCTCAACACAGCCGATCTCCCGGCCGGCGGAATCTACATTTTTTTGCTTAATACAAACAGTATAATTGAGAGCAGCGACGATGCCCTTCTTTTGTCATTCAAGTATCCAACATTGAAATGAGAGAACAGAATTATTATTTCCCTATGATTATTTCACAAGCACGTGAACTACCGTAATATACTATTGTAATCACCCACTGCAAAAATTCCCGATAACTCACAGGCAAAAAGTTATTGACCGATACTATGTAGTTCTGTACAATACAGATGATGCCCTTGGGAAAGATGTTGCTTTTTATTCAATGGTGAAGAAAAATGTAGATTTTGTTCTGAAAGAACTAAATGTAAAAAAAAATACATTATTCTTACTGAAAGGGATGAAACGTGGCTTTGTTTCACTTCAGGCAAAGTCTCAATTTATTCCCTTTTTTTGCATAGTAAAACATAGTATTTGTTTGGACTTAAGAACACAGGCACAGAGTAGGCCATAGGGTTCATGTGATTCCTTAGTACTGAGTCTTTCAGCCTCTATTCACATGGCTCTGTATGTACAGAGATAGTCTCCATTGGAATCAACGATATAGGAAACACATCCCCAACCGTTTCTACTGGAATCAACGAAATAGGAAGCAGGTCCACAACCGTTTCAACTGGAATCAACTATATAAGAAACAAGTCCCCAACCATTTCAACTGTGCCGCCCCAGCAGCAGTCGAACTGCTCGGATCCGGGGTTGCTGTGGCTCGAGGGTCTCCGGACCGGGGGCTTGCGGCCACTGCAAATGTAAGGAGATATTTACAGGGGATGAATGTTCATGATGCCACCTGCGGGTTGCTGTAAAGGGGAGTACCGCCACTGCCGTTGGGACTACCGGGGCAGATGGTGTGGGGCAGCCAGGTGCCAGTCCCTCCGTAGATAAGGAAGGCCCCGGATTGTGGGGATTTGGTGAACGGGTGGCTTTGCCTTGGGAAGCAGAGTGCAGGGGTCAGATTACTCACTGTGGTAGTCATGGTGCTGGATCAGATGGATTAAGCACACTCTCACACGGATGGTAAACCAAAGTCTCTAGACACCGCAGTCTCTACGGGGGGAGCCCGTCCAGGTCCCGCTCCCACCAATGTCACTTGGTAAGTCCGGAGCCCTGCCTCCGTACACAAATTGATTGACAGTTGTGGCCCCTTGGCTTGAAGCTTTCGGGGCAACGCTACACGTGTGTATGGCAGCTGTGCTCCTGGTGGCTGGCACTTGGGATTTCAGTGGGTTGTTTATTTTGGAGAACCCTATCCCCCACGTTGTGCTGATGTCTCCAATCTCTGAGCTCTTGGGGAAAGTTCATAAAGGGACTATCCTCGACAGGTTAATTATCAGGTTGCGTGAAGCTACTCCTTGATCTAGGGTCCAGTACTCTGCCATGCTTGGTACTGGTAAGGTGGCTGGGCTTTCTGGTGCCAACAGTCTTTCTAGACTGCGTCTGTTACACTCCTGTCCAGTGTTCCTAATACCGGTCCCCAACTCCTGTGTTCCCGGACCAACGTTTGCGACTCAACCTGTCGCCTCCCTGGGAGCTCCAACTCCCCTGCTCCTCACTCTGAGGGCTAACTCTGTTCTCCTTGTCTCCCCTCCCACCAGTCTGCCTGACCCCTAGGTGGGTGGCCGTGCTCCAACTTGACCAACCCACTGGTGTATCTGTCCAGCCCTGGTGTGAGGTGTGGTTGGGATTTGTAGTGCAGATGTCAGTGACACTGTTGATGAGAACCTGGAACCATGGGAGGGTAGGCCCTGCACCCTGGAGTACAGGATGCAGATCTCTGTAGCACACTGGTACAGTCAGGGGCGCTACACAACGATATAGCAAACACGTTGCCAACCGTTTCTACTACAATCAATGATATAGGAAACACATCACAAACCGTTTGTACTGGAATCAACGATATAGAAAACACATACCCAACCACATACCCAACTGTTTACATTGGAATCAACGATATAGGACACAAGTACTCAACCATTTCTACTAGAATCAATGATATACAAAACACATCACCAACTGTTTCTACTGAAATCAACTATATAGGAAACACGTCCCCAACAGTTTCTACTGGAATCAACTGTATAGGAAACACATCCCCAACAGTTTCTACTGGAATCAACTGTATAGGAAACACATCCCCAACCATTTCTACTGGAATCAGTGATATAGAAAACACATCCCCAACTGTTTCTACTGGAATCAATGATATAGGAAACACCTCCCCAACCATTTCTACTGGAATCAATGATATAGGAAACACATCCCAAGCAGTTTCTACACTATGAGCCGCTTTCTAAGACAATAAATGATGTTGCTCCATATTTTTATAAAAAGAAAATAAAAAAATCCTAAAACATAAAATTATGTGATATTTTCATTTTACCAAAATTTCTACAGTCAATTATATGGTTTTGACTCTATTGGCAATTTTTAGAAACATTGTGGTTAGACATGAGCGGACCCGTGGAAGTTTGGTTCGGCAGATTCGTCCGGACTTTAGATAAAGTTCTGTTTGGGACCCGGAATTGATTGGAACCCCAACTGAAGTTACTAATTGGGCAGTTCAGATCTGCATCCACATGCAGCCAGTCATAAACAGGTCACTTCTGAAGGCGGGTGGGCAGGGATTTCCTTTTATTTTGTTTGGTGTACACTACATCAGATCATGCTGTTGTTAACCCCAGTTCGATCTGTTCAAGCAGCTCGAATTGGGCTGAGCACCAAGCATACCTGAGCACAGCGATGCTCACTCCAGTGAGGTTCATATATAAAGCATCCAAACTCCGAAACCAAACTCTGTTTGTTCTGTAAAGTCTGTGCAAACACTGAACCTCAGGTTCTCTCATCGCTAACTGTGACCTTGCGGCAGCCATAATAAGAAGGTCCAACAGCCACATGTGTCCTCAAGACATTGATTGGGGCACAATCCATTGGATGTCATAGCAGCATAGATTGTTGTGGATAAACATGAGACATCTCTGTGGTAGGTGCTCAAGTAGGATCCAGTCCCGTATGTAGCAAAGAGCAAACACTTGGCATTCAAATAGTTAAAGAAACTGGTATTTTATTGAGTAAGCTGAGAAAGCTTGACCAGATGCAGCACAGATGTTTCGGTCTAACATAAACCTTTTGCCACACAGCGGTGGACACTGTGCGCTACACCAGAGCTAATTTCACTCACAAGCTGAGCAGACCATCTACACTGCACACTGATGAAGGTCTATGTTAGACCGAAATGTCTATGCTGTATCTGGTCAAGCTTACTCAGCTTACTCAATAAAATACAAGTTTCTTCAACTATTTGAGTGCCAAGTATATGTTCTTTTCTTCATAGCAGCATAGATGTCATATTGTTCGTGTTGTAATGCAAAATGACACTAGCCTACTCCCTGATGCTTCATCAGTATGGGAAATGGTGCCTTCATTATCTCTAGCATTTTCTTTGCTCTGGCAAATGCATATATATCTCTGGTTGAAATTGTCATTACTAAATAGGGCATATGAATAGAGTTTGTCTTGTTAGGGCAAATCCTTTACTTTTTGCAGTTGGTGGTATTTAGAGGAGTTGTCCACTACTTGGACAACGCCTTCTCATTCCCCATGTTTGCTCCTATTGAAATAAAAAAGCTTAGATTCCCCTCGCTGCCAGTGCCGTTCCTGTAGTGTTGGCACATGCGTTCCCAGTGCTCAAGTAAGGTTATTAAGTCACACGAGCCCCGCGCCCAATCAGCACCGACTTTACTTTCCCCTTCTTCAGATGTATAAAGTAGAGGAAGTGAGTGGCAACCACATGTCTCACTTCTTATTGATGACTTATATGTCCAATGCTGGGGACAGTGAAGCCGACAGTGATTAGGTATGGGACTCACGTGACATTACATGCATATGTGAGCACTGGGAGAATGAATGATGGCACCACTGGAACAGCCCCAGCACCAAAGGTGAATATAAGCTATTTTATGTTAACGAGGACAAACATGGGGAGTGAGAAGGGTTTGTCCAAGTAGTCGACAACCTCCTTATCACTAGAAGTCCCAGAAATTTCGAGCTCTCCCCTGAAGTCCCGAAAGAGGATCAAATGACCTTTAGTCCAAACTGACCTAACTAAGTAGAAACTAAATGGCTAGACTCAATGGAAAACAACAACCTCCTGTGGTGCAACAGTAATGGCCTTAATTACAGAATAAAAGACGGTGATTATAGGATGTTAGCTAAAATCCTTCAGGTCATTCCACCCGTCTCTGGGTTCCAAAGGTAGAAATGTTAAATGACCCCTCTCTGGGACTTCTAGTGTTAAACACATCCATAACCTGCAACATGGTCTCATACCCTCTAGTTGTTCCTTGTGCTCATTTATCAAACTGGCACCAGACCACTAGCTTGTTGTTTGGCGTGCCATCATGCAATTACAGGGCAGCATGTGCTGTATACACTAGGATGGGGCACACCATTTGAGAAAAATAGTGCAGCTTCTATGCTTGGTCTTTAAAATATTAATATATCAAGTTCCATATAATCTTATAAAGCTGTACAATACGTTCGTTATTATTTTTCCTAAGTCACATTTACTTCTGATTAATGAATAAAACAGGGATCTGATTAAGATAAGAACACGGCTCTGCTCGGTATGTTTTAGATAATTAATGTTTATTGTCTGACTATTGGTGCCTGAAGATTTGCGACTGTTCACATTGGCATTTATTACTTCATCCACCATTTCTTCTGAAACAGCAAAATGCCTCTGGTGCTTTTACCAGTCAATTGAAAAAGATGTTTGCATAGGCTTTACATGGTGAGATGAGAACTCTGACCTTCTCAGGCTTGTGTGAATATTGATTTTAATTAACTGGTCCAGTAGAAATACATTGTTTATGGCTGATTTAATAATCCCAATATCCCCTTCATTGGACCCTTTGCATAACCTTATATAAACAGGGACATACATTAATGATGATTCAAAATAATATACTGTTAATACAAATAAGAACGTAAGTCTGAGGATTTAGTGGAACCCTATACAATAACATATATAAAAAATTTAAAAAAAATAAATAAAAAAAACACTTGTTTATGGATGTTAAAGTTTATGATGGTATATAGTGAATTGAGATAAATACAAATAAAAAGTGGTCATGTATTTTTAATAACTACCAAGCTAAACCATTGTTATGGACTAAACAAGACAGCAACTGTGGACTGGGACTACAGTGTTTTTTGATAATAATCATGAAACTTTTACATTTTTTGTATGTGGAAATTTCAATAAAATGAATATAATTTTTGATATCGACTCGGGTGTCTCCTGTTTGCCTATAGCTCATGGCCCTGTTCTACGGCCTCTCTTTGAATTCTTGTGCACCCCTATAATCTATTCTAAACTATGCTACCCAACTACTGCCCGACCTCCCCTCTCTGACAATCCCTTCACCAGCTTCCCATTGCCCAATGACTGCAGTTCAATACTTTAACCATGACCTACAAAGCCACCCGCAACCTGTCTCCTCAAGACATCTGTGACCTAGTCTCCCAATACTTACCTGCACGCAACCTCCGATCCTCACAAGATCTGCTTCTCCACTTCCGCTTTATCTCCTCCTCTCACAATCGCATACAAGATTTCTCCCGTGCCTCCCCCATTATCTTTAACTCTCTGCCCCAGCATATCAGACTCTCACCTACCTTGGAAAGCTTCAAAAGGAACTTGAAGACCCACCTCTTCCGACAAGCCTACAACCTACAATAACCCTAAGTCCACTATATCACTGCCCTATACCACTGCCCGACCAGCTCTGCCCTCACCTACTATATCCTCATCCTTACCTTGTAGACTGAGCCCTCACGGTCAGGGTCCTCCCTCCTCCTGTACCAGTCTGTGCCTTGGTGCCTTGTATTGTTCATGATTATTGTACTTGTCCCTATAAGGCTAAGTTCACATTTCCGCTAAAATTTATCAGTCGAAATCCGCCGCTATGGTAAACAACGGAATCCGTTTAGCGGATTCCGTTGTGTCCCATAGACTTGCATTAGTGGCGGATTGCGACTGATGACCCTGCGTTGCGTCCGCTGCGCCGCAGTCCGTCGTTTTTTGACTGACCGCCGGGCGGGGAGCAACGCAGAATGTAATGTTTTTCGGGCCGTCGAAAACAACGCACCACACAGGAATCCGTCGCCATCTGTCACACTTGCAATATATGTCTATGGTGCTGGATTCCGTCGTAATCCGTCTTATGACGGACTCCAGCGCTGGATTCCGTCATGCTCTACTGAGCATGCCCAGCATGTTTGGCACGCCCACTGGGCTGTCCCAAACACAAACGGATCATGACTGATCCGTCAAAAAATGGACGCACAGCGGATGTAACGGACGCAACTGATCCGTTTTTTCACAGGATTCCTGTGAAAGGAATCCTGTGAAAAACACATCAGTTGCATCAGTTGACATCTAAAAAACAACTGATCCGTTGCTGACGGACCTGACGGATTGAAAACAACGGAAGTGTGAACTTAGCCTTACAGATACCCCTTTTCATATGTAAAGCACCATGGAATAATGGCGCTATAATAATAATAATAATAATTATAGTATTTCGCATATGCGGCATAGTAAATGTTAAGTACAGTATTATATCAGTTAGGTATTTTTGTTGGAAATTCTGTTGAAAAATTTGCCCTTATTTTCCAGAATGTGATACTGTTTTTGGCACTAGAAATAATAACTATGATAGAGCAGTAATACTGTATTTTCCAAAACATGGCATGGATTATTAAAAAGGGAAATGAAAACTACTGATATTTATGGTGTTTTTAACACATACTAGACATGAACAGATCCAACCACGAAGGATCGAGGTGGAGTCAAATTTCCTGATATTCATGATTCTATGCAAATTTGAACTCTTTGAGATTCCGTTCCCGATAATGCCCTGCTGCTATGCCATTACATTATCTTTCCCAGTTTATTGAGCGGATTATCATACCTTGTACACTGCTGGCCAGTACCTGGGTCATAAGAGATTCCAATGGAGCACAGCTGGGCAAAGGACTGGCAGCTTGTACGACAATATTGGCTGTAGTTTCCAGATTCACCAGGAAAGTGAACTATAAAGATCATGTTGAAACCAAATGTGTTTTTGTTGTGGTCTCTCAACTAAATGTAAAATTCTTGTTCTCCCGTTCATGGAATTTTTGGGGAAAATTCAGTGAAGCTGGCAAATTTTAATTTGAAACGATCTGCTCATCTCCAATAGACAAAAAAAAAAAGTGTGATAGGTGGGGATACTTCCATCGGGGTCCAACCCTCTGTAGAAAATGAAGGTTTCATGACCCCCACTCTGACAGGAATATGGTTAGCAACATCTAAGACAATGAGGAGAAGAACAAAGGTTGAACAGATATGTTGATTCTTTCTTTAGCATTTAGGTACATTTCAGAAACAATGGAGAGCAGTTGCTCAATTGTTAGCCCCAGGTTGTTTCTTAAAGGGGTTGTCCACAATCCCTTCTCATCCTCCATTTGTTCCCTTTAAATTAAAAAGCTTATACTCACCTCCTGTGCCAGCACTATTCCAATGGTGTTGGCCCTCACATTCCTGGGGCTCACGTGAGGCTGTGACATCTTGTGAAACTTGCCCTCAATCACTGCCGACTTCTCTCTAGCCCGGCATTGGACAAATTATTATTTAACAGGAAGCGAGTGGCCAGCCACAGCTCTCACTTCCTGTTCATTAATCATTTGTCCGAAGATGAAAAGATAGAAGACGGCGGTATTTAGGCACAGGGCTTGTGTGACATAAGAACCTTATCTAAGCCCCAGGAATGCAAGTTGCCAACATTACTTGGACGGCGCCAGCAATAAATGTTTAAATTAAGCCAAAAAATATAAATTCCCTAAGTATTTGCCAGTCGAAATTTTTCAAAAAAACACAGGGATTAATCTCTTGATGATTATTCCTACCTTTAGCGAGTGTAGTGGGGATAGTAATCTTTTGTCCCAATGCAGACAGGACAGGAGGTTTGGATTTGGATGCAGGTAGTTGTCCCACAGCCAGAAGGATGGAGTGTATGAAGCAGACAAAATTGTTGAGATCCTAAGACACACAAAATAGATTTCTTTATATATTTTGCAGTTTTAATTATAAGTTGAGACAAAATAGGATCAAAGAAAAGGAGAAGATTAAGGGAGGAATTCCTGGGATATTTTTGCATCTTATGTGTTTAGCATTTCTTTAATGTATGACTCAATATTTATTCACTGGAAAAGATCATGAAACAAGCATCTTGAATTTGAATTTCTTTGAAACCATATTAGTAATCTCAAGGATAAAAATAGATTAGTGTGAGGATGATGTTCTCTATTTGTTGCACTTGGATTAAGCATGTATCCTTTACAAGTTTGCCTATTTCTTAAAATTGAGTCATTGAGCTATCTGAAGACTACTTGGAAGTTTGTTTGTAGATAATATATATGAGTTTTGCTGTGCATATAAAATTATTGTCCAAATGGAGTTCGGGGTATTATTTGGCAATGCCATGAAGGAAGCAGGAAATGTCATTCTTCTTGGCCATGAAGACATACACATTGTGTACCTTTTAAGGCCTCTTTCACACGTCCATGTCTCCGGTACGTGTCTGGTCTGTTTCCTCACATACCGGAATCACGGGCACACATAGACCCATTAAAATCAATGGGTCTGCGCTCACGAGCGTGTTCTGCCATGGACCCTGTGTACGTGTGGAGCATACGTGTGCCCATGTGCTCCACACGTAAACATGTCCGTTTTTCTCCGGCATCACGGGAGTCACACGGCCCGCACACGGACCACACGGAGGTGTTCCGTGTGACACGCACCGGAGAAAACACACGTGTCTGAGGAAAAAATAACAAAACTTTACTCACCTTCTCCAGCCCTGCAGTCTCTGCCGTTGCTTTCACTTGCTTCTGACCGCCGCTCATTATGCTCATTGCATTTTCACTTCACTGCGGCCGGAAGCAGCAGCAGCGGGGAGTCGGCAGGACCGGAGACCGAAGATCAGCACCACGGACAGCGAAGCCAGGGACAGGTGAGTAGAAAGTAGAAGGTTCCTGTTCACAGATAACACACGGAGAACACACGTGTGCCATAAACACGACTCACGGAGGGCAATACACACCTTTGACATGTCCGTGAAAAACGGGCGTGATTTTCACGGATGTGTGAAAGAATCCTAAGACTTAGTGCCAAAGTGTAACTTGGCCTGGTTGAATGGTTTTTGCTCTCTTTGATCAAAAATTGCTAACTACGTACCTTATGTTTTTAACATTTATATCAATTTTGGAATTCATATATTCAGGAATCGCAGTGTGCTGACGCATCATGTATGTATGTGTCTGCATATTGGTCACTTAGCTTATTTGTCCACCTGTACATTATTTCAATACTGAAGGGATGTGGGCCCAATATTGTTTGTTATCTAGATAATCTAAATTATTTGCCTTTTGTATAAGCCTTGTGGGCTTTTGTCTTTGTGTTTTCAAGGGTGGGAGAGAGGGGGGTAAGATCAGGGCTCGGACAGAATTCATGGTTACACTGGGGGCTCGGACCTGGCTACCATCAAACCTATCTCCGAGATAAGGGACAGTGCAGGGTCTCAAGTCTGAGGGCCAGCCTCGGGGCTCATGTCCTGTCGTCACTTACCCCGTGACACTCTCTTTCTACTTCTTAGTATTGCTATAAGTAGCACTGGTTGACATAATAGTATTGGTAGTAAAGGTATATTTATTTCTCAGGTTGTTAAACTAAAATGACATGATAAATAATAATAATAATAATAATACTAAATAATAAAAACAATTCAATCATATATATTTACATAAAAAAATAATAAAAATACTGTATATATAATACATATAAACAAAACAAACAAAAAAAACATAAGAAGGCCTAGTCTAGATTCCTTTTTTGCGAATAAAGCACGCTCATTCCTTTGAATTAGGAAAGTTCGGTATGTAACAAGAGAAAACCACAGTATGTCAGACACTTGCTGCACTGCACTTGTACGATTTCGTAGGTAAGCAAATTTCACACTGAATGCGGCAAGATTTCTTTTTTTCCCCAGTCCGGAACACGTTGCCATAGCAACTGGAGTTCTGAAGCTTAAAGGAAGTGAATGATCCGGTCTAATCAACAATATAATATAAGAGCATTAGTGTAAAACACAGTTTCACTGAAAATATCAACGGTATCGTAGGTTAAAACAATCGAGTCTCTTCTGCAGATTTAAAACTCTTCCGATGTTCCATGCGTTGTCTCTTAGTTCCAGAACGGGGGGCGGGGGGGGCGTAAGCTTTCAAAAACATTTTTTGGGGGGAGTTTTCGCTCAGGTTTTTTTCTGCAGCAAAACCTCAGAAAATAACCTGAAGTTTTGCAGCTTTTTTTGTTGCGGTTTTGCGCTTCCTCATTGATTTGTATTGGTAAACAACCGCAGTGAAAGAATTGATATGCTCATTCTTTCAAAAACGCAACACCAAGGAAGTTGACCAAACAGTCAGGAAAAAAATGCAGGTGTTTCGTGTGTGTGCATCAAATTTCAGGAATCTCATAGACTTTACTTTAGGGACTCTGAAAGCAGCATTTTATTAGCATGGATTTGCATAAAACCAAGGCAAAAAACATGCTAAAAACACAGCAAAAACGCCCTGTGTGAACACACCCTAAAGCGGGCTTTACACGCTGCGACATCGCTAATGCAGAGTCGTTGGGGTCACGGATTTTGTGACGCACATCCGGCCGCATTAGCGATGCCGCTGCGTGTGACACCGATAAGCGATTTTGCATCGTTGCAAAACCGTGCAAAATCGCTAATCGGTGACATGGGGGTCCATTCTCAATTATCGTTACTGCAGCAGTAACGAGGTTGTTCCTCGTTCCTGCGGCAGCACACATCGCTGCGTGTGACGCCGCAGGAGCGAGGAAGCTCTCCTTACCTGCCTCCCGGCCGCTATGAGGAAGGAAGGAGGTGGGCGGGATGTTACGTCCCGCTCATTTCCGCCCCTCCGCTGCTATTGGGCGGCGGTTCAGTGACGTATCAGTGACGTCGCTGTGATGCCGCACGGACCGCCCCCTTAGAAAGGAGGCGGTTCGCTCGTCACAGCGACGTCGCCGGACAGGTAAGTATGTGTGACGGCTCTGGGCGATGTTGTGCGGCACGGGCAGCGATATGCCCGTGTCGCGCAACAGATGGGGGCGGGTACCCACACTAGCGATATCGGGACCGATATCGCAGTGTGTAAAGTAGCCTTTAGACTGTGTCCGCACTTTGCGTTGTCCTAGTTGCAGTTCAAAACGCATGTTTTGGCAGAAATTGCTTTTGCCAAAGTTGCTTTTGACCACTAAATCGCGGTGAATACGCATGCGTTTTTTACCGCGTTTTAGCCGCGTTTTTAGCAGTTTTTACATGCTTTTCCATTGCGTTTAGACAGATGCGTTTTGAACATAAAGACAGTGATAAATAAAGTTTAAACAGTCAAACAGTATGAAAAAAGGGAAACAAAAAGGAACACATAATTTTTGTAATAATAACGAAAATAGTTATATTTCATATAATTATAGCGGTTTTATACTATTTATCGCTAAAATAGCAATAAATTAATATTTTTCATTAGTTTAATTGTTGGACTATGTGTGTGTAAAGGGACATATCATTTCATTATTTTGATGTCAAAAACGCATGTGTTTATGTAGTCCAAAACGCAGTGTTTCTGTACCTAAAAAGCATGTAAAATGCTGGAATTTTGATGTTTGTTGCTTTTAGCAACTTCTCATTGACTTCAATGTTATCAAAACGCAGCCCAAATGGCAAAAACAATTGACATGCTTCTTCTTTGAACGCTGAGTTTTTGCCCAAAATTATGCAAATTAAACGCTGCGTTTGTAAACGCAAAGTGCGGACAAGAAATTAACAATTCCCATAGATTTTGCTGGAAAATCAAAATGCATGCATTTTGGCATGAAAATGCTGCAGTTCAAAATGGATCCAAAACGCAGGTGAAACGCAGGTGAAAACGGAAAGTGCGGACATAGCCTTAGGCTATGTTCACACATGGCTTTTTGGTGCATTTGTTTTCCTGACCAAAACTTCATTTTGAGCCAGGAAATCTCCTTTGAGTCATCTGTGTTTTTCGTGAGTTTTTGGTGTGTTTTTTAGTGGCTTTTTTGGTGCGTTTTTGATGAGCTTTTTTCTACAAAATGGGTTGTATCAATGAAAAAACACTGCAAAAAATTGACATGTTCATTCTTTGAAATCTACAGGAAAAACGCAGGTATTTGACAATACAGCCAGGAAAAAAATCTGCAGGTGTGTGTGTGCATGAGATTTCAGAAATCTCATAGACTTTGCTGGGACTGTAAAAAGCCACGTTTCATTCGCATGAATTTGAATAAAACCAAGGCAAATCTGCAGCTAAAAAATGCAGCAAAAATGCACCACAAAAGCCCTGTGTGAACATAGCCTTAGCAAAAGTATACCAGAGAGTGTCATTAAATCATAACTTTTTAAAGGCATCTTTTTTTTAAAGGTATTGGCATGGTAGGGTTAAAAATGTAGTTTCCGTCTTCAGTTACTACGCAATAGCTAATTTAAAAGGGTCATCATATAATGCCATAATTGAAAGTATTACATTTCCTTAACCAGAACCTAAAAAACAAATCCAAAATAACCCCTACAGAGCCCAATTCACAGGATATGGGGGTATCCCAGAAGTTAGATTTCCAGTTATCTATATATATAATTGCCTTATTCTGTCTGTCTGTCTGTCTTGCTCCAAAATGACGTCATTACAGTGACAACCGTCGCCACAGCGCGTGCACTAAAGAGCCTGCGACCAACGGCTCAGCTAAGGCTCCCTGCACACGTAACCAGGGTACACATCGGGTTACTAAGTAAAGCGCTTTGCTTAGTTACCCGATATTTACCCTGGCTACGTGTGCAAGGAGCCAGCGCTAAGCGGTGTACGCTGGTAACCAAGGTAAATATTGGGTAACCAAGCAAAGCGCTTTGCTTAGTTACCCGATATTTACCCTGGCTACGTGTGCAGGGAGCCTAACTGAACAGGCCGAACTACGGGCCGACAGGACGATGTCCGACACTTCCCAGCTTGGCTCCGCATGTATACACTGAACCCACACACACACACATTCACCTGTCCCCAGCCATGCAGTCCCCGGCACGGACGTCCTCAGTGCCATGGGCCCACTCGGCTCCACCCACCCCACATTCCGCCCCCCGCACAAGGAGATTTGCGGTCGGGAAGAGAGAGAGAGGTAACTGCAAATCCACTGAGTGACCGCAGTGAGCCACGCGATCAGCTGTGCCGTCGGTCAGGTGAGCCGCAGCCACAGCTGCAGTCCTCCACCCGAGAGCTGTGTCCGTGGGTCACCTGAATGAGGGCACAGCTGATCGCGCGGCTCACTGCAGTTGCTGCGTGGAGCTGACACAGAGCGGTCATGTTCTATTGCAGCTCCTGTCAGCTTTATGTAGCAGATCTGAAAGCGTCGTGGGACCTCTGTGGATTACGTCGGACCTGGAGGGGTATTTGGGGGTTTAATAAAGTGGTGAAAAAGGGGTTTTTTTTGTCTTTTATTCCAAATAAAGGATTTTTTGGATGTGTTTGTTTATTTTCTTTAACTTACAGGTTAATCATGGAAGGTATCTCGAGGAGATGCCTGCCATGATTAACTTAGGACTTAGTGGCAGCTATGGGCTGCTGCCATTAACTCCTTATTACCCCGATTGCAACCGCACCAGGGCAATTCGCGATGAGTCGGGTAGAGTCCCGGTACTGTCGCATCTAATGGATGCGGTAATTCCGGGCGGCTGCTGGCTGATATTGTTAAGCTGGGGGGCTCCCCATAATGTGGGGCTCACCTTCCTGAGAATACCAGCCTTCAGCCGTGTGGCTTTATCTTGGCTGCTATCAAAATTGGGTGGGACCGCACGTCGTTTTTTTTTTAATTATTTATGTATTTTACTGCACGATATAGGTCTGACTGCAACTAATCATAGGCACCGGTGGGCGGGGGAAGCAGGAAATACGAGATTGAATAATGAGCGGCCGGCATTTTCAAAAGAGGAAAAGCTGCCAGAGCTTTGTGACAGCTGTGCAGCACCACGAACATGATCAGTGAGTATGAGAGGGGGGAAGAGGGGGGAGAGAGACCAGGAGTGATTTTAAATGATTTACATCATTCTGCAGGACATGCTGAGCATGCGCAGTAGAACGTGACGGAATTTGTCAGCGGAGTCCGCCATTTAGCGCATAGCGGCGGAATCCGCCACCATAGACAATCATTACACACCTTGGCAGATTCCAACGGAATCTGGCAAAGTGCGTTATTTTAACGACCCAAAAAACGCTACATGTAGCGTTCCCTCCGCCCGACGCTGCGTCAAAATAACGACTCAGCGTCGTCCAACGGATGCAACACAGACACTTGCGTTACAGTACGTCGTCAATATAAGTCTATGGAGAATAGCGCAGTGCATTAACGGACTGCGCTATTCTCCATAGTGGTGGATTGCGCTGAACGCAAGTGTGAAAGCACCCTTACCCCGCAGGATGGGGGCACATGTCAGGATGGTGGCTGCACCACAATGAGGGCACATACCAGCATTGGGCCACATCACAGCATCAGCATATTTTTACTTAAAAGGGTGGTTCACCCATATTTTTTATTGTCTAGTTTCATATTATATTGAGAAACAATGTTTCTCTCAAATACCCTGTGTTGGCAATAGTGCCTGTGAGAGGCGCTATTGCAGACCGCTGTTCCCGCTCCAGTGACGTTACCGCCAAGTGCCGCACACGACACATCCGTGCATCCGTGCAGCCGGCTGCATTCTTCCAGACTCACTGAACGGTTGGCGGTGTTTCACCGCTGTGACAGCCCATCTGCTCCCTGCTCCCTCCTCCCTCACAGCAGAATGCTGCAAGCAAGAGACGCGACGCTCTGTGCTGTGAGGGAGGAGGGAGCAGAAGACGCGCTGTGCAGTGACAGCAGTGAAACACCGCCCACAGCTCAGTGAGTCTGGAAGAATGCAGCCGGCTGCACGGATGTGACGTTGCGGCACTTGACGATGACGTCACTGGAGCGGGAACAGCGGTCTGCAATAGCGCCTCTCACATGCACTATTGCCAACACAGGGTATTTGAGAGAAACATTGTTTCTCAATATAATATCGAACTAGACAATAAAAAATATGGGTGAATTACCCCTTTAACTGTACACTGTTCATGGCCTTCTTTCATTACAAGCCATGGACATCATTAAACATTAGACTCATCTATTAAAACTGTTCCTTCTGTTGTTTGACATTTTAAAACCAATAAACAATTATAAGAATACTAAATTAAACCTAACCCATCCAGTCCATTCATTACCTTTATTATTCAGTCTGCTAACCTACATACACATTCTAGACCACCCGATACATTAGAATCGGGCCACCTTCTAGTCAATAAATAATCACCTATCCCATGGAGAGATGATGATAACTCGACAACTTGGTACAAATTCTTTAAACTGCAGTTAATATAAATTATCAGAATATCAGTGAAATCAGGAATGTGACAGAGCAGGGGTATCATGCTGACATAAAAAAAAGTGACTTGGGGAATGATTTCTGACTCCAATGCAATACAATGAGCACAGTGGCTAAGCTGGAGTCACTGATAGCTGTGATCTAACAAAAAAAGCTACAAATTAGACAAGCAACCATTGCTGATAGGGGTTTTTCCAAAAACAAAGTACATTTTTATCAATAGATCTTGGAATAATAATATTTTCCACAATTGGATGTGTAAAAAAAGTTCCTGTGCTGAGATAATCTTTATATGTGTCCCTACCATGTGCTGTGTAATGGTTGTGTCTTACCGTAGCGGGACATGTAGGGCCAATTCACAAAAAATAGCCACATATTAGTAATAATAACCATATATTTTTATTAAACATAAAAGACAAAATAATCTAAAATTACTCAAGGAAGGGAATATAGTGAAAAAATATACCAAAAATTTAACCCGCCACAGCAGAAAAGGTACATAAAAAAATGTGCATATATATCTATATATATAATTGCCTTATTCTGTCTGTCTGTCTGTCTGTCTGTCTTGCTCCAAAATTGTGTCCTTACGGTGACGAACAGCGGATTGGCCTCTCGCCTTGCCTCGCCTCCGCCCCCCCGCACGGATTGGCCGTTCGCCTCGCCTCGGCTCCGCCCCGCCGTACGGATTGGCCGTTCGCCTCACCTCGGCTCCGCCCCCCCACACGGATTGGCCGCTTGCCCAGGCTCCGCCCCCCCACACAGATTGGCCTCTCTCCCCGGCCCCCTGCAGGCATTGGCAACTCGGCCACGCCCCGCCCCCCTCACGCATTGCACGCTCGCTCTGGTCCCGCCCCCCGCACGCATTCCCCGAACCGATAAAGAGACCCGACTCCCAGGTGAGAACAGACACACACACACACACATCAGATCACACTCACTCTCACACACACACCTCACACACACACCTCACACAGACATCAGATCGCATCCACATACTCACAACATCCCGTGATATCGCTTGCTTCTCGGCGGTGATACTGTGCAGTGACCTTCCAGGACCTGCCAGAAGATTACATGGCCGGAAGCATGTGGTATCTCCGGATGTTGTGATTGTGTTAGCGCGTATGTGCGATATCTTCAGTGTGTGTGTGTGTGAGTGTATGCGATCGAATGTGTGTGAGTGTGTTCTGATGTGTGAGTGTGTGTGTGTGTGTGTGTGACGCCCTGGGCAAGCCAGGGGTCACAGGTCATAACACCACACGCACCCCACATTCCCTGCAGGCACACCGAAGTCAAACACAAATCCTTGTTGCCTTCCTCCAGGGGCTGGTGTCCACACCAGGGGGTGGGCCAGGCGGTTGGCTCCGCCCACCGAGGAGTTCACAGCTCTGGAGCCGGGAAAACCAGGCAGATAGAGTTGAGGAGGAGAAGAGATCAGTTAGGGAGTTTGAAGGAGAAGGAGTAAACAGTAAGAGGAGAGTTGAAAGTGACAGAGAAAGTACAGCAAGAAGCCTGAAGTTGGTCCGGGTGTGTGCCCCGGACTGAGACAGCAAGGTTGGCAGACGGCGGTGACCGTCTGCAGGCGAGACTGATTGGAGGTTGCCGAAAGGACCGTGGACGGGTGGTGACCCGGCGGTACCGGAGCGGTATACGAAGATTAGTCAGCACCAGGGCAGGGGCCTTTCGGATCCCGGCAAGGCTAGGAGTCGCCATAATTTGCCAAATCCGTCAGTGAAGGGGACGACTGTCTCCCAACAACCAAGTCCCGTTTGAAGGCAACAGTCCAACCATTAAGGAGAGACACCGCCACCGCCAAGGCACCAGTTTCCCAGGGCCAGCACCTGCGGGCAAGAGAAGGGCTCCTCCGGCTCATATCCAAGCTGGGGAGTGGGTTACCGGTGGGAACCCATCGCTACCAACTGACTACATATAGGTGCAGGGAAGAGACCGTCACCATCACCTGCAGGGGATATCAGCAGCGCAACCGTCTGAGGGACCCGTCCAACCAGCCGTTTGTTTACCGAGAACTGTGTCGTGTTTACTGGCTGAGTGAGTACCTCCGTGCCGTGCGGCACAGCGCTGCCCCTGCGCCCCTGCACCTCCACAGGCCCCCTACCCGCCTGCCCACCATCCAACCCCATCACTGGGCCCCGGGATCACCAACCTCTACCCACGGAGGGGCAACACAACACCTGGCTGCTCCACACCATCACTCCCGGGATCCCCAGCCAGAGCAGCGGTGGTGTACACTCAATCACCACAACCGTGGGTGGTGTCACGGACAATCCACAATCCCCACACCCAAAATCCCCTTTTCACTCATGGGCGGGGAGCGGCGCTAGAGTCCCCGGGATCCGGCCCATCGCTCGAGCCACCGAGCAGCAGCAGGCCGCAGCAGCCGCGGCAGCCGGACCCGAGCAGTAAGGTGAGCGCGGCGTCCCCTCCTCCGCCCGCGACAACTTGGCGTCACGAACAGGATCTTACCGCTCTGCCATCTGGTAAAGGTGCGCCTTGTTACTGCCGGAGGTGTCCGGCCAGAAAATTTCAGAAGCCGCCATCTTTGGCACGAAAAGTCCCCGCTCGAGCGTCTTCTTGAGTAGTGGAGGCGCGAAGGCCAAAACCCCGCCCCGATAGAGGAGGGGCCGGAAAGAAGCTAAGGGGGACGCGATGGCGGCTGGCTGCATGTGAGCGCAGCTATAAAAGCAGGGACGCCAGGACTCTGCAGGCACCCTGTTCCTGGAAGAAGTCACCAGCAGAATGTGGATGCCGTTCCGCAGCACCGTAGCCCCTGCGCCGGGAACCGCGGCGTGGGTGGAGATCCGGACCGCGCAGCTCTATCAAAGGCTGCAGGTCAAGATACAGCTCCTCATGGAGGAGTGGGAGGCCGACATGGCGGACGTAATAGCGACCGTGCGGAGACGCGAGGAGGAAGCTGAGGAAGGGAGGGTGAGTGACCCACGCCCCGATGCCCTTGAAGGGCCGGTCATCGCGGCTGCGGGACCCGGTCCAAGCCCTCTCGCCCTGTTACCTCCCTCGCCACCCGTCTCGGAAGCTGTGACCCCACCACTAGGCCCGCTGCCACCGCAACCGGTAGCGACACCCAGCATGCCCGCCCCGGCGGGCCGACCTGTAGCCGGAGCCCGTAGTAGATCGGAGGTGCTGCCCTGGAAGGCCCCAAAGACTGAACCGGAGGCATCCCCTGAGAAGTCCCCCGAGCCGGAGCTGATGACCCGCTCCGAGCCGAAGGCCCAGCAGCGGAAAGCCCCTGTGCCCATCCCCCACACCTCGGCTGAGGTTGCGCCGGGTTGTCGCTGCAAGGCGGCGCCCAAGGCCAAAACACCGCAGGACCTGCCGCCCAGATCCCTGACAGTGGGCAGCGTCCAGAATGTCCCGCGGGGCCCGACCCGTGCGCCGGAGCTCGCAGCAGCACCGTATTGGGACAGGGAGCTGGTACCGTTGGGTCCGTAGATCGGCGAAAGAGAGAAGAAGAAAGCGGAATTGGTGGCAAGGGCAATCCGGGAGAAGGAGAACCTCCGCCAGGCGACGTTCCGTGTCCGGGGGCCGCTGTATGAAGGACAGGTGAGGCGGTTTGATGTCCGCCGGGGCTATGGGTTTATCTACGAACCCGGCCTGGAGGCCGAAGTGTTTATAGCCCGGCGGGACGTGAATGCCCACCTGCCCGAGGAGCACCCCGGCCGTAACCTGATGCCGGGCGACATAGTGCAGTACACCCGGCACTGTGGAGAGAGGGGGTGGTTCGCCCTAGATGCGAAACTGAGGGGCAGCCAGGAGAGCCGAGTGAGTTCTGCACCCCCTCCCTCAGAGGAAGCCGAATATTCTGAGTAGGGCAGTGGAGCACCGTTGTCCAGTCCCCGTTGGGACCACCACTGTGTTTTGTTTAAAAAAGTTTGAAAGTTTGAAAAATGATAAGCAAAGATGATTACCGAACAGTCACCTGATTGTCCTAACCGTGATTGAGAGAAAACCGGCCGTTGCCGGCACCGTTGTCCCCGTGGGGACCGTTTAAAAAAAAAGTTGGCATGGAGGACTTTCCATAGACAAGCCCGTGAACTTGCAGGGCAACCACAAACGTTAGTGGCATGTAAATAGTTGTTTTACCGTTACCGTTTCCGCAGTGCCGCCTCCGGAGACGCAGGTTGGAGGGAGGGCCCGCAGTAGAGCCGGCTGGGGCCCAGCCACCACAGGAACCGGTGGCTACCCTCTGGAGGGGAAGGACAGATCCCGCTTGGGTAACTTGTGCTGGACTGGGGTCAAGGGGTGCTGCCTGGGTTTTAGGGGCAGCATCAGGGCCAGGTTTCTTGGGTGGGAGAGAGCGGAAACCGTAACTGTAAACCGTTTGAAACCGTTTAAGTAAGAGTACCTCCTGATGTGGGAAGAAGTTATTTTAATTGTAAATATGTTACCGTTTTTCTATTTTTCAGAAAACAAAAAGGAAAATAAAACCGGTGTTGGACGGGCAGCCCGAGGACGGTCTGCATTTTGCTAAGGGGGAATGTGACGCCCTGAGCAAGCCAGGGGTCACAGGTCATAACACCACACGCACCCCACATTCCCTGCAGGCACACCGAAGTCAAACACAAATCCTTGTTGCCTTCCTCCAGGGGCTGGTGTCCACACCAGGGGGTGGGCCAGGCAGTTGGCTCCGCCCACCGAGGAGTTCACAGCTCTGGAGGCGGGAAAACCAGGCAGATAGAGTTGAGGAGGAGAAGAGATCAGTTAGGGAGTTTGAAGGAGAAGGACTAAACAGTAAGAGGAGAGTTGAAAGTGACAGAGAAAGTACAGCAAGAAGCCTGAAGTTGGTCCGGGTGTGTGCCCCGGACTGAGACAGCAAGGTTGGCAGACGGCGGTGACCGTCTGCAGGCGAGACTGATTGGAGGTTGCCGAAAGGACCGTGGACAGGTGGTGACCCGG
The DNA here is from genome assembly GCF_048569485.1 of Anomaloglossus baeobatrachus. NCBI lineage: Eukaryota > Metazoa > Chordata > Amphibia > Anura > Aromobatidae > Anomaloglossus > Anomaloglossus baeobatrachus. Next base: position 54,471,808 of record NC_134361.1, on the reverse strand, counting down.
CGGTACCGGAGCGGTATACGAAGATTAGTCAGCACCAGGGCAGGGGCCTTTCGGATCCCGGCAAGGCTAGGAGTCGCCATAATTTGCCAAATCCGTCAGTGAAGGGGACGACTGTCTCCCAACAACCAAGTCCCGTTTGAAGGCAACAGTCCAAGCATTAAGGGGAGACACCGCCACCGCCAAGGCACCAGTTTCCCAGGGCCAGCGCCTGCGGGCAAGAGAAGGGCTCCTCCGGCTCATATCCAAGCTGGGGAGCGGGTTACCGGTGGGAACCCATCGCTACCAACTGACTACACATAGGTGCAGGGAAGAGACCGTCACCTGCAGGGGATATCAGCAGCGCAACCGTCTGAAGGACCCGTCCAACCAGCCGTTTGTTTACCGAGAACTGTGTCGTGTTTACTGGCTAAGTGAGTACCTCCGTGCCGTGCGGCACAGCGCTGCCCCTGCGCCCCTGAACCTCCACAGGCCCCCTACCCGCCTGCCCACCATCCAACCCCATCACTGGGCCCCGGGATCACCAACCCCTACCCACGGAGGGGCAACACAACACCTGGCTGCTCCACACCATCACTCCCGGGATCCCCAGCCAGAGCAGCGGTGGTGTACACTCAATCACCACAACCGTGGGTGGCGTCACGGACAATCCACAATCCCCACACCCAAAATCCCCTTTTCACTCACGGGCGAGGAGCGCCGCTAGAGTCCCCAAGATCCGGCCCATCGCTCGAGCCACCGAGCAGCAGCAGGCCGCAGCAGGACCCGAGCAGTAGGGAGAGCGCGGCGTCCCCTCCTCCGCCCGCGACATGTGTGTATGCGATCGGATCTGTGAGTGTCGGCAGAGGAGCACGACGTGCAGCACAGCTGCTGGGACCGCCTACCGGTGGGCACAGGGAGAAGTGGGGTGTGTGTGTGAGTGTATGCGATCAGATGTGTGCGTGTATACTGTCTGATGTGTGACTGTGGAGCACGATGGGGAGTGCGCAGCATGGGGGATGGAGCACGATGGGGAGTGCGCAGCATGGGAGATGGAGCACGATGGGGAGTGTGCAGCATGGGGGATGGAGCACGGTGGGGAGTGCGCAGCATGGGAGATGGAGCACGATGGGGAGTGCGCAGCATGGGGGATGGAGCACGATGGGGAGTGTGCAGCATGGGGGATGGAGCACGATGGGGAGTGCGCAGCATGGGTGATGGAGCACGATGGGGAGTGCGCAGCATGGGGGATGGACACGTTTGGGAGTGCGCAGCATGGGGGATGGAGCACAATGGGGAGTGCGCAGCATGGGGGATGGAGCACGATGGGGAGTACGCAGCATGGGGGATGGAGCACAATGGGGAGTGGGGATGGAGCACAATAGGAGGTGCGCAGCATGGGGGATGGAGCACGATGGGGGGTGCGCAGCATGGGGGATGGAGCACGATGGGGGTTGCACACCTCCCCCCAAAACACACACACACTGCCACACACGCACTGCATAACACACCACACACACACTGGGAACCACAAACACTGCCCTACACAGACACCCACACACACAGACAATGCCGCACGCACACAACACCCAACACACAAACACCGCGGCACAAATATACGCACATGCCGCACAACACACACATTGCACAAAACATACCTCCCCCCAAAACACACACACGCACTCCACACCCACACAATCCGCGCAACACACACACACAACGCTACAGACACACAGCGCTCCACAAATAACGCAACACACGCAACACACAAACAGCACCGCTCTCACCCCCCCGCCACACCCAGACAACACCCAGAACATGTACAGCGCCTACACAATCACTTGGTAACTACAGACAACAATATCTATATATATAACAAAAATCATACATTAACTACACAATACGTAAATTCTAGAATACCCGATGCGTAGAATCGGGCCACCTTCTAGTATATATATATATATATACTACCCGGCTTCGCTCGGGTTAATAACTGTTGTTAACAAAATTTATTCTGCACACAAAACCACAAAACAAATAGAGGTGTAATTATTAAAAGTTCTGTCTCTTTCCAGGTATGTCTCTTTCCAGGTCTGTCTCTTTCCCCATCTGTCTCTTTCCCCGTCTGTCTCTTTCCCCATCTGCCTGTCTCTGTCTCTTTTTTTGTCTGTCTCTATCTCTGTGTTTCTTTCCCAATCTGTCTCTTTCTAGGTCTGTCTCTTTCCCAGGTCTGTCTCTTTCCCGTCTGTCTCCCCGTCTCTTTGTCTGTGTCTTTTCCTGTCTGTCTCTTTCCCTGTCTGCCTGTCTCTGTCTGTCTCTTTCCTTGTCTATCTCTATTTCTCTTTCTCTTTCCCTGTCTGTCTCTATCAAGGTCTGTGTCTTTCCCCATCTATCTTTGTCTGTCTCTCTGGTTGTTTTCTCCTTCCCTGTCTGCCTGTCTCTGTCCCTGTCTGCATGTCTGTCTGTCTCTTTCCCCATCTGTCTCTTTCCAGGTCTGTCTCTTTCCAGGTCTGTCTCTGTCTGTCTCTTTCCCCATCTGTCTGTCTTTTTCACCGTCTGTCTCTGTCTGTCTCTTTCACCGTTTGTTTCTGTCTGTCTCTTTCCCTGTCTGTCTCTATCTCTCTGTCTCTTTCCCTGTCTGTCTCTGTCTGTCTCTCTCTATCCGTCTCCCCACCGACATCTTATTACCTCACATATAAGCTTCTTATACTATGAATGTCTTTTGTTCCTATAGCAACCAATCACAGCTCCTACTAATAACCTGTAGTTTCAGGCTCCATTTACTTTAATGAAGGCATGTTTTTTTGAGAGTAACTGTAAAGCGCGGGGTTACATTTTCCTGTCAAAACATAGTCTACGACGTTCCATGGGTCACATGAGGTGTTTGTGAAAAAGTTTCTGATTGTAAATGCGACGGTGCGGATACATTCTTTGTTTAACTTTTTCCCCATTATGTAGATAGGGGCAAAATTGATTGATAAATTGGAATGCGTGGGGTAAAAACTTTGCCTCACAACATAGCCTATGATGCTCTCAGGGTACAGACGTGTGAGTGTGCAAAATTTCGGTGATTGTAAATGCGATGGTGCAGATACACTTTTCGTTTCACTTTTTCCCCATTATTTAGATAGGGGCAAAATTGATTGGTAAATTTGAACGCGCGGGGTTAAAATTTCGCCTCACAACATAGCCTATGACGCTCTCGGGGTCCAGACGTGTGAGTGTGCAAAACTTTGTGGCTGTAGCTTCGACGGTGCAGATGCCAATCCAGGACATACATACATACATACATGCATACATACATACACACATTCAGCTTTATATATTATATATATATATATATATATATATATATATATACACATTAGCAGCCACACCTTTTATAAAAATAAATAATAAATAGAAAGTGCAGTGCTGATTCAATGAAGCCACAAATAAGTTGCAATATAGTGCAATAATATGTATAACATTAATGTAAGAACAAAAGATTTGTCAGTCTCAAAGTTCAAATGAAAGTGCAAGTGCATACACATTTATACAAAACAATACTGGTGATGGCAAAGAATGGTAATCACACACAGATTGAGCCATAATAATGTCAGTGTGAGATCAAGAGTGATTACCTGAGGTCATGATGAACAACTGCTTTGTCGGCAACAGGTTCCGACGCGCGTTTCGGAGGGTCGTCTTCATCAGGGACATTAGTCTTATCGTTCCACAGCTCCTGGCCAAGCAAGGACTCAAAAATAAAGTATACAGACTTTCATCATGGGATCACAGCTGATTCTTTCTGTGAGGTAAAACATCTGCCTATTTTTAAACAATGTTTTACCTCACAGAAAGCATAATATGTGATCTCATTTGGTCCTGTGTGTACCCTTTTGTTACCTCCTTTGGCAAGGAGCTACGGTATGTGCCGACCATGGGCCTGTACGGTCAGACACTGCCATTACACAATACATAGCAGGGACACATATATAAGATTATCTCAGCACAGGAACATTTTCTTTAAAACCGCCAATCATGGAACTAATTATCCCAAGATCTTTAGATTAAAATATACTTTGTTCATGGAACAAACCCTTTAAGAAACTAAGGATTAACAAAAAAGTGAGTAATCTGTCACCAAGTAAGGAAATATGAGAACATGAAGACACAGACAAGTAGTTCTCACCCACATGATGCGAAAGGAGCCTAAAAAAAACATTTTTAGAACACCGTCTCCACGTCTCCATCCATAATATTGTTATATCTGGCCTTTTATCATGATTCTATAATTTAAAATGAAACACGATGTCCTTGTTTCGAGCTGATTCACGTTACCATGGGAACCATGTGCTTATTTTTATTAATACGGAGGTTTTATTTCTCACTAAACAAAAATAGGGCTGCGAATCACATATTGACTTTTTCAGGCTTTTTACTTAAAAGCTTATTCCAATTAAAGTTTGACTTTCAAACATTCTCTTACATGGTTGTGCGTTTTTTGTTTTTAGACCAGTCTGAGAAAGTGCAAATGTATTTTTTTGATTAGAAAATGAAATTTTGCAAGTTATACAAGGTAGAGAATATCGCTATATCATCTAGATAGAGTGTATAATGGACAATTGGGTATATATATATGAGTCCAACAATGTAGACCAGTTCACTCCTGTGAATCACCTGGAACCTCAGCTGACCTGGTTAACTCCGTTGTGCCCGGATCAGGACGTAGGAGTCCATCCATACAAATGTGAACAACAGCAGAGCAGAGTCCAGCAATAACGTGAGCAATCCAGGATGCTGTTAAAAAAATGTTTTCTTTCTTTTTATTCATAAATTCATTAAAATATAATGGTCCAAGAAATTCAGAAAAGCATTATCGCAGGAAAGTAGCGCAGATAGGACTACGCGTTTCAGCGGTAAAATCCGCCTTCTTCACGGTCCAGAATTCATGGTCGTCTATGTGTCTTGGAGTCACTCATTACCATCTAAGGCTCTATATATATATATATTTGGTGCTCAAGGAGTTAATGTCAGTTTTGTTGTCAGCAGCTCCTAGCAGAGCATTTCAGTGGCAGCTGGTTTGCAACCACGCCCCTTTGGGTTTAAGAAGTGGTGTTTCCCAGCAATCCTTGCTGAAGATACAAATCCTTTGTACTCAGGCCGCCTTGGTGGAAGGTTCTGTTGAGGAGTGTGCCTGAAATTGGACTTTATCCTTTTTTGTTGCTGTTTTTCCCTGTTTATTTTACCTTTCCTTGTGCCGTATTAGTGCAGTGGTGAGGCTAGCGTCCCTCACCTGCCAGCGCACTAGCCAGGGTATCTACAGGGTTTCTCAGGGTCATGGTTTCTCGCTCAGTGACAGTTGAGAAGACTGTATAGTGCATCGCTAGGAGAATAGGGACAGCTGAAGTTGAAGTGTCCCATCTACCCCTCTCACTAGCGCTAGTGCCCAATGTTGTTATAGTGTCCCCGGTGTTCCCCCTTACTTGTGGTACTGTTTGTTGTATTTTTGTTGTGCGTCAGGTTTCCCATAGATCTCAATGCACATGCCACGCTTGTCATACCCAGCAAGCGTGACAGATACCTGGCTTGATGTGTGCACATACTCTTCCTTTTTAAATAATTTTCATTAAAAATACTTTTAATTAAGAATATTCCTGTTCCAGACTGTGTAATTCCATCACTTTCAGTGTTGTGAAGAAATATTTGCCACCTTACCAATTTCCTTTATTTTTTACATGTTTCTCCCAATTTAATTCTTCAAATCAAACTTCTTTAAATTTGATACAAAGATAATCAAAGTAGCTGTAAAATTATTTTCTGAAATTATTTAATTTATTAGAGGAAAAATATTATCAGCCTCATCTGGCTCCATGTGAAAAAATAATTGTCCCTTTAACTACCACATTGATTAATTAACCAAGTCTAATTTCACTTGACACACCCAGCCTTGATTACTGACTATTGAATCTAAGCCATCACCTAAGGAGTACCCTTCAATTTAATTTTATTATTTTATTTAGACACGTCCTTCAATTGCTGTTGCTTCACAGGTTTTGGAGCAGTTTTACTTTTTCTTCAGTGCCTCCCTGTTCCAAAGTTATTATAGTCAGATAAAAAGATGCAAATTTTCCATTTAAAATTGTTAAATGAAAAAATCTGGAGCTTTAGGAAAGCTGATTTCAACAAATTAAGGGAAGAGCTTAATCGTATGGACTGTCACCAAGTCACAATAAATGGGGCAGGTTTAAGGATATACTACTAGAATTCTGTGGAAAACTTATACTCTCTGGTAATAAAATGTCCAGGAATAAAGAGAAACCACTATGGATAAATAAGATAGTACAAAGTATTGCAAGACAAAAAAAAGGCATTTAAAGTATTGAAGCCTGAGAATACAGTATACCATATCAGGAGTATAAAAATCTCAATAGGAAATCTAAAAAGAAATCAAGCTATCAAAGTTAGCTACAGGAAAACAAATTGGCAGTGACATTCAAGTAAATCCTCAAATATTTTATAAATACATTAATGCCAAACAGAAAAAAATGGAAGGTATCAGCCCATTAAAATATAGTAATAAAAATGATAAAGGACAAAGAAAAGGCTGAGATATTAAACAGGCACTTTTCATCCATGTTCACCAATCAACTTAAATTAGCAAATTAAATATTGACAAATCCACATATATTGAAGCAATTGAGTTCAGTAATTGACAGGCTGCTATATCTCATTTTGTCAGACTCTCTTGTAACAGGGTTGGTGCCACAGGCTTGGAGGATGGCTGTTGTGATACTGATATTTAAGAATGGTAAAAAGGTGGACCATGCAACTACCAACCGGTAAGTCTGACAGCAGTGGTGTGCAAGGTTTTTGAGGGCATTATTAGAGATGCAGAAATGTATTGCTGAGAATAAGGTGGTAATGGACAACCAGCATGGATTCTTGAAAGATAAGTCGTATGTAACCAACATGTTGGGTTTCTATGAGAAGCTAAGCGCAAATCTAGATATTGATAATGCAGCTGATACAAAGGCATTTGATACTGTGCCATGTAACAACCTTACATTGAATCTCCAGAAGCAGGGACGAGGGAAAACTATAAGAAGATGGGTAAGGAATTGGCTAAAAGACAGGATACAAAGAATTGCCATAAACAATATATTTGTTTATTGGTATCTAGTCAGCAGTGGGATTGCAGTGATCTGTGATAGGACCAATTCTTTTCAATCTCTTTATTAATGACCTTGTAGATGGGATTGATAGTAAAGTATCAGTCTTTGCTGATGACACCAAACTATGTAGGATATTAAACATACAATTGACAGTACAATATTACAAAATGTTCTGGATAAGATGTCTGAATAGGCAAACACTTGGCAAATGATATTCAATGTTGATAATGTAGAGTAATGCACCTAGGACTGAGTATATATTAGATTAAATGTAAGTAAACTTGGGAGGCGGGACTACAGAATTGTAGTAGGACTTGGGTGTTCTGTTTACAAGTAAGCTGAACAGCAGCACTCAATGTCAAGCAGGAGCTGCAAAAGCAAATAAGATTTTTGGGTGTATAAAAATAGAGAGGAAAAAAAAATCCAGCGCCCAACGATGTAAAATCAAACAGCTTAATTCCAAAATCATTTAAAAACGTTGAAAAAGGAGTCACGATGATTAAGGACTCCTTTGTCCGAAACATGTTTGTCTCTACCTGAGATATCTCTATTTTTTATCAAGTCATATTCCTTTTTCTACGTTTTTAAATGATTTTGAAATAAAACTAGTTGATTTTACATCGTTGGACACTGGATTTTTTTTCCTCCCTTTACAATTATTGTATTTGTACAAGAATCTACCGTGACGTCACTGTGAAGAGCAGTGAGCTGTCTTGTCTACCTTGGGGAAACTTTTTTTTTTTATAAAAATTGAGATTAGATCCCATGATGCCAATGTATTCTTAGCCCTGCATAAATCACTTGTAAGGTCACATCTCGAATATGGGATCCAGTTTCGGGCTCCACATTTTAAAAAGGATATTAAGAAGTTAGAGTCCGTTCAAAGGTGGTAATTAGATTATTACGAGGAATAGAAGACCTCCCATATGATGAGCGGTTGGAAAGGTTTGACTTGTTCAACTTAGAAAAAAGATATCTCAGAGGAAATCTCATTTATATGTATAAATACATATGTGGTCAATAAAAAAGAATGGATAATGACTTATTTCTTCCAAAGTCAATACTAAGGACCACGGGGTACTCAATAGTGGAAGTAAGGTGATTCTGACAGCTTAATAGGAAAGGGTTCTTTGCAGTTAGAGCAGTCATATTGTCGAATATAATATCGCAAGTGGTAGTAATGGCAGTCACTATTCACTATAACAGCTTTTAAAAAAGGGCTGAATGATTTCCTCAGTACAAATAACATTGTGATTTAAATTGAAGTTGATGGACCGAGGTCTTTTTTCCACCTATGTAACCAACTTGACGTATACCTCAGAAATGCTCTTTGGGCATTTACTTTTTCTCCTCTGATACTGGCCAATCAAAACGTGGACATGGCCATAGAGAAATTTGTATATGCTTAGTTGATTGAATGAAAAATTTGTATCTGTATTTCTAGGTTCATAACTTTGGAATTTAAGGGCACAGAAGAAAAACAAAAACTGTTCCAGAAACAGTGGATCAGCACCAAATGGAGAAGGTACTCAGGTTAATTAAAAAATATAGTAAAAGGTGCTCTTTAAACAGGTTGACTACTTTAGTGCAGTCATTCTCACAAAGTTACCAGCTCTTCCATGTAAAATAGCTACATCAGCTTTTAATAGAATCTGTATGGCAATAGTAAGCAGACAAGAAGGTCTCGAAAAGCAGCACATGATGCCACATTCTAAACACATTCCAATACAGATGCTAAGGCACTGGGACTTCTCCGAACCAGAGTAAGACCATTATACACAAATAGAGAATACTTGGATCAGTGGGGAACATTCCTTGGAATGGCCATCATACCAAAATTTCATTAAGAGCTCTTCAAAGACTCATGTAGATGGTCAAAAAAGAAGCCAAACAAAAATGTAAAAATGGGCAGACCTCACTTGCCTCAGCTAAGGCTAAAATGATATATGATTTCACAATTAGAAAGAGACTAGGAAAAATGTAATCCATTGGAATTGATATACAACCCCTGATGAAGAGGTGAAACGCGCGTTGGGATGACCTAGGAGGCTTTATACCACTGAATTAACTGCTTAGTACAATTGTCCTGATCAATTACTAATCTTAGGGATTTTAAGGGAGGATATTAATTAGGGTTGTGCATTCTAGTTGAGCGGTACTCAGTGCATAGTGGTTGCACACATTGATTTAGCACTGACAATTAAGTAACCTTTTATATACTGTTGTAGTTTATTCTGAAATAAATATAAAATTCTATATACAAAATACCCTTCCTCTCCTCTATACCCCCTTTTTTCATTCATTAATGTTGTTCAGTGATAATTAATCTTGCCACTATTTGCGTACTATTATATGTATGTTCATTATACTGAAATTTTATGTGGTATAGCCAACCTGTATAGACTTCTTGCTTTTTTAATATTTTATATATTCATAATAATTTAATAAAAATGTAGTATTTAATAATTGGGTCTAGTATCACTTTTTTGCTGCGATGTTGTTATGGAATTAATTGGGTGGTTCCCTATACGGAATAGTTAGGTCTTTCTTTAGTGACCTATTATATAGATCCATTGGAAGCAAACTGCAAATCCCTGCTGACCCACCCCCAAAATAAAAAAAACAACAAAAAATACAAGAAGGTTCTTCTTGCATTTGCTAAAAACATTTAGATAACCCCCAAAATTTTCGGATTATAGATGAGAAGTTCATTTAAATTTCAGATTTCCTGGCTATGTTGAATATTTCCCAAAATGTTAACTTCTGTTTAATAAATTTGCCATGAGTTGCAATACTGGAAAGCTTTTGAATTCTAGGAAAATACATGTATAATGTGACGCCCTGGCACAGCCAGGTTGTCACATAAAGAGTTAATCCTCCTTGGTAATATGATCTCACACGGTGCAGCATGACAAAGCACAGCCCCCAGTGTAAGGGAAAAGCAGAGGAGAGGGGAGGGGCTGGAGCAGAAAGTGTGAGGAGTGCAGACAGGACGGAGGTCTGGAGTTTAGCTCCCGGCTGGGAGTGAAGTGTGCTCTGAGAGGGCCGGGACAGGCCGTAGTGAGGAAGGGGCCAGAACAGGTAGCCGGAGCCGGGCGGTGGCCCCTCGGTGCCTGGGTACCCGGATCACTACAGGGGAGTGGATTCCCCGTTCCCGGCTGAGGAGCAGTGGAAGAGAGTGGAGAGAAAGACACTTGCTGCAGGGAAAGAACAACCAGGGCTGCTGCACCGTGTGTGGGACACTAACACCCCGTACCAAAGGCTGCGGACACCGGCAATTCTAGTTCACCAGTGACTCCGTGTGACTTTCTTGTGAGTACACCCGTGCCCTCGGGCATCGCACTGCAGCACTGCGCCCTGCCCCCTGCTTACCCCATCACTGGGCCCCGGGACAACCAACCCCCCTACCCACGGAGGGGACATAACAACTACGCTGCTCCCTGTCATCGCTCCCGGGATCCCCTTCCAGAGCAGCAGTGGTGTTCCACCATCACCACAACCGTGGGTGGCGTCACGGACAATCTCCCCTAACAAAACCCCCTTTTACTGTGGAGCCTGGGATCACAGACCGGGTCACGCCACCGTGATACCCGCAGAAGTGACTCTGTGGCCCGGATCTGAGTACCCCTGGTCCCCGGGCGAAACATTTGGCGTCACGAACAGGATCGAACCCATCCAGTTACCTGGAGGAAGTGCGCCTTATTCTGGGCTGTCAGCGGTGATCCGCTGCAAAAATCTTGAAATCCGCAATTTTAGCCGCCATTTTAGGCGCCAAAAACAACAACTTGGCGCCTTCTTCTCCGAGCGGTGGGCGCGAAAAAGAGGCTCCGCCCCCTGAGAACGCGGGCGGAAGTGAAGCTCCGGAGGACCGGAAGCGAAAAGAGAAACTTTAAAAGCTGCTGGAAGGACTGCTCCCGAGTACCAGGGGGGAGCAGAAAGAAGGAACCGCAGCTTATGTGACAAGGACTGTAAAGGCAGGGACGCCAGGACTCTGCCAGCATTTGGTTCCTGGAGAGGCCGCCGCAGCGATGCACCGACCCGTTACCCCTGCTACCGGTAGCGGAGCCCGCAGCACCTGTTGGGGAGGACCCAGACCTGGGGTCCCCAGGCCTCACCTTTGTCACCGCCCTGCCACCGGCCCCGGCAGTCCGCCCGGCCACGATGGAGATGACGACGGCTCCGGCAGTCCGCCCGGCCGCAACGGCAGCGAAGTACCGGTCCCGTTGACCAATTTGGGGCTGTTCCTGGACTGGGGTCAAGGGGTGCTGCCTGGGTTTTAGGGGCAGCACCAAGGCTAGGTTGTTTGGGTGGGTGACTGAAGGACCCGTTACACAGTTATTATTAAAAGTGTTATTTGTTGTTGCAACGTTGAAGCAATGTGCATCCCGCTGTGGGAAGATTGAAAATGTTTAAAATGTTTTATTCTTTTCCAGTTTAATAAAATGTCGGTGCCTAGCCGGCCCGAGGACGGGCCGTGTTTTGCCAGGGGGGTGTGTGACGCCCTGGCACAGCCAGGTTGTCACATAAAGAGTTAATCCTCCTTGGTAATATGATCTCACACGGTGCAGCATGACAAAGCACAGCCCCCAGTGTAAAGGCCCCGTCACACTAAGCAACATCGCTAGCAACATCGCTGGTAACGAACAACTTTTGTGACGTTGCTAGCGATGTTGCTGTGTGTGACATCCAGCAACAACCTGGCCCCTGCTGTGAGGTCGTTGGTTGTTGCTGAATGTCCTGGGCCATTTTTTAGTTGTTGCTGTCCTGCTGTGAAGCACAGATCGCTGTGTGTGACAGCGAGACAGCAACAACTAATGTGCAGTGAGCAGGGAGCCAGCTTCTGCTGAGGCTGGTAACTAATGTAAACATCGGGTAACCAAGAAGCCCTGTCCTTGGTTACCCGATATTTACCTTTGATACCAGCCTCCTCCGCTCTCACTGTCAGTGCCGGCTCATGCTCTGTGCACATGTAGCTGCAGCACACATCAGGTAATTAACCCGATGTGTGCTGTAACTAGGAGAGCAAGGAGCCAGCGCTAAGCATTGTGCGCTGCTCCCTGCTCTGTGCACATTTAGCTGCAGCACACATCGGGTTAATTAACCTGATGTGTGCTGTAACTAGGAGACTGGGGGCTGGTCACTGGTTGCTGGTGAGCTCACCAGCAACTCGTGTAGCCACGCTCCAGCGATCCCTGCCAGGTCAGGTTGCTGGTGGGATCGCTGGAGCGTCGCAGTGTGACAGCTCACCAGCAACCTCCTAGCAACTTACCAGCGATCCCTATCGTTGTTGGGATCGCTGGTAAGTTGCTTAGTGTGACTGGACCTTAAGGGAAAAGCAGAGGAGAGGGGAGGGGCTGGAGCAGAAAGTGTGAGGAGTGCAGACAGGACGGAGGTCTGGAGTTTAGCTCCCGGCTGGGAGTGAAGTGTGCTCTGAGAGGGCCGGGACAGGCCGTAGTGAGGAAGGGGCCAGAACAGGTAGCCGGAGCCGGGCGGTGGCCCCTCGGTGCCTGGGTACCCGGATCACTACAGGGGAGTGGATTCCCCGTTCCCGGCTGAGGAGCAGTGGAAGAGAGTGGAGAGAAAGACACTTGCTGCAGGGAAAGAACAACCAGGGCTGCTGCACCGTGTGTGGGACACTAACACCCCGTACCAAAGGCTGCGGACACCGGCAATTCTAGTTCACCAGTGACTCCGTGTGACTTTCTTGTGAGTACACCCGTGCCCTCGGGCATCGCACTGCAGCACTGCGCCCTGCCCCCTGCTTACCCCATCACTGGGCCCCGGGACAACCAACCCCCCTACCCACGGAGGGGACATAACAACTACGCTGCTCCCTGTCATCGCTCCCGGGATCCCCTTCCAGAGCAGCAGTGGTGTTCCACCATCACCACAACCGTGGGTGGCGTCACGGACAATCTCCCCTAACAAAACCCCCTTTTACTGTGGAGCCTGGGATCACAGACCGGGTCACGCCACCGTGATACCCGCAGAAGTGACTCTGTGGCCCGGATCTGAGTACCCCTGGTCCCCGGGCGAAACATTTGGCGTCACGAACAGGATCGAACCCATCCAGTTACCTGGAGGAAGTGCGCCTTATTCTGGACTGTCAGCGGTGATCCGCTGCAAAAATCTTGAAATCCGCCATTTTAGCCGCCATTTTAGGCGCCAAAAACAACAACTTGGCGCCTTCTTCTCCGAGCGGTGGGCGCGAAAAAGAGGCTCCGCCCCCTGAGAACGCGGGCGGAAGTGAAGCTCCGGAGGACCGGAAGCGAAAAGAGAAACTTTAAAAGCTGCTGGAAGGACTGCTCCCGAGTACCAGGGGGGAGCAGAAAGAAGGAACCACAGCTTATGTGACAAGGACTGTAAAGGCAGGGACGCCAGGACTCTGCCAGCATTTGGTTCCTGGAGAGGCCGCCGCAGCGATGCACCGACCCGTTACCCCTGCTACCGGTAGCGGAGCCCGCAGCACCTGTTGGGGAGGACCCAGACCTGGGGTCCCCAGGCCTCACCTTTGTCACCGCCCTGCCACCGGCCCCGGCAGTCCGCCCGGCCACGACGGAGATGACGACGGCTCCGGCAGTCCGCCCGGCCGCAACGGCAGCAAGGTACCGGTCCCGTTGACCAATTTGGGGCTGTTCCTGGACTGGGGTCAAGGGGTGCTGCCTGGGTTTTAGGGGCAGCACCAAGGCTAGGTTGTTTGGGTGGGTGACTGAAGGACCCGTTACACAGTTATTATTAAAAGTGTTATTTGTTGTTGCAACGTTGAAGCAATGTGCATCCCGCTGTGGGAAGATTGAAAATGTTTAAAATGTTTTATTCTTTTCCAGTTTAATAAAATGTCGGTGCCTAGCCGGCCCGAGGACGGGCCGTGTTTTGCCAGGGGGGTGTGTGACGCCCTGGCACAGCCAGGTTGTCACATAAAGAGTTAATCCTCCTTGGTAATATGATCTCACACGGTGCAGCATGACAAAGCACAGCCCCCAGTGTAAGGGAAAAGCAGAGGAGAGGGGAGGGGCTGGAGCAGAAAGTGTGAGGAGTGCAGACAGGACGGAGATCTGGAGTTTAGCTCCCGGCTGGGAGTGAAGTGTGCTCTGAGAGGGCCGGGACAGGCCGTAGTGAGGAAGGGGCCAGAACAGGTAGCCGGAGCCGGGCGGTGGCCCCTCGGTGCCTGGGTACCCGGATCACTACAGGGGAGTGGATTCCCCGTTCCCGGCTGAGGAGCAGTGGAAGAGAGTGGAGAGAAAGACACTTGCTGCAGGGAAAGAACAACCAGGGCTGCTGCACCGTGTGTGGGACACTAACACCCCGTACCAAAGGCTGCGGACACCGGCAATTCTAGTTCACCAGTGACTCCGTGTGACTTTCTTGTGAGTACACCCGTGCCCTCGGGCATCGCACTGCAGCACTGCGCCCTGCCCCCTGCTTACCCCATCACTGGGCCCCGGGACAACCAACCCCCCTACCCACGGAGGGGACATAACAACTACGCTGCTCCCTGTCATCGCTCACGGGATCCCCTTCCAGAGCAGCAGTGGTGTTCCACCATCACCACAACCGTGGGTGGCGTCACGGACAATCTCACCTAACAAAACCCCCTTTTACTGTGGAGCCTGGGATCACAGACCGTGTCACGCCACCGTGATACCCGCAGAAGTGACTCTGTGGCCCGGATCTGAGTACCCCTGGTCCCCGGGCGAAACAATAACACTCTCAGTGTTTATCGGGGGAGAGATATACATTTCTTTTCAGTATGATCTGTAGAATCCACTTACTTGGTGAATTTGGAAATGGAATATAACGCTCCATACAACCTGCCAGACCTTCACCCAGCTGTACTCCACTGGGACTAACTGATTTTTGATAAGCTATGTACCGGCCTCCAGGTATGATAATACACTCGATAAGGAACTGTGATTGACCACGTGATTTCATAGCTACCATGGAAAGCCGGCATGGCAGTGCAAAATGTCTTTAGCCTCCTCCTTGATGCTTCACCGGTCTGGGCATGGGTTTTTTTTGTGATCCTTTTAAACCAATTCCCAAATTATTCAATTTCAGATGGAACAAATAATTTCAGGAAATTTGGCTCAAATCTATCTTCTACAAATCGATATACTCATCCCTACTTGTGTAGACTGAATGGTCAGACGTTGACCTTTTTGGAAGACATAGATCCCATCAAATCTCATAAAAAGCGAATATAACTTGCTGCTGAAGAACAACTTGCATAGTAATAGTAGTGTGATAGAGTAGAGATGCAGATACTTGGAATAACTTATAGAACCATGAGTTCTGCTATCTGAAAAATCTAAAGGAGGACATACAGTTAGGTCCAGAAATATTTGGACAGTGACACAAGTTTTGTTATTTTAGCTGTTTACAAAAACATGTTCAGAAATACAATTATATATATAATATGGGCTGAAAGTGAACACTCCCAGCTGCAATATGAGAGTTTTCACATCCAAATCGGAGAAAGGGTTTAGGAATCATAGCTCTGTAATGCATAGCCTCCTCTTTTTCAAGGGACCAAAATTAATTGGACAAGGGACTCTAAGGGCTGCAATTAACTCTGAAGGCGTCTCCCTCGTTAACCTGTAATCAATGAAGTAGTTAAAAGGTCTGGGGTTGATTACAGGTTTGTGGTTTTGCATTTGGAAGCTGTTGCTGTGACCAGATAACATGCGGTCTAAGGAACTCTCAATTGAGGTGAAGCAGAACATCCTGAGGCTGAAAAAAAAGAAAAAATCCATCAGAGAGATAGCAGACATGCTTGGAGTAGCAAAATCAACAGTCGGGTACATTCTGAGAAAAAAGGAATTGACTGGTGAGCTTGGGAACTCAAAAAGGCCTGGGCGTCCACGGATGACAACAGTGGTGCATGATCGCCACATATTTTCTTTGGTGAAGAAGAACCCGTTCACAACATCAACTGAAGTCCAGAACACTCTCAGTGAAGTAGGTGTATCTGTCTCTAAGTCAACAGTAAAGAGAAGACTCCATGAAAGTAAATACAAAGGGTTCACATCTAGATGCAAACCATTCATCAATTGCAAAAATAGACAGGCCAGAGTTAAATTTGCTGAAAAACACCTCATGAAGCCAGTTCTGGAAAAGTATTCTATGGACAGATGAGACAAAGATCAACCTGTACCAGAATGATGGGAAGAAAAAAGTTTGTAGAAGGAAGGGAGCGGCACATGATCCAAGGCACACCACATCTTCTGTAAAACATGGTGGAGGCAACGTGATGGCATGGGCATGCATGGCTTTCAATGGCACTGGGTCACTTGTGTTTATTGATGACATAACAGCAGACAAGAGTAGCCGGATGAATTCTGAAGTGTACCGTGATATACTTTCAGCCCAGATTCAGCCAAATGCCGTAAAGTTGATCGGACAGCGCTTCATAGTACAGATGGACAATGACCCCAAGCATACAGCCAAAGCTACCCAGGAGTTCATGAGTGCAAAAAAGTGGAACATTCTGCAATGGCCAAGTCAATCACCAGATCTTAACCCAATTGAGCATGCATTTCACTTGCTCAAATCCAGACTTAAGACGGAAAGACCCACAAACAAGTAAGACCTGAAGGCTGCGGTTGTAAAGGCCTGGCAAAGCATTAAGAAGGAGGAAACCCAGCGTTTGGTGATGTCCATGGGTTCCCGACTTAAGGCAGTGATTGCCTCCAAAGGATTCGCAACAAAATATTGAAAATAAAAATATTTTGTTTGGGTTTGGTTTATTTGTCCAATTACTTTTGACCTCCTAAAATGTGGAGTGTTTGTAAAGAAATGTGTACAATTCCTACAATTTCTATCAGATATTTTTGTTCAAACCTTCAAATTAAACGTTACAATCTGCACTTGAATTCTGTTGTAGAGGTTTCATTTCAAATCCAATGTGGGGGCATGCAGAGCCCAACTCGCGAAAATTGTGTCACTGTCCAAATATTTCTGGACCTAATAATAATAATAATCTTTATTTCTATAGCGCCAACATATTCCGTAGCGCTTTACAATTCAGGAGGATCATATACAAACAAGTAACAGTTATAGAAATACAATATTTAGAGGGAAAAAAAAATACAACCCTGCTCGTGAGAGCTTACAATCTACAATGAGATGGGGGGAGAGGCAAGGTTCAAGTGCTTATTTACAATGACAATCCAACCATCTCACGGAAATGGGGCTGGATAATGGTTTCCTGGACCAGTGGGCCCGAGCCTTGAGATGCCTTTGGGTGCCATGGAGTTTGATGTGGAGCTATGTTGTGAGAGGTTGTAGAGGGACTATGTGAATCGAATCTGATTAGGGAGTGTGATAGGCCGCCCTAAAAAGATGCGTCTTTAGGGTGCGTCTGAAGCTGAGTAAGTTGTGATTTGTCCTAACTTCTTGGGGTAGAGCGTTCCAGAGGGTTGGTGCAGCTCGGAAGAAGTCTTGGATCCGGGAGTGGGAGGTTCGAATTAGTGTGGATGTTAGTCGAAAGTCGCTTGCAGAGCATAGAGAACGGGTGGACTGATAGACGGAGAGGAGGTTGGAGATGTAGGGGGGTGCTGCACTGTGGAGAGCTTTGTGGGTGAGAACAAGCAGTTTGAATTGGATCCTATGATATATGGGCAGCCAGTGCAATGACTGGCACAGAGCAGAGGCATCCGAGTAGCGGTTAGCCAGATAGGTGACCCTGGCTGCTGCATTAAGGATTGACTGTAGAGGAGAGAGTCTAGTTAGGGGGAGACAAATTAATAGAGAGTTACAGTAGTCCAAGCGAGAGTGGATCAGGGCCACGGTGAGGGTTTTTGTCGTTTCCATAGTGAGAAAGGGGCGGATTCTAGAGATGTTCTTGAGGTGCAAGCGGCAGGTGCGGGCAAGAGATTGTATGTGGGAGGTGAAGGAGAGATCAGTGTCAAGTATGACCCCCAGGCAGCGGGCTTGCGGCCTAGGACTTATCGTTGTGCCACACACAGAGAGGGAGATGTCAGGTTGAGGAAAGTTGGAAGATGGAGGGAAAAGAAGAAGTCCAGTTTTGGAAAGGTTAAGTTTCAGATAGAGAGCAGACATGACATTGCAAACTACAGTCAGGCAGTCACTTGTGTTCTGTAGTACAACGGGGGTGAGCTCAGGGGAGGAGGTGTATAGCTGTGTGTCATCAGCATAAAGATGGTACTGCAAGCCAAATCTGCTGATGGTCTGACCAATTGGGGCAGTGTAGAGGGAGAAAAGAAGAGGGCCAAGGACTGAACCTTGAGGGACCCCAACAGTGAGAGGAAGAGGAGAAGATGTGGAGCCAGCAAATGATACACTGAATGAGCGGCCAGAAAGATAGGAAGAGATCAGGAAAGAACAGTGTCCTTTAGGCCGATAGAATGGAGCATAGAGAGAAGGAGATGGTGGTCAACAGTGTCAAAGGCAGCAGAAAGGTCAAGAAGAATAAGCAGAGAGTGGTCACCGTTACGTTTTGCTGTCAATAGGTCATTGGTCACTTTGACAAGGACAGTTTCTGTTGAGTGTAAAGGGCGGAAGCCAGACTGTAAAGGATCTAGAAGAGAGTGAGTGGAGAGGTAGCGGGTGAGACGAGAGTAGACCAGGCGCTCCAAGAGTTTGGAGATGAAGGGGAGATTGGAGACTGGTCTGTAGTTGCTTGTGCAGGATGGATCGAGAGAAGGTTTTTTTAATAATGGAGTAATGATAGAGTGTTTGAGGGAGGAGGGGAAGATACCCGAAGAGAGAGAGAGATTGAAGATTTTAGTTAGGTGAGTGGCGACAACCGGAGAGAGGGACTGGAGTAGAGGTGTGGGGAAGGGATCAGTAGGGCAAGTTGTAGGACGAGAGGAGGATAGGAGCCTGGAGACTTCCTCCTCTGTGACTGGGTCAAAACTGTAACTGTACACCTGTCATAACAAAGCTCAAGCGCAGTTGGATTTTTCAACATTATGATAATCCAAAGTATACAAGCAATTCTACTTATGATTGGCGCTAAACAAACAAAAATAAGGTTTCAGAGTGATTAACTATCACTTATATTCTCATTGAGAAGGTGTGACAAGGTCTTAAAGTAGAATCTCATGCTTGACAACAAAATCTTTCAAATTTAGCTAAAGATGGTAAGCAAAGGAATTGTCACAATGTGAAGGATGGCGAGGGAAAGGGTACTTCTATACTGTCCCTCACGCAAGGGGACCCTAGGCTATCATTGACCTCTGCATTACCCCTGAAGGTGGGGATGCTGGATTCCCATGCTTCACTATTCTACTGACCAGAACAAATCTGTTATCTCACCCGAGACAAGAATAGTGCAGGAATATAATGGAAACACAGATTAACACAGACACGGTAAAACCAAAACTCAAGCATACTGCAAACTCACAGGAATAAACAGTAAGAGATAAAGGAAAAAAGCAAGAGCTGGAAGGCAGCAACAAAAGACGACCAGGGTTAACACCACAACTACTCACATCAATAATGCACAACAACCACCTGGATCACAGCACCTCACCAGACCAGTATAGAGATGCTATACTTGGCATTAATGAAATAGTACAGGCAGCATATATTGGAGGAGAGTGAATCTGCTTCCCCCACAGCATGTGATCAAAAAGACTACCAAGAAGCCACAGACTCTTGCTAACTCTTGATAGCCTGCCTAAGTCTGTGGGTCAATGCCTGAGTCTCCCTGTGCTGATTACAGACATCAGAGACGATAGCAGAAAGTGCCAGAATCGTTAGAATCACAGATCCTGACGCCACCATAACAGTTGACGATGCCTTCAAAAATCTTCTTGTGACAGGAATGTATTTCTGGAAAGAAATTCACTGAGAACAGCCAACTTTAGTATTACATGAGAGATTCTGACGCTCTCTAAGAGTAGACATAGCCAAGGTCGACTTTTCACTTGAGTTCTGTAGTGCAGTATATATTCTGTCTTAAGACATAAAAAAGGAGAACATTTGCTATGTGAGTTTTACAGACAACCTTATCTAAAAGTGATCTTTCAACTGATTTACAGTGCAATCGTGATAGAGCAATGGAAATATACATAGTATATAGAGATTATATGCAAATTGCTATGACTGTCACTTGCTAATTATCTGCAGTCACTGCATTATTATCGTGGCACTGCATTATTACATTTTCCTATTTTTCTTCTGTTATATTACTTGGAAAGACAGTAGGAGCCCTGCGACACAACAGTAACCTCTTCATTTTTACAAATATAATATTATCAGCAAGATATAAATCCTGCAAATTTAGCATACTTTTATTAAGCAGGCAAGTAAATGTAACATTCATTAAATATTACTTATACTATACTACACTTTAATTATAAAGTTGGTCAAGAGTTTAATTTGTGTTTTGGCATTTATATAATACTTTATGCCATTTCAACGAAACAAGATAAAATGTATTATTATAAAGTGAATAGGTTTTTTTGTTGTAAGCTCTATAATTTTCCTGGAAAAAAAAAGAAAAATCTCTCATATCTTTTGAAATGGGTAGTCCGGGGCTTTGGACACGGAAACAAATTATCTATTGTGAAATTCATGAATTCTAATGACTCATTTTGTTATAATGCTAATAATCAATTGGTCTGAAATAGCACAGCTCAGGACAAAATGGGTTGTGGAAAGGTCACCGCTATTCTTTATTTAAAGTTCCAAAATTGCCGACGTTTTATGCATTGTACGGAGCGCATTACAGTAAACTGATTAATCTGATGATTTTATAAAGCGTCTAAAATCATTTAATGCATCCTTGCTCTAAGCGATAGGAAAATAAATGTTAGAAGTTGAAAAGAATGGCTGTGTGTCCAGAATTAATTAACTAATTTGTACCGGAGATTAACAAATTAAAAATATTCACAAACATTATGTGAGACATTTAATACATTAGACACAACAAAATAAATCAAGTATAATACTCTGAATAAAATGCGGTGAAATTTGTGTAAACCCCCCCCATGTCTTTGAGAAGACCACTATTTTATCTAGACCTGATCTCTAGAGACAGGTTTCTAGTTCTTTCAGTTACGGTGTGTGTGTGTGTGTGTGTGTGGGGGGGGGGGGGGTGACTTGACCCCTGTAAACCTTCCTGAAGACCTGGAAGACCTGTGATCTTATACTGTGGCTGTATATTAATGTATTAATTGCTTTTACCTGTTATGGAACCGTGCACACGGAATATAGTGAGTATGTCCCACCAGCTACCGCTAAATGGCACTGAGCTCGCCAAATTGGGCCAGGAGTTTCAGATAGATAGGCACAGGGGTGGGGCTGCTAGGGCAAGTGAGATAATCCCAGCCCATGGTTGTAGAAAAAAGAGGAGGGGAGGAGAAGGGACAGGGAGTTGTAGTTGGGAGAAGAAGAAGAGTGAAGCTGTTTAGACAGAGCGGTTCCTGGGCAGGGTTGACCAGCATGGACGCAAAGCGTGGGGCCAAGTCTTAGGGACAGCCACCGTGACCACAAATTCTGAGAACTCCTGAGGTGGAACCCAGTGCAGCCAGAATGCCTAAACCTGCAGTGAGAAGGGCCTGTGCTCCAGGAAGCCGGTGGGACTCTGTGACAGCCGTTCTAGGGGAAGTGATTTTGAAGTATCTAACCTTTCCGATTATGAAGTGGTGCCTCTACTATGGAAAAGAATGTGTATATGAAAAGGTTATCCACAGTAAAGGTAAAGTGTTGGATGAAAGCCCGGTGTCTGACTTTGACTTATTGGGACAAGAGCCTACCACCAAGGTAAAGGAGCCAAAACCCCCGAGAGCAGAGCACGCACTCAAAATCTGCACACAACCAACCCCCTTTTCATGTAGCATGTCGGTCAGGAATACAACTACAACCCTTGGCCTCGGCAAATCCCTCGATCGACCCTACAGGTGCACACAGGACAATCTTTTTTGAGTTCCATTTTATTATATAAGTTTGGATGGACGTTTGAAAGAGATTTCACTGTAAAGGTGCTTACATACTGCGTTCCTCCCCCTGTTCAGTGGCCCCATTGGGGCTTCAATCTGAATCGTCCAAACGGGATTTAGACGTATGCACTGATGGGGCTACTAATATAATGGTGTAGACGGAGTTACTGTGTGCTCTGTTGTGCACCATTTTTGGGGGTATATTTTTACTGAAGGTGGACACCCAGATGTGGTCTACTATGCCTTGTTATCCTCCACTAATAGGCGTATACCCATGAAAATGGTGTACAACAGAGCACACGGTGACTCCGTCTGCACCATTACAGTCAGTGGTGCCTTTGGTGCATATGTTCAAATCTTGTTTTGTGGGGGGCTTGGACGGAAGCCCTAACCACTGAATGGAGAGAGGAATGCAGTGTGAAAGCACCCATAGGGGCTGTAGTTATCTCTCCAGGTGAGATGGATCCTCCAAGTTTGGAATAGCAGTTGCCAAATTGAGAATATGGATAAGTGGCTCTGTGTGCTGCAAGATAGATGAGCTGGGGTGCTGTAGTGTAACTGGTTGTAGTGTAGGTGCTAAACTGATTAAACAAACTGGGACATTGGCAGATGATGTAGTAGAGCTAGAACCATGGAAGCTGGTGTAGTAGAGCTAGAACCATGGCAGCTGGTGTAGTAGAGCTAAAACCATGGCAGCTGGTGTAGTAGAGCTAGAACCATGGCAGCTGGTGTATTAGAGCTAGAACCATGGCAGCTGGTGTAGTAGAGATAGAACCATGGCAGCTGGTGTATTAGAGCTAGAACCATGGCAGCTGGTGTAGCACACCTGTAAAAATAGGTCAGACTTGGAACAATTGCAGATTTTGTAGCAGAGCTGGAACTATAGCAACTGATATAGCAGAACTGGAACAACGGTGACATATATTAAGCTATCGTCACATGTCCAGTAATAATTCGTTAAAACGGTCCAGCAGCTATCCACTGGCAAAAACATTTGGCAGACACAACTTTTTTGTGCATTCTTAAATAACTGATTTCCGCTGGATCCGTTTTTTTAACATTGAAGTCAATGGAAAATGGATCCGTTAATGAGTCATCCGTTCTTTCTTTCGTTTGCAAAGGATGTGTTTTTTCCCATTGAACTTGATGGATCTAGGTCTTTTTTCAACCCATGTAATTAACTCACTTTACTTACTGGTTCATTTTCAAATGGAAGATAAATAGTAATCTGTTATTGGATCCGTTTTCCATAGACTTTAATGTTACAAAAACAGATCCAGCTGAAATCAGTTATTTAAAATTAGACAAAAAAAGTTGTTTTTTTCACAAATTTTTTGCCAACGGATCGCTGCTGGATCGGTTCCATGGATGATTCATTTTAGTGGACATATAAACATAGGTTTCTTTAGAGCTTGCACAAGGGCAACTGATATAACAAATTTGGAACGATGGCAACAGGTGAACCAATGGAGAAAAGCTGTAACAGATATAACTAATGTAACAGCAGGAAATAATGTGACTGATAATGCTAAGTTGAAACTGTGATGCAGCAGTGCTGGAATGGCAAAAGCTGACATACTGTAGCAGGGGTGGAACGATGGCAATTGCTATATCAAAGCTTTGGCACATTTGGGAAACAAAACTGTTGATTTGGAACAGCTGAGCTGATAAATGGAAGACTGGAAGCTTGGAACAGTTGAGTTGAGCAACTGCATTGCAATAATGGCACAGGATACCAACTATCAGAATACCAAGGAGTCAAGGCTAAATGACCAATACCAATGATGTCATTTGATCACGACACTGTGAGATGAGACATAATTGGCTAACAGCAATAGGCAATAGGAAGGGTGAGTAACAAATACTGTGACAGAACCATGGCAAAGTATAGAGTGTTAGATGAAGTGGTCCTGGTATTTTGGGTAACTTTAATTTTCATTGGTATCTGAGCTAGAGGGTGGAGACTAGGGGCTATGATGTTTCCTGTACACAGCACACACTGACATGCTCTATGTCTTTAGGTAGCATATGTGCAGAATAACAGCAGCATGGAGGACATTATACAGCAGCAATGAGCAGGCTAAATGTAAAATTTGCACTGTGTTAAGGGTACTTTCACACTTGCGTTCAGCGGAGTCCGTCACTATGGAGAATAGCGTAGTCAGTCAATGCACTGCGCTATTCTCCATAGACTTGTATAGACAACGCACTGTAACGCAAGTGTCAGCGTTGCATCCGCTGGACGACGCAGCGTTGTTATTTTGACGCTGCATCGGGCGGAAGGAACGCAGCATTTAACGTTTTTTTGAGCAGTGCAATCCATTGGATTTGACTGCGCATGTTCTTTTTTTTTTTTTTAAATCACAAACTTTATTTTGTCTCTCGGTGGCCGAACGTTCAGCTGAGAGCCCGCCCGCCGGCATGTGAGAGCGCTCAGCTGAGCGACCGGCCGCCGGCATGTGAGAGCGATCAGCTGATCGTTCACAATAGTCTGCTGCCGATAAAACTGTAAAGAAGAAAAAAAATAAATAAAAAAAAAAAAAGCTTTCCGTTGTTTTGTACGATCTGTAGCATCCGTTGTGCCACTATATGCAACGCATCCGTTGCATCCGTCACACAACTCAATGCTACAGAAGCCGTCCAATGCAAGTGTGAAAGTAGCCTGTTAGCCAGTAGGCAGCTGGAACTGGCAGTTTGTCTTATCTTGAGCAGGTATTTAGATAAATGATAGCCTTAGATAGATAGATAGATATATAGATAGATAGATAGATAGATAGATTTTATTGAAGGATGTGTTGCCTTCATATTTGCTATTTGCATTTTGGAGGCTTTCACCCACATTGGTTGATTGGTGTTGCAGATATATGGATGGATGAATGGATGGATGGATGGATGGATGGAGAGCAAGATAGAGATAGATACACTCCCTGACAGAAGTTCTGTCGCTTATCCATGTTATGTAAATAAAATCTTAAAACCTGACTTTAAATTCATCCATTGGTCTTATAAATTACTCTTTTGAAAGCTGAAACCCTCCCAAATTTGGTTTAGGATATGAAAATAAAGTTGCTGCAAAGCTGAAATACTGATCATTTAATGAACACAGAAAGGTCAGATTTTGGCAAGTCAAAGGTTTTGTCGCCCAAAGAAAGTAATGTGAAATTCAAACCAATTAACTTCTAATACAAAGATATGTTGCATAAAATTGGTGAATGAAGCTGTGGTGCTATTAGAGCCATATTTAATATTTTGTGTGACTTCCATGAGCTTGAAGGACTGCATCCATGCGGTTCAACAATGATTCATACAATGTATTGATGAAGTCATCAGGAATAGCAAAGAATGCAGTCTTACATGCCTCCCAGAGTTCATCTAGATTCTTTAGTTTTGTCTTCCAAGCTTCCTCTTTCATCCTACCCCAAACATGCTCAATCGTGTTCATGTCTGGTGACTGGGCTGGCCAGTCCTTGAGCCTCTTGATCTTCTTTGCCAGGAGGAACTTTGTTGTAGAGATGGATGTATGAGATGGAGCATGAGATGGAGCACAATCCTGCTTCAGAATTTGACCCCTTTTATGAATGAGAATGTAAGAGTTAGCTATTTAGGCTATTGATATTGCTTTCCACCTTGCAAATGTTTCGCACACCCACATACTGAATGTAACCCCAGACCATAATCTTTCCACCACCAAACTTAACTGTTTTCTGGATCCATATGGGCTCCAGTAGGTCTCCTGCAGTATTTCCTGTGGCTGTGGTGTAATTCAACTGAAGATTCATCAGAGAAATCCACCTTCTGCCATTTTTCCAGCGTCCATCTGTTTAGCAGGCTGTGGGACTTGGCAAATGCCACACGGTTTCTTAATTGCCTTCTGTTTAGTGCTGGCTTCTGGGCACTGATTCGACCATGGAGGACATTTCGAGACAGAATCCGACAAACCTGTTGACACAGGGACTTGAGGTGACCAGGCCTGTTGGAGCTCTGCTGCAGTGGAAGAGGGGCTGTCTTTAGATTTTCTAACCAATAAATGTTCCTCCTGAGCAGTTGTATTGCGGGGTCTGCCAGACCTGGGCTTGTCAAAAACATCTCCAGTCTCTTCAAATCTTTTTTTAATTCTTTGTACTTGACACTGAGACACATTAAAGGTGCCAGCCACCTCTCCAGTGGATCTGGTCTTCAGCCTCTTGACAATCAAGGCTTTGGTCGCAGGGTGGATTTTTGGCATGTTGTCAGAGGTCAATTGCAGTTCAAGTGAAGGTCTGGGGTGCTGGTTTTCTTTCTATACACACCCACTAATTAACCGATCATTTAGTGAGCACAGAAGAGGATGTAAACTAGGATTGGGTGCATTATATGACAAGGCGACAAAACGTTTGTCTTGCCAAAATCTGACCTTTCTGTGTTCATTAAATGATCAATATTTCAGCAACTTTATTTTCATAACCTAAACCAAATTTGGGAAGGTTTCAGCTTTCAAAAGAGTAATTTATAAAACCAATGGATGAATTTAAACTCAGGTTATAAGTTTTTATTTACATCACATGGATAAGCGACAGAACTTTTGTAAGGAAGTATAGATAGATAGATTTTAATGAAGGACGTGTTGCCTTCATTTTTGCTACTTGTATATTGGAGGCTTTCACCCACATTGCTTGATTGGAGGTGCAGATGGATGGATGGATGGATGAATGGATGGATGGATGAATAGATTTTATTGAAGGACGTGTTGCCTTCATATTTTCTACTTCTATTTTGGAGGTTTTCAACCACATTGGTTGATTGGTGTTACAGATAGATAGGTGGATGGATGAATAGAGAGAAAAATAAATAGATAGTATATGTCTCACAATATTATTTGGTATAAAACCATTTCCCCAGCTTAATGATACCAAAAAAGATAATACGATAAAACAAGCATTCTTTCAGTCTCTCTTGAGAAAATGACAAAATTATATTGACGGGAAATGGCAGCATAATATCAATTATGATATTCTGTTTCTGTTTTGCTAATTACCATGCGAGATGAGAAGCATTCATGTGCATCTGCATGACTCACGCAAGATGCCTGAAGCCTCCATGGTAAACAATGTCATTTGTATATATCATGCAGTATGTATACAGAACATAAGCAAATTATTTTTTTTTTTCAGCTTCCATTTATCGAATCATTCAACAGGGGAGCAACACTGAACCCGGAGATCACAAAAGCAACCGCAAGACACTAACCTTTACTCAGCGTGTCAGCCGCATCATTAGTGGCATAAAGAAAGCCTTAGCTTTATCTAAATTTAACTTGACACCGAGCCCTGACTGAAACGTGCGGCGGCATTTATCAGGCCGGCTGATGTTTACTGGAGGTTGGGGACTCATAATTATATCTGTCGTTCTGCTTTACACAGGCTTTGCTTTAGGATGACAGTTATAAAAAGCATTTTCATGTTAATCAAGGTATAGAAATGTCCTGAAATCATTCTTTCTTGGTGCAAGGAACATAATTCAGCTCCAAAGATGAAAATGTGATGGTCGGTTTAACTTGGATAACTTTACTTAAGAAGTAACACTGTTGGAGAAAATATACTAAATTATAGAAACTTTGCTGTATGGAGATAATGTGGCAAATGTCCTAATCCAGTCTAATATTTCCGGTATGTTTCAGTGGGGTTTATACACAGTGGATTTATCATTGTGGATTTACTTGGAGAAAACTCTGCTCTATGCCACAGTAGCAAAGTTGTGAATGAGCTTCCATGAAATCTCATCCGCACGCAGTGAAGAAAATCAGAGTAAATTGCTCAGTGCTGTGAATGCGATATCCCCAGCATGTCAATTTTCACTGCGGATGTTGAGCAAATCCACATTTCCATGACGAAATTCACAGTGATTGGCTGATTCATGTACAACTTTAAAGGGAAAATATAACCAGGCCGCAGCCAATAGAATAGGAACAGAATTAGTGGAAAAACCATAGAAAGATGTCTCATTAAAATGTAACTCTTAATAAATACCTTAAAAAGTCAAGGACCATAGTGTTCACTAAAACAAAAAATTAGATCCAGCAGAGTGTATAATAACACAAAAGAACCAGGAGGGAGAGTAAAGCCCGCTTTACACACTACAATATATCTTACGATGTGTCGGCGGGGTCACGTCGTAAGTGACGCACATCCGGCATCGTAAGTTACATTGTAGTGTGTAAAAGCTACGTGCGATTCCGATTGAACGGTAAAACGTTCATTGCACACACGTCGTTCATTCCTCATGAATTGAACGTCAGATTGTTCATCGTACCCAGGGTAGCACACATCGCAGTGTGTAACACCCCGGGAACGATGAACAGATCTTACCTGCTTCCTGTGGCTCCCTCCGGTAATGCAGAAGGAAGGAGGTGGGCGGGATGTTTACGTCCCGCTCAGCTCCGCCCCTCCACTTCTATTGGCTGGCTGCTGCGTGACGTTGCTGTGATGCCGAACGTCCCTCCGACTCCAGGAAGTGGACGTTCGCCGCCCACATCAAGGTCGTATGGACGGGTAAGTACGTGTGACGGGGGGTTACTCGTATGTGCGGCACATTCAACAAATTGAACGTGCCGCACATACGATGGGGGCGGTTACGATCGCATACCATATCGTATGCAGAATCGTAACATGTAAAGCAGGCTTTAGAATATAAACTGGTCGTAAGTAAGCCCTAATAGGAACTCTCCCTACCTAGCAATGGAGGGTATGATACCCTAAAGTTTATGGCGCCCCCATTCACCGACGGGAAACCCTATAAAGCCCTGTTCAGCTCTGCACAGATCAAAAAAATCACACCAAAGGAATAAACAAAAGACCACCATGTAAATAGATGGAAGGTCAAAAAACATTATCTGGTAAATTTTGTCCCAAAAACATTACAAAAGACCACCATCCAAATAGATGGAAACTCAACAAAAAGTATCTGATTTTGTTTTGTTAACTTTCCATCTATTTGGATGGTGGTCTTTTGTTATGCTTTTGGGACATTGTCTTTAAAAATTTACCAGATAAGTTTTTTGACCTTCCATATATTTAGATGGTGGTCTTTTGTTTATTCATTTGGTGTGATTTTTTGATCTGTGCAGGGCTGAACAGGGCTTTATAGGGTTTCCCATTGGTGAATGGGGGCACCAGAACCTTTAGGGCGTCATACCCTCCATTGCTAGGTAGGTAGAGTTCCTATGAGGGCTTACTTACGGCCAGTTTATATTCTAACTCTCCCTCCTGGTTCTTTTGTGTTATTATACACTCTGCTGGATCTAATTTTTTGTTTTTCTGAACACTATGGTCCTTGACTTTCTAAGGTATTTATTAAAAGTAACATTTTAATGGGACATCTTTCTATGGTTTTCCACAACTTTAAAGGGAACCTGTCACCAGATTTGGTGACTATAAGGCCTAAGGCACACGGCATGAAAATCAGACCAAGTGGAATGTGATAAAACATCACATTCCACTCTGACCAATATTAGCCTATGTGTCAGCACCCATGAGCAATTATTTTCTCGGCCCCAATCGGACCGAGAAAACAATCGCAGCATGCTGCGACTGTAATGCGAGATTCTTTCTCTCGCACCCATTCCAGTCTATGGGGCGAGAGAAACATCGCACTGCACTCGTAGTACACCGGTGTACCGCGAGTGCAGGGCGGGAATCGCAATACGCAATACGCAAGCCAGCTACGGAGGAGAGAGGGAGATAAATCCCTCCCTCTCCTCCACAGCGCCAGCCCACCCATCCTCAGTACTGGCCCGCCCCTCTTCAGTGCCGACTCTTCAGTGACACTCGGCTCCTTCTGTGCTGCCAGCGTGAGCCAAGTGTCATGCGAGGATCACGTTAGTCCCCTGTGGCCCCGGCCTAAGCTGCGGCCATCACCAGTGAGCTCTTATACAGTATGCTAGAATGCTGTATATAAGAACCCAGGCCAATGTGTAGAACGTAAAAATGACTTTATAATACTCACCTAAATGGTCGGTACAGTGCAGACTGGTCAGATGGGTGTCTCCGTTCTCCGGGTGCGGCGCCTCCTCTTTCGGCCATCTTTGTCCTCCTACTTCTGAAGCTTGGGTGCATGACGCATCCTACATCATTTATACTAGCCGGCATTGAGGTCTTTTTTAAACATTGTTTTTTTTAAACATTCATATTACTGAATAGCGTTATACAGGGCTGGTTAGGAACTGAATTTGGGCATACAGGTATCAATGATGATGGGTTGGAGGGCATAGGAGACCTGACAACTTCTCTTTAAAAGGGGAAATGCTTCATATGCATACTAAATGTTCAATCTGTAGCGTTGCCCCAAAGCGGTCAACAGATACTTTGTTTCACAACCTATGGAAGCTTTGGATAAAAGAATAGGATTGCAAAATCTTCAATTCACTTAGACATTATTGAATTAGGACTAAAGATGAGCGAATAGTAACTATTCGTGTTCGGATAATGCTTACAGAATACCAAGTACTATTCCGGTATTCGGCACAACAAGAAGAATGCTCGGGTACTCAATGACTTGCATTAGGTTCATTATTCGTGATGAATACCAGAATAGCACTTCGGAATTCGATACCGGATAATTCCAACACAAATAGTTACTATTCGCTCATCACTAATTAGGACCATTAAATATCAATAATACTTTTTCACACACTGAATATTGCGAAAAAATGAAATGTCTCTTCCTGCTCTTTAGAGTTTCAACCATTTAAATTTGAAGGGATTGTCCTGTGAATATACAGTAAGTAGGGATTGGTGGACCCAGACTGTAAAAGTTTGGATCTGCCGGATCTGGATGGATGCAAGCTGCTATTTTCAGGCTGGGGGCTCCCAATAACTATGGGTCCCCCCCCCAGCCTCAGAATACCAGCTTCCAGCTGTAGGCCTTTATAATGTCTGGGTATCAAAATTGGGGGGAGGAGGGAACCACACATCAGGTTTTTTTTAATTATTTATTTAAATATTTATAAAACAAAAAGCCGCATGCGGTTCCTCTTATTTTGATACACAGCCAAGATAAGCCCAAGGCTGAGGGATGCAACCTGCAGCCGTATGCTTTATCTGTGCTAGGTATCATAATATGGGGTACCCTAAACCAATTTATTTACTTTTATACCATGATAGATGCATGTAGGGTCTGTGATTGGAAGCAGTCAGCGGACACACTGACACTCAGGATGGGGGAGCGTCTG
This sequence comes from Anomaloglossus baeobatrachus, assembly GCF_048569485.1. NCBI lineage: Eukaryota > Metazoa > Chordata > Amphibia > Anura > Aromobatidae > Anomaloglossus > Anomaloglossus baeobatrachus. The sequence goes on along the minus strand of NC_134361.1, from coordinate 54,440,561 downwards.
ACTGCAACCAATCACACACGATGGTGGGGGGGAGCAGTGCATATGCATGAGCCTAATGAGTGGAAGTGAATGAGCAACCAAGGGAGCAGGTACCTCCACAAAGGAGCCTTAGTAAGTATAGTGCTCCTAACCCCTATCCCTTCCACAACCATTTTTAATCGCCGAATTCTGGTTTCCATAGACTTATCTGGATGGACGCCAATCTCCATATATCTGTTATCAATTCCGGGCGGAACCAGATTTTTTAGATTAGGTCCACCGGTCCCGGTTATCTGCGAGATCGCCCATCACTAACAGTAAGTTATCACCTATCCAAAGGATAGTTTATGGATCTGTGGGGGTCCAAATGCTGGGAACCACATCGATTAGTAGAACGGAGCCCTTTTATTCTCAACTAGCACTAAAATTGACTGTCAGTTTGTGCCTGTCCACCACTCTATTCATTTTCTATTGGGTTGCCGGAAAATACCAAGTGCAGAGATCGGCAGCGTTAAAGGGAATGAATGGAGCAGTAGTCGGGCATGTGCACTGCAACTAGATTCTAATGGGGATAAAAGTGGCCTGTCAGAGCTAAAAGTTCCCCAGTCTTCAGTTTTGATCAGTGTGGGTCCCAGTGGTCAGACCACCACTGATTCATAAGTTATCATCCACTTTATGGGGGGTAAATGGTTTACACAGGTCAACAGTAGTGATGAGCGAGTATGCTTGTTACTACTCGGTACTCGCACGAGTATCACTGTACTCGGGCTACTCGGCGGGGACCGAGTAATCTCGCGATACTCGTGCTGTACTCGTGGTCTTCATCCCTGCATGTTGGCGCTCTTTTGAGAGCCAGCCCTCATGCAGGGATTGGCTGGCAGACCACTGCAATGCCACAGCCCTGTTAGTTGTGGAATTGCAGTGATTGGCCGGCCCGCACAGCGTGACTGAGCCTTTATACCGGCGGGCGCGCTGTGCTCTGCACACAGCCATCTCATATTCCCTGCTTTCCCCGCCCACAGGCGCCTATGATTGGTTGCAGTGAGACACGCCCCCATGCTGAGTGACAGGTGTCTCACTGCCCCAATCACAGCAGCCGGTGGGCGTTTCTATACTGTGCAGTAAAATAAATAAATAAATAATTAAAAAAAATCGGCGTGCGGTCCCCCCAATTTCAATACCAGCCAGATAAAGCCATACGGCTGAAGGCTGGTATTCTCAGGATGGGGAGCCCCACGTTATGGGGAGCCCCCCAGCCTAACAATATCAGTCAGCAGCCGCCCAGAATTGCCGCATACATTAGATGCGACAGTTCTGGGACTGTACCCGGCTCTTCCCGATTTGCCCTAGTGCGTTGGCAAATCGGGGTAATAAGGAGTTAATGGCAGCCCATAGCTGCCACTAAATCCTAGCTTAATCATGTCAGGCGTCTCCCCGAGATACCTTCCATGATTAATCTGTAAATTACAGTTAAAAAACACACACACCCGAAAAATCCTTTATTAGAAATAAAAAACAATAACAAAGTCCCTCATCACCAATTTATTAACCCCGACAAAGCCTCCATGTCCGGCGTACTCCACAGTCCTCCAGCGTCGCGTCCAGCTCTGCTGCATGCAGGTGACAGGAGCTGCAGAATACACCGCCGCTCCTGTCAGCTTCACACAGCAACTGAGGTTAGTAGCGCAATCAGCTGCTGTCAGTCAGGTAACTCACGGCCACCGCTGGATCCAGCGGTGGCCGCGATTAACCTCAGTGACAGCAGCTGATCGTGCTACTCACCTCAGTTGCTGCATGGAGCTGACCGGTGCGGCGGTGAGTAGCGCGATCAGCTGAGCTGTCACTGAGGTTACCCGCGGCCACCGCTGCATCCACCGCTGGATCCAGGTAACCTCAGTGACAGCTCAGCTGATCGCGCAGCTGTCTTCAGTTGCTATGTGAAGCTGACAGGAGCGGCGGTGTATTCTGCAGCTCCTGTCACCTTCATGCAGCACAGCTGGATGCGACGCTGTAGGACTGTGGAGTACGCCGGACATGGAGGGTTTGTCGGGGTTAATAAATTGGTGATGAGGGACTTTGTTAGTGTTTTTTATTTCTAATAAAGGATTTTTCAGGTGTGTGTGTTTTTTAACTGTAATTTACAGATTAATCATGGAAGGAATCTCGGGGAGACGCCTGACATGATTAATCTAGGATTTAGTGGCAGCTATGGGCTGCCATTAACTCCTTATTACCCCGATTTGCCAACGCACTAGGGTAAATCGGGAAGAGCCGGGTACAGTCCCAGAACTGTCGCATATAATGTATGCGGCAATTCTGGCCGGCTGCTGACTGATATTGTTAGGCTGGGGGGCTCCCCATAACGTGGAGCTCCCCATCCTGAGAATACCAGCCTTCAGCCGTATGGCTTTATCTGGCTGGTATTAAAATTGGGGGGACCGCACGCCGTTTTTTTTAATTATTTAATTATTTATTTCACTACACAGTATACACACACCCACCGGCTGCTGTGATTGGGTGCAGTGAGACACCTGTCACTCAGCGTGGGGGGCGTGCCTCACTGCAACCAATCATAGGCGCCGAAAAGCAGGAAAGCAGGGAATACGAGATTGTTTAATGAGCGGCCGGCTTTTCAAAAGAGGAAAAGCCGCCGGAGTTTAGTGAACAGCTGTGCAGCGCCGCGGCAGTGATCGGGGAACGGTAAGTAAGAGAAAGGGGGGAGAATGACCGACAGACTGTGATAGGGGGACAGACAAGACAGAGAGAGACCGACAGAGCGAGACCGACCGACGGGAGATAGAATGAAAAAAAAAATGACCGACATCGCTAGTAAAAAGCACAAAACGTGCGTTTTGGACATCGGAGTGCCACACAATGTTTTACGTAAAATCTTTCATGTATTAATCTCAAAAAGTAACATACACCAGCTCTATCTCACTATTGGGTATGTGCCCTTAACATTTCCGCCATGAAAATTCATTTTGGTGTCATTTTGGAAGGTTTTCTGGTGAGTCCGTAAAAATGGCGTAAAACTCAGACAAAATTGTTCACAGCTGTGACTTTTGAGTGATAAATGCTTCAAGGGGTCTTCCCCATGCTGTTGCCATGTCATTTGAGCACTCTTCTGAGACTTTTGTGACATTTTTAGAGTTTCTACATGCTGCCGGGGGTCATTTCAGAAAAATACTCGGGTCTCCCATAGGATAACATTGGGCTCGGTGCTCGGGCCGAGTACACGAGTATCTTGGGATGTTCGGCCCGAGCCTCGAGCACCCGAGCTTTTTGGTACTCGCTCATCACTAGTCAACAGTTCTATTGACAGTTCTATTATGTTTGCATTTTATCATCCATATAACGATTGCAGGACCTGCCCTAGAATGCAATTATTTTCTATGGAATCATAACTATGGAGTGCAACCGAGTGCTACGTACCATGGACCATTTACTTCGCTCTATTCTGTCCCAAAACTACATGGACAGGTCTTTTTATGCTTTTATACATTACTTATGTAAAGAAAAATTACAATTCATGTAACTTTGACAGTTCTGAATAATTTATGTGAATGTGTGGTCAGTGTGAGCCTTCAATTGAATTGTATAAAAAAATCAGTAAGAAAACATCAGGAATGAAAGGTGCAATTGCCCTGAATAAAAAAAGTAATTTGTCAGAAGATTACTTTATCAGAACTGCACACAGAACATGTAAATCTTGAGAAGAAGGACAAGATTTCAATGTTGTTTTATGGAAAAATGTTTAAGTAGGGAAATGTAAAGCTGAAAAGAATTTCATTAATAATAATAGATGCTTAAAGTTATTGTACAAGATTAGAAAAAAGTTTTGCTCTTTCGTCCAGAAACATCACCAATCTTGAAAACGGGTTGTGGCTTATACTGTAAATAAAGGGCCATTTACACGCTGCGACATCGCTAACGATATATCGTCGGGGTCACGGTGTTTGTGACGCACATCCGGCGTCGTTAACGACATTGCAGCGTGTAACACCTATGTGCGACCTTAAACGATTGCAAAAGTGGCAAAAATCGTTGGTCTGTGATACGTCGTTCATTTACCAAAAATCGTTGTCTGGTCAGTAGCGAGGTTGTTTGTCGTTCCTGCGGCATGTGTGACACCGCAGGAACGAGGAACAACCTCGTACCTGCGGCCGCCCGCAATGAGGAAGGAAAGAGGTGAGTAGTATGTTTGTCCCGTTCATCTCCGCCCCTCCGCTTCTATTGGACGGCCTCTTAGTGATGTCGCTGTGACGCCAAACAAACCTCCCCCTTAGAAAGGAGGCGGTTCGCCGGCTACAGCGACGTCGCTAAGCAGGTATGTGCGTGTGACGCTGTCGTATCGATTTTGTTCACTACGGCAGCGATCACCACATATCGCAGGTACGACGGGGGCGGGTGCTTTTGCGCACGACATCGCTAGCAATCGCTAGCAATGTCGCAGCGTGTAAAGCACCCTTAACTGAGCTCTAAGTAAGTGAATAAGGCTGAGCTGCAATATTAGGCACATGCCCTGGGTAGAGATGAGCAGACCCATGGAAGTTTGATTCGGCGGGTTCAACCCCCCAGCCCAAAAATATTAGCGTGCAGGCACCCAGAATTGCCACATCCATTGCATGTGACAGTCCCGGCGCTTTACCAGGCTCTTCCCGATTGCCCTGGTTCCATGGCAATCAGGGTAATAAGAGGTTAGTGGCAGCTAATAATGGTCTAAACTAAAATATAGATGTGTCCATGTGGCGCCCCTGAGGCTCTGGTTGCCACAGGGTACTGTACCTCAGTTAAGGTGTGGTATCCATCTCAGGTAAGGGGGGGCTTAGTCATCGGTGTTTCCACATTCCATCTCACATACAGTCAGGTGCTTCCCACTGGGGAGCTGTCTTGGGGCAGACGAGGGGTGACCATGTAGAGTCATGGGACTTTCCAGTCGCAAGGGCAACCGCCAGGGGGTGGGCACCACTGGGGGTAGAAGTAGGCGCAACACACACACACAGACAGACGAGTCGGGATCATAGTTCTGACAAGACACCTCTGGAACTCTTCTATCTACACAGGGTCCAGGGCTTGGAGCGGGAGCTCAGCCCGGGTTCCTAACTTCCACGGGGAACACCCTAAGGAAAGGACTGGTGGTGGCCCCTCAAAGACTGGTGGTGGCCCTCACTTGCTTGGGATTGATTGGAGCCCATGACAGCAGAGATCAGCACCTCGGCACAGCTTTAAATCAGTGAGTAAAAAGAACCTGGAACCGCAGTTCCTGACTCAGACTCTGAATAGCGACGCCCGCGCTGCGGTGCTTCCACGAGACCGCCAACCCCCGTCATCCACCTGGGGCCCGCTCCGCCTGTAGGGAGCGACACCATCTCGGCTGCCATAACACCTGCCCCGGCGAGGAATTCTGCAGTGGCGGCTACTCCCTAGCCGAGTACCACAGGTGGCATCACAAAAAACTTTCCCAAACACCCCGCTTCCCCCACCACTTACTGTACGTCTCGGGGCAATGGAACCAGGCAAGGCCATTCGTGACATCGCCTGATCCATGCAACGGCCCGGCAACGAGTAGATTAACCACCTGACCTGTGGGGCACTACATCCATCCTCGCTTTGCTTGAATTTTGTTAAGGTCTCCAATTTCATCACCTTTTTTTTTTCCAGAACCATCAACAGTCTGCAATTTATTCCAATATACTGGGGTGGCCACACAAAAACGTATATAGCATAGATATCCCATAACAGAGTATCAGAAAATTAGGCTTTTTCATTAGCTGGTCATTTTGTACCACTCATACTAATATATCAAGCCAAGAATACAGGTAAAAAAGGACATATTTGTAGTAAATCTGAAGAAACCTACTTTGCAAAAGTAAAATAACTAGTAAATGACATTGTAGTCACTTTTCTACAGTTTTCATAGGCAAGTGCTAACAAAAGAGACCATGGAATAGTCAAACATTGCTTACATCAGAAGCAACCAGATATCAGAAGATATACTATAGCCAAGTAATTTTTTTAGACTCCATAGATTGTTTGATTGACCGATTGGAACTTTGCTCTAATAGCCAGTGTGATACACCCCTAAGAGGGGCTTCCAATATGGCAACCTCAACCCGGTCAAGTTGTCATTGTTTTCTCTTGTAATTCCAGTTTTTCACCCAGAGGTGGACATATCATTGGTTCAACGTGAGGGGGGAAAAGATAACGGGTCCATTTCCACCTCCAAAGCATTATGATGAGCTATTGGACTGGAAAGGGCCGATATACCATTCTTGGATAGGGGGCCCTTTTCTTTCTATGTCCCCCAGTCTTTTCACCATTGATATCAATAGCGCTCTACATAAGCATTATTTTAAAAATTGGTTCAAAATTCAATAATTTAATCCAAAATCTAATTTTAGGTAGCATATGGAAGGCGGAAAACAAGTTGATATGGATAAGCTTAATAAATTACATAATAGAGGCCTGTTCCGCTCCATACTTGTGTCAATGTTCAGTCTCTTCCTTCCAATCCCAATTTATTGGCTTCTCTATGAGATTTGGAATCAGCTCAGAGTGCAGGGATTTCTTAGCAGACATTGTACTTGGCAATGTTCGAAACCAGTTGCTGGATCATGACAGCTATTTCTTCTCTTCCTAATGCTAAAACTTTCGTGAAATATATCAGATATCTGTCACTGTAGTGCCGAGGTTTTTTTTATATTCTTTTGATTTGTTTATGTGCAGGTCTAAACCGATATAAAGAATTTTACCATTGCTTAACAGGAGAAATGTGACATTTCTATTATGTTTTAAAGTGAATTGAGAACAGAAAAATACAGAGAACTTAACTTAGGCTGAATGAAAACATGTTACTGTGATACTATAATATATTATTGTAATATGGTTCACGACAATCAGTCAGTATAAATCGGTAACAGAAGTAAAAGGAGAAGCTCCTGAGTTCCAAGTAGAAGCTCCTGGGTTCCCTATGTGAGCATAGACCCAAAATCTCATGTGCAGTTTATAGTACTGACCTCTGTGTGGTGAATAGGCACCTGTTGGGCACTTTTAGGGTCCTCTTGGGTCGAGTTCACATGATGCAAGTGCACTATGTCTTTGGGTTTGATTTCCCAAAATTGAAGTTCATTTTCTCAGCAATAGAACATCCATTTACTGCCGGTGTGTTTGATCTTGTGTTTAACTACCTTCCCATCAATGCAATGAATTTGGTAAAACCAACAGATTGCGTTTTATGTTTATTATTTTCAATATGCATGGGGCTGCTGAAAGGTTTCTGGTATTGTGATCTTTCTTTGTTTTTATGGTAACAAATGTTACATCACATGAAAGCCTGATGTGTCTAATATATGTTTTCAAAATTTTTTGTTTGTTGCTTATGGCAACTGTGTTCTACGCACGCGGTAAAACAAAATGACGTAGTCTAATGCGATATTCACAGCAACTGACAGCAGTGGAGTGATAAAATTCTTGTTTCTGCAAGGAAAGTCCACAAAGGATATTCATGGTGATATGTCGCAGACATTGGGGGATCAATGCCCTTCGTATTCCATAGTTAAGAACTGGGTTGCCAAATTTAAAATGGGCCACTTCAGCACCAATAATGAGGAACGTCCTGGACGACCGAGAGTGGTTGTTGTTCCGGAGATCGTCGATGCTGTGCACAACCTCATACTGGAGAATTGACGAATTTCAGCTAAAGCAATAGCAGGCATCATGGGGGTTTCCCGGGAACATGTTTGTGTTATTATCCATGAACATTTGGACATGAGGAAGCGATCTGCAAAGTGGTCCCCAAATGTTTGACAACAGATCAGAAAAGCATGCGAGTGAAAATTTTCCAGTCCATTTGTCAGCGTTTCCGGACTGATAAGAACTTACTGTAGCGACTGGTCACTATGGATGAGACCTGGATTTATTTGTATGACCCTGAAAACAAGGAGCAGTCAAAACAGTGGAGGCACAGTGGTTCTCCTCGTCCAAAGAAGTTCAGGGTGCAAAAATAAGCCACTAAAGTGATGGCATCTGTGTTCTGGGATAAGGAGGGCATGATGCTAGTGGACTACCTTCAAAAGGGTTCCACCATCAATGCAAGGTATTACATTGAACTTTTGGACCAATTGAAGGCAGCTCTGAAGGCCAAAAGACGCAGCAAGCTGTCCAAGGAATCTTGTTCCTGCAAGACAACGCCTCCGCTCACACTGCGCAAGCGACCACAGCAAAACTGACAGAGCTGAGCTTCCAGCTGGTTGACCACCCATCATATTCACCAGATCTAGCTCCCTCCAACTATAATCTGTTTCCAAACCTGAAGAAACACCTCAAGGGTACCAAATTTCACACCACTTCTGATGCCATGGCTGCTACGGATGCCTGGTTTGAGGCACAACTGAAATCCTTCTTTTTACTAGGCTTACAGAACTTGGAATACCGATGTAAGAAGTGTGTTGACATCAGTGGAGAGTATGTGGAATAAATGTAAAGTTTCATCATCCTATCTCGTTTCTTTCTGGGTAAAGCCAAAGACTTATCAGCAGCCCCTTGTATATCAGACAAACCAAATTCTTCAACATAATAAAAGTGCAGACCATGATTTAAGGTCCCAGGGAGATGAGACCTTACCATTATTAGTACGTGGCTAAAATTTGTATAAGATGTCCCTCTATGGCGGCCTGTTTTGATGGCTAGCTATTAACACTAGAACTACTGGACTCGTGACACCTATATAGAAATACATAGTGCAAAGTAGTCAAAATGACTACCTCAGTAGTTCTAGTGTTAAAGATGAGTGGATCAGGCAAAATTCAAGTTTGCCTGTTCTCGCAGTTTTCCCAGTTTATGTCTCTTAATTTGGTCTTCTTTCATCTCTCTCTCTCTCCAGACAGAACATAACAAATGTGATATGCAAAAAACAAAGAAAAAATAGACCTTATACTGACCTCTCCGCCTCCTCCACTCCTCACCATTACCCGTCTGGTCCCTTTTGTTGCAGCTTTTGACTACAGCACTTGTTCAGATATCACTGGGCCTCTCACAGTGATCTGGGAGAGTTTCATGCAAGTCACGAAAGGTCACAACTAGTGATAGGCGAGCAGTACAATGCTTGGTGCTCAGTAGCTGTAATGATGAGTAGAGATGAGCGAACCGGATGTTTGATGTTCGGAGTTCTGGTTTGGAAACTGACTTCCCAAAAAAACAAAGTTTGGGTTCAAAGTTCGAGTGAGTTACGAGTGCAAACCACTCAAGAAAGCAGCGCTGTGCTCAGGTGCACTCGATGTTCAGCCCAGTTTGAGCCGCTTGCAGTGTTTGAATGACTCGCACTGGGGGTAAAATTAGTGTGACCAGATGCAGTGTGCACACAAAAAAATAAATTGAAATACCCCACCTACCTGCCCCCAGAAGTGTTCTGCTTGTGGCTGGCACCATATGGGTGGAGACACACACTACCAAATTACTGACTTCTTTTGAGGTTCGGTTCAAAATAGGGTCACAAACCGAACCTTATGAAAGATTCGAATGTGCCCTTCAAAAGTTCACTCATTTCTAATGATGAGTGAACACTACAATCCTTGATCAACTGTCAAACATTGACGAGCTTAGGGTGGAGCAGCTTCCATCAGAAGCCATATCATTAGCCATAACATCATAACCTTATGCACACATGTATAGAAATAACCTGGGTCTCATCAGAGCGGGAAATGCATTTTCACTGTGAGCGATCAAAGGATTTCAGATATTAGAAGATGCAACGAGAACTGGATGGATGAAGATGAAGGGCAAAGATGCCTGACTGGTGAGCAGTAAGGAGAGTGTAAAGATTTAGGCGTATAGTAAGACGCTGCAACCAGAGGCATGGAGATAAAAGTCTTTAATGTGTAGGCACAATGTGTTTCAGGGACTCCACCGTCCCCTTCCTCAGGAGCATCTGAGGAATGGGACGGTGGAGTCCCTGAAATGCATAGCACCTACCCATTAAAGCTTTTTATCTCCATGCCTCTGGTCCACAGTGCCTTACTACACTGTATGCAGAATTATTAGGCAAATGAGTATTTTGATCACATGATACTTTTTATACATGTTGTCCTACTCCAAGCTGTATAGGCTGAGAACCAACTGCCAATTAAGTAAATCAGGTGAAGTGCATCTCTGTAATGAGGAGGGGTGCGGTGTAATGACATCAACACCCTATATAGGAGTGCTTAATTATTAGGTAACTTCCTTTCCTTTGGCAAAATGGGTCAGAAGAGAGATTTGACGGGCTCTGAAAAGTCCAAAATTGTGTGATGTCTTGCAGGCGAATGCAGCAGTCTTGACATTGCTCAGTAAAGGGAAGAGAGCTCCACTCCAACTCAGACGCCAGCAAGGTGGAGGTGGGTTACTGGTATGGGCTGGTATCATCAAAGATGAACTTGTGGGACCTTTCCGGGTTGAGGATGGAGTGAAGCTCAACTCCCAGACCTACTGCCAGTTTTTGGAAGACAACGTCTTCAAGCAGTGGTACAGGAAGAAGTCGGTATCGTTCAAGAAAAACATGATCTTCATGCAGGACAATGCTCCATCACATGCATCCAACTACTCCACAGCGTGGCTGGCCAGTAAAGGTCTAAAAGATGAAAAAATAATGATATGGCCCCCTTATTCACCTGATCTGAACCCCATAGAGAACCTATGGGCCCTTATAAAATGTCAGATCTACAGGGAGGGAAAACAGTACACCTCTCGGAACAGTGCCTGGGAGGCTGTGGTGGCTGCTGCATGCAATGTTGATCGCAAACAGATCAAGCAGAATCTGAGAGAATCTATGGATGGTCGGCTGTTGAGTGTCATCATAAAGAAAGGTGGCTATATTGGTCACTCATTTTTTTGGGTTTTGTTTTTGCATGTCAGAAATTTTTATTTTAAATTTTGTGCAGTTATATTGGTTTACCTGGTGAAAATAAACAAGTGAGATGGGAATATATTTGTTTTTTAAGTTGCCTAATAATTCTGCACAGTAATAGTTACCTGCACAAACAGATATCCTCCTATGATAGCCAAATCTAAAAAAACAAACTCCAACTTCCAAAAATATTAAGCTTTGATATTTATGAGTCTTTTGGGTTGATTGAGATCATAGTTGTTAATCAATAGTAAAAGAAATCCTCTAAAATGCAACTTGCCTAATAATTCTGCACACAGTGTATACGCCTTTCTCTTATTCTATGTCACAAAAGCTAATGCCATAATTGAAGGGGTTTTTTTCTTTTCACAATTTCACTTGAAATCATTTTCCCGTTTTCCAGTACCTATGTGGTAAAATGAATGGTGTCATTCAAAAGTACAGCTCGTGCCGCAATAAATCAAGCCCTCATAAACTATGTGGACAGAAAAATAGAAAATGTTATGGCTTTCGGAAGAAGGGGAGGAAAAAAAATGAAAACTCAAAACCGGAAATTGGGTTTGTCGGAAAGAAGTTAAAAGAAATTTAAGATATGGATTTTCCCCACTCACGTGTAAAAGTTTTGTTTACACCCTACGATACCAACTCTGAACAGATTTATTTGAACTTCTGAAAATCTACTTTAAGTTAGGAGAAGTAATGATGTGCAGATTCCTCCGTGCAGTAATACATCAAACACGGACAAGTATATCTTGAGCTTCATTCTGTAACTTGGGTATTTGTTCCCTTGCCAAAACATTCTGTGTTCTGTCCGTTTGAAATCATCTGTTACAATTTGTTACATATTTGTCTTTTTCCAAAACCGAGACTTTTACATTTCCTGAAAATGGAATATAATCAGTAGAGAGTATTTCGATCTGACAGATACATGTCCAGCCCTAACCTGCCAGTTTTGAGAAATGCAGAAAGTAGCAATCAAAAAGTCAGTATTGCTAAGAAAAAGTGTTTCATGATTCACTGTGGTCTAACAACAGATTTGATTAAGACGGAGCCGTCGGGATACATGCCTCTTCCTGACACTAAAAATATGCTTTCTTATTACCATGCAAAAATTGAAATATCTTCATGAGTTTCTAATGTAATGATCGACAGGAATAGTATCTATCAGGGGGATAAAATGCAGATTGAAGTTTGACAGCGGTAATACATTTTCTTACTCCTCCGTTGTTAGAACATAAAATCTATATTTTAAGTGATTCAGTTGGCAGAGATACAGATACTTTGGATATCTTTTTACAAACAACTTTGGAAATTGAGGACATCCTGATGCAAGAATAATGTTAAGTCCACGTAAAAGTTGTAGAATTCGAAATTACAGATCAATAAGGTAAAACTACAAATATAATTATTGCCCCAAAACCCAAAAACCCTTAATCTTTCTTGCCTTGCCTTAAGGCTACTTTACACGCTGCGATATCGGTCCCGATATCGCTAGCGTGGGTAGCCGCCCCCATCTGTTGTGCGACACGGGCAAATCGCTGCCCGTGCCGCACAACATCTCGCAGACCCGTCACACATACTTACCTGCCCGGTGACGTCGCTGTGACCGGCGAACCGCCTCCTTTCTAAGGGGGCGGTCCGTGCGGCGTCACAGCGACGTCACTGAGCGGCCGCCCAATAGAAGCGGAGGGGCAGAGATGAGTGGCCAGAACATCCCGCCCACCTCCTTCCTTCCGCATAGCGGCCGGGAGGCAGGTAAGGAGAGGTTCCTCGTTCCTGCGGCGTCACACATAGCGATGTGTGCTGCCGCAGGAGCGACAAACTACATCGTTACTGCTGCAGTAACAATAATCGAGAATGGACCCCCATGTCACCGATGAGCGATTTTGCACGTTTTTGCAACGATGCAAAATCGCTCATCGGTGTCACACACAGCAACATCGCTAATGCGGCCGGATGTGCGTCACCAAATCCGTGACCCCAACGACTCCGCATTAGCGATGTCGCAGCGTGTAAAGCCCCCTTAAGTGCCACACGGAGTTTTGTACAAACGTCACCCACTGTCATGGCGGTGTCGGACTCTGTTCATATTGCAGACTCTGACACTCTGCCTGATGGTTTTTCTGGTGTCTTGGATCAATGCAAGCAGACTCGGGCATTGACCTGCTGTGTGCTGATACAGAGGCAGGCTAACAGGAGTTAATCACTGCTAGTCTGCTTGTTAGCTTCCTTTGATCACATGTTATGGGGAGACCAATCACATCTGATCCTCTCCTATTTTAGTTAGATGAAAACTTCTGCCCATATTTAGTTTCTATGTTGGTCTGTGTGATGAGGTGTCCCAGATTCTCTGGTGAAAATTGTGCTATTTGCTTGTTGCAGTTGTGGAAGTTTACCCCTGTTGTTTTGTAGCTTCCTTCCTTCTCTTGTTTCTTGTTTTCACTTCTTTTATTTCTTTATTTCTTTCCCCTGTTGTTTTGTAGCTTTCTTCCTTCTCCTGAATTTCTTATTGTCTGTAACACCCATACCGACGTCCCCGCACTCTCCTGCTCTCCTTCCACAGGGAGGACATCAGTTCCCTCACCTGTCCCGGCATCCTGCGGTGGTGGTCCCATCCCCATACCATGCTGCAGCCTCACGGAGCGTCTGTACTCCTGACAGGCCCCAGGTCTCTGCCTGTAGTGTGCACCTGCGGCCACACCCCCTTTCTTAAAGTGTCCTCCTAACCCAGAAGTGCCTCCCAGGTCAGCTGGGAGGCTTCAGGTATTTAAAGCAACTCTGCCCTATGAGAGTTGCCTGGGCAATGAGTTAAAGTTAGACTCATTGCTGTAGTCAGGTTCCCTAGCACTGTGCTGTCTCATTGTGCTAGTCTTGTTACTTACACCAGCTTGCATTAGAGTGCTGCTGCCATCGCCTAAACCTACTGCTGCTGCTAGCCATTTCAATACCTATCCTTCCACAAGCTGCCATGCCAGCCACATACCTTGCTGCCGTAAGCATCTCCACCAGCTGCTGCTGCATCCATCTTTCCATACATCTATCCACCCTGGATGGATTCTCTACACCTGCTGCTGCCTCAACCTTTTGTGAGAGGCTGGGACTCCTGTACCCCTGGGGCTCGCCAACGCAACACCAGTCTTCCTGAGTGGCACCCGGACCAATACCTGCAGCGTAATACTTCCACCATCAGGAGCTCTGGAGAAAACCAGGCTTAGATCCGTAGTCAAGCACCTCTGGGTTTTCTGTGTGTTGCGGCCCAGTGGATTGACTAACATCTCCCGGCGAGCATAACATTGTTTTTACCTATGTGTGTGTGGTGTGACAGAGCTTTGGTTTTCCCTTGTCTGTATTTATCTGTGACTTTCATTACACTCCTGTCCCCTCCCTCTCTGAGGTAGAGTGAAAAGACCAGGACTGGTCAGGTGTAGGGCCAAGAAGGAGAATAATTTCTCAATAACCAGCTTCAAACCAGGAAAAAAAAACATCACCAGCCCAATGATATACAATTAAAGCAGTTTTCCCAGAATTCTGGCGTAAATTGCTTTAAAAAGTAGCAATTATTTCACATCTCAAAGTTGTGCAAAAGCTTTGTGAATTATTGCATTTTCACACCATTTTCTTGCAGCTCCGCCAAAATAGGATTTGGGGCACAATGAGTGGGTGCTGCCACAAATGTCTAATTCATGATGAGCTGTGGCATTCCTTAGGTTAAAAATCTTATTCCAGCCTAAAGGGTACTTTACACGCTGCGACATTGCTAACGATACGTCGGGGTCATGTCGCTAGTGACGCACATCCGGCGCCGTTAGCGACATTGCAGCGTGTGACACCAATGAGCGACGATCAACGAGCGCAAAAACGTGAAAAATCATTGCTCGTTGACACGTCGTTCATTTCCTTAATATCGTTGCTGCTGCAGGTACGATGTTGTTCGTCGCTTCTGCGGCGTCACACATCGCTATGTGTGACACCGCAGGAACGACGAACATCTCCTTACCTGCGTCCACCGGCAATGAGGAAGGAAGGAGGTGGGCGGCATGTTCCGGCCGCTCATCTCCGCCCCTCCGCTTCTATTGGATGGCTGCCGTGTGAGGAAAGGAGGCGGTTCGCCGGCCAGAGCGACGTCGCAGGGAAGGTAAGTCCGTGTGTCGGGGGTCACCGATGTTGTGCGCCACGGGCAACGATTTGGCCGTGACGCACAACCGACAGGGGTGGGTACGCTCGCTAGCGATATCAGTACCGATATCGCAGCGTGTAAAGTACCCTTACGACTTGAGTAAGAAACCTGGAATGGCATATGGAGGTGCACACCACTTGTCATGTGCTTCTGATTCATTAGTGTAAAAAGTTCACATTTATTAAATAATTCATAGTACATATAGATATATATTTTGTTGATATAACAGAAATACAGTATATATTCATTTGGGTAATTCTGGTCCTGCATTGCATCATGCAAGGGACAGGATTGCCTAAAGCCTGATTTACATGTTGCAATTTCGCATACGATATCGTATGCGATTTGCAACGCCCCCATCGTATGTGTGGCACGTTCAATTTGTTGAATTTGCCGCACAAACGATTAACCCCTGTCACACATACTTACCTTCCATACGACCAAAATGTGGGCGGCGAACGTCCACTTCCTGGAGTGGGAGGGACATTCGGCGTCACATCAACGTCACGTGGCAGCCGGCCAATAGAAGTGGAGGGGCGGAGCTGAGCGGGATGTAAACATCCCGCCCACCTCCTTCCTTCCGCATTACCGGCCGGGAGCCGCAGGACGTAGGTAAGATCTGTTCATTGTTCCCGGAGTGTCACACACTGCGATGTGTGCTACCCCGTGTACGATGAACAATCTGACGTACAATTCATGAGGAATGTATGACGTGCGTGCGATGAACGTTTTACCGTTCAATCGCAATCGCACGTACCTGTCACACACTGCAATGTAACTTACGATGCCGGATGTGCATCACTTACAACGTCACCCCGCCGACACATCGTAAGATACATTGCAGTGTGTAAAGCGGGCTTAAGATGGACATCACCAACTGTCACAAAAACATATAAATAGTCCATCACATGGCACACAGGGGGGCTCACTTCACTCATGGGCTCGTCTCTGCAGCAACACATGTCAGAGCAGAAACAATGGTGATGGAGGACATCTACGAGGCCTACAGCATGTCAAAAGGCCTAACCCATTCAGAAACCAAGAAACGATGAATGAAGAATCAAAACTTTTCTGATTTAGTAGAGAAATGGATTATTCTCCACTAGAATCTCAAAGACTTTATCACATACGATAAAGGAGAATATGACTTTTTCTTTTCTGTAACTGATCAACAAAACAATGAACTTTTATTTTTGTCAATCATTTTTGTTTTATATAAAATACATCTGTTTAATTTTAAAGTCTATCTTTCCTGCGCCTCATCGCGTACTTACTTAAAAAAAATAAGGACAGTAAGTCATTTATTTTTTAGCAATTAGGAGGCCTGCACCGCCTAATGAATCAGGAGTGTCTGACTCCAACATGCCCTCTGATCAAGAGAATCGTAAGTCTTGATGAGTCGGGGGCCAATGTGTAATTTTTTTTTGTTCAATTTATCAGGATTAATATTGGAAATATGCCCTGACACCTTAATGTACCAAATATACAATTGTTTCAATCCATTAACAAGTAAAACATTCAAACTGCTACAATAAATTCCAGCCAATATCAATTAGAAGTCTTCATTAGACCGGCTCTGCCACTTCAGTATTTTATTGCATATACCACACACCGCTGATGTGCTATTATATTCATTAATGTTCAATAATAAATATTTTATGGCTTCCTTCGGAGTGGCATAAATTGCTTTTCTTGTTGATGTTCGGTCATAGAGATACTTTTCCAAAGATTAGTATCTGAAAAATGAATATTTAATTATTCAGAAATTGCAGAAAGGACGTCTTCTAACATAAGTTTGCTTGGCAATATTACACCATTACATACAGTGGGAACACTTTACATTACACATTGTTTCTTTTCTTTCTGTTTTAAAAATTGATAATTATTTAAACGCAATTAATACAGGGCAGTATAGGCTTAGCTACATATTAACTTTCACATATGCATGATGACAACACAAAAGAAAGCATCACGTGAAGGCTGAACTACAATAAAGGGAAGTGGATAGGGCTGGGCGGACCCGGACTGTATTGAATTGCAATGAATTATAACTGTCAGTACTGCAGAGACAGAACGCCTTTTTGACCATGCTGTTGGTATGGTCTAACAGGTCCCCATAGCCAGGTAATCCAGAGGTCATCATTTGACCTCGGTTTACCATGGCAATGATTGGGCCCTCGGGGATCACTTCTAAAGGCGGCGTTACACGCTACGATTTATCTGACGATATGTCGTCGGGGTCACGGATTCCGTGATGCACATCCGGCATCGTTGGCGACGTCGTTGCATGTGACACCTACGAGCAACTCCAAACGATCGCAAATAGGTTGAAAATCGTTGATCGTTTACACGTCGTTCAGTTTCAAAAGATTGTTCGTCGTTTGGAACGCAGCAGACATATTGGTACGTGTGACACCCTGCCAACGATGAACAACATCCACACGACAGCCTTGGTCAAACAATATATCGCTGAACGATGTTGCATCGTTTGTGAGATGTGTACGTGTGACCGCTAATAAACGACCTATGAGCGATCTCGGCAAATCGTAACTACGATCTGGGCGTGTCACATCGCTTATGAGATCGTCAGATAAATCGTAGCGTGTAAAGCGGCCTTAAGGAGTCCTGATTGGGTGATCGCTATTGATAGCGGCATTTAGGGGGTTAAACAGCCATGGGCAATGCTGGCACCATCCATGACTGTGACAGCCAGAGCTCAGCTATCACTTATGCCAAGCTCCGTGCATTGAGCAGGCCCAGCTCCTTTGTCCGTGCGATCGGCATGACATAAGTTTATGTCATAAGTTGTGAACCCCTATCCAACCATGACGTAAACTTGCATCAAAGTTCGTAAAGAGGTTAAAGGTGATATGTCAGCATAAAAATTCCTATTGTTTAAAATAAGATTTTAAATCCACTAGTTTTGCATATTTCGACCTCACTCAACAGTGACTGACAGTGCTAGCTTGCCTGTAAAAAGCACTGTCTGCAGAGAAAGCTCAGTGAGCCAGTGCTTTCAGTCATCAGTGAATGAAGTGGGGACATACAAAACCAGTCGGAAGAACTGAGCACTGAACCTCTAGGCCACACCAAGAGTGCACCAAGCACCCTAATCAACATGCTTAATCAAACTTCAGTTTTTACAATGCAGAGGCAGAAATTAGAAGACTAAAGGGGTGATTGTAATAGTGGCTACACCAATTACAGGGCTATGTGCTTAGTTTGTACTATCAGTTTGGGCTGACAGGCTTCACTTAAATGTTGTAGTAAAACAATTACAAGTGAGTAGAGATGAGCAGACCCATGGATCTTCGGGTTCACCGGGTTTGGCTGGACTTTATAAAAACGTTTGGCTTGTGAACAGGACTTAACCCGAACTTGACCCTGGACAACAAACCCCATACAAGTCAATGGAAACCTAAACTTCTGTGCTGTAAACTGGTCGTAGTAAGGATTAGGGGGCTTCAAAAGGAAGCAGAATGGAGGTAAGAGCAGGACAATTATACATACCATGTTTCCCCAAATTTAAGACAAAAGTCAGACTCTTTTCTTGTCCGCTCATTAAACCGCGTGAATATTCCCTGCTTCCCCTGCCCATTATCTGTGCCAGCATCTCTAATTGGTTGCAGTAAGTTAGCTGTATTAGTATAAAAATAGATAAAGAAATAATTTTTGAAAAATGACAAGGCTCCCTCCCTATTTTTGATAATAAATGCGGGCAAAACAGACAGCTATGGGCCTGCTTTACCTTGGCTGGTTATCAAAAATAGAGGTGATCCCATGACGTTCTTTTAAATTATTGAAAAAAAAGCAGAGTGGGCTCCCACTCATTTTAGATTACCAGCCAAGTCAAAGCAGACCGCTGGAGGCTGGCATTATCAGAGTAGGAAGGACCATGATTATTTGGCCCTTCCCAGCCTCTAGCTGCCCAGATTTAGTGCATCCAAACTTTAAACTTTGAGTTTGCTCATCCCTACAAGTGAGCAAAAAAAATGGGTAGATTTTATATTTTGTATATCAGATATAACTGAAATAAAATTATGAAGTATCTGAAAGAAACTTGAGCACTCATTTCCGTTCTATGACTTTTTCAATTCTCGTGTCTGCAAACACAAATAGCAGGAGGTCAACAGAATTAGAGTAGGTTGTTTCAAAGATTGATGATTAAACTAGGAAAAGAATCCTAGAGAGTGCAGTTCTGGAGTCAAAGTACTCTTAATTTAAATTAATGGCAATAATTGCTCAGCAGCCGAAGTTCCATTAAAATAATTAAGGAATTACCTTTACAGTGTCGTACATTTAAAGAGGACGTGTCACTGCTAAAAGGATTCACATAATTTCATGCACAAAGCCGATGCAATAAAAATCAACCATAATGGAGACAGGTGAAAAATAGCAGGATTTTTAGCCAACTTTTATAATGAATGTTAGATTTGTTTGTAATTATTTTTGAAGCTGAAGTTCATAGTACAAGTTTATATGGTTGTTGGTGCCTGCTCTCCTGGGGCTTGTGTAACATTGTTATGTCACGTGAGCCATGCAGTCAATCAGCAGCCACTTCTTTCTTACTTCTTTTACACAAAACTAACACTCAGAAGAGGTGAGAGTTGTTGCTGCTCTAAAAATACCTTAGGGGTACTTTGCACGCTGCGACATCGCTACCCGATTGTTGCGATGCCAAGCGCGATAGTCCCCGCCCTCATTGCAGATGCAGTATCTTGTGATAGCTGCCGTAGCGAACATTATTGCTACGGCAGCTTCACACGCACTTACCTGCCCTGCAATGTCGCTCTGACCGGCAACCCGCCTCCTTCCTAAGGGGAGGGTCGTGCAGCGTCACAGCGATGTCACACGGCAGGCGGCCAATAAAAGCGGAGGGGCGGAGATGAGCGGGACGTAAACATCCCGCCCACCTCTTTCCTTCCTCATAGCCGGTGGACGCAGGTAAGAAGATGTTCCTCGCTCCTGCGGCTTCACACACAGCGATGTGTGCTGCTGTAGGAATGAGGAACAACATCGTACCTGTCACTGCAGCTAAATTATGGAAATGACCGACACTACACAGATCACTGATTTTCGACGCTTTTGCGATCGTTTATCAGTGCTTCTAGGCTTTACACATTGCGACGTCGTTACCGGCGCCGGATGTGCGTCACTTTCGATTTGACCCCGACAAGATCGCAGTAGCGATGTCGTAACGTGCAAAGTACCCCTTAGAATGTTAGTTACACTCAAAGTAAGCGCTAGGGAAGAGGTCACTAAATGGCTGCAGGGCTCGTGTGACATAATGTCATGTGAGACCTTGGAGAAAAGACACCGACATAACTGGAGCAGCTCCCGCATTGAGGGTGAGTATAGCTGCTATTATTGTACAGGGTCTTGCGAAAGTATTTGGCCCCCTTGAATTTTTCAACCTTTTCCCACATTTCAAGCTTCAAACATAAACATAAAAATTTTAATGTTATGGTGAAGAATCAACAACAAGTGGGACACAATTGTAAAGTTGAACAAAATGTATTGCTTATTTTAAAAAAATTTGAGAGTCCTCAATGGTTGATACCTTTTAATGGCTAACTGAAAAGATGGTAATAGTAGCGAGCTTTCCAGACTACGCAGGTCTCTTCATCAGGCTCAGTATCAGCATTGCTTATTTTAAACTTTTTTTAAAAAATAAATAACTGAAAATTGGGGCTTGCAATATTATTTGGCCCCTTTAAGTTAATACTTTGTAGCGCCACCTTTTGCTGCGATTACAGCTGCAGTCGCTTGGGGTATGTGTCTATCAGTTTTGCACATCGAGAGACTGAAATTCTCGCCCATTCTTCCTTTGTAAACAGCTGGAGCTGAGTGAAGTTGGATGGAGAACATTTGTAAACAGCAGTTTTCAGCTCTTTCCACAGATTCTCGATTGGGTTCAGGTCTGGACTGTGACTTGGCCATTCTAACACCTGGATACGTTTATTTGTGAACCATTCCATTGTAGATTTGACTTTCTGTTTGGGATCATTGTCTTGTTGGAAGACAAATCTCCGTCCCAGTCTCAGGTCTTTTGCAGACTCCAACAGGTATTCTTCAAGAATGGTCCTGTATTTGGCTCCATCCATCTTCCCATACATTTTAACCATCTTCCCTGTCCCTGCTGAAGAAAAGCAGGCCCAAACCATGATGCTGCCACCACCATGTTTGACAGTGTGGATGGGGTGTTTAGGGTGATGAGTAGAGTTGAGCGTGGTTCGCGGTTCGAGGTTCTCCAGTTCGTGGCTCGAGTGATTTTGGGGGCTGTTCTAGATCGAACTAGAACTCGAGCTTTTTTGCTAAAGCTCGATAGTTTTAGATACGTTCGAGAACGGTTCTAGCAGCAAAAAAAACAGCTAATTCCTAGCTGGCTTTCCGCTGTAATAGTGTAAGTCACTCTGTGACTCACACTATTATGACATTTCAGTGTATAGTGTGCGGGAACAGCGCATTCAGATCACTGCTGTATGTATAATGGCGATCGCCATTTTTTTTTTTCCTTGTCTTCCTTCCCTAAGCGCGCGCGTGTAGTGGGGCGGGCCAGCATGTCAGCCAATCCCAGACACACACACAGCTAAGTGTACTTTTAGCCAGAGAAGCAACGGCATGTGTGATAGGATGTCCATGTTACATGTCCCTGCATTATAAAACCGGACATTTTCCTCCAGCACGCCATTATCTGCCTTCTGTGTCCTTGGTGTCAGACATCACTGGCGCAGCTCCTATCGCCGATACTGCTGTATACGCTCCATACACAGCGCTGGACAGCTTAGGGATAGCACTTTCTATCAGTTCTTTTAAGGGCTCATACCGGCAGGGACAGAGCCATAGGTGACAGGTCCGTGAAAACAGAGTTTAACAGCTACACAAGATGACAGCGTCTGTGTAGCTAAGGTCAGGGATTTCCTCACTGCATTTCCCCATTAGGAGGGATAGAAAGGCAGGCTTCCTTTCCTCTACCCAGAGACCCACAACCCTGCCACTGTACCCTCCTGCCCTTTGCACACTCAAACTCATTGTTACTAAGCCATTATACTAGCAAACACTGAGTGAACTTAGTGGCATCCTAAACGTGGCTGTTGGACTGCTGTATTGCCCCAGTAGTGCAAAGATATTTGCAGCACGTCTGCCTGCATTGCACACTAAAACTCATTATAACTAAGCCATTATACTAGCAAACTCTGCTGCCAGTTTAAGGGCCGTAGTTGCATTGTCAGTGATAATTATTGTTGTTTATTCTGCTGTTAATAAAGCTAGACCACCGCTGCAATCTACACCACCTCTCAATTTTTACTACCACATTTTAAGTGCACAATCTTGTCGCAATCAACATAAGTGGCAAAATGACAGATGCTGGTGGAAAGGGGAAGAGGCGTGTTGGAAAAGGAAAAAAAGGGTTTGTCCGTGGTGAAGGTGGCAAAGCTCCATTAACATCTGCTGAAGATAGACCATCTACCAGCAAAAGTAAGATGTCTACTACTTACCGTGGACAATCCGATGTGCTCCCTTTTTTACCGACACGAACAACAGGAACAAAGGTAGATGATGGCCAAAAAAGGAAAATGCTTGAATGGATCTCAAGTGGTCCAACAAGTGCCCTCTCAGCCACCTCAACTACCGCATCCAAAAAACACCAGTCCTCTGAGTTGTCATCTCAATCAAACTTGCTTTCTCCCAGCTCTGAAGTCACCATCAGCCCTGCACAGTATGGTGGAACTGAGATGGGTGAGTCTGCAGAGCTGTTCAGTCACACTATAGCCTGGGAATCAGAGGTCTGCTCCCAAGCTACAGTGCGTACAGAACAGGAAATGGTCTGCAGTGATGCCCAGAACCTTTGTCACTCTGATTCAGGCCGTGAGGACCAAGTTTCTGAGCATAATGTTGACCCTTTGTCACAAACTGTAACACCTGTTGTTATAGACAATGAGGAACATACTGATGACGATGAGACGCAGATACCAGATTGGGATGACAACTTAAATATTCGGTCAGGGCAAGAAGAGGCTCGGTCTGAGGGGGAGGGGAGTGCAAACACAACAATTGATGAGGAAGTTCTAGATCCCACCTACTGTCAACCCACAGTCAGGCACTCGAGGAGGTCAACAGAGGCGGTGGAGGAGGATGCAACCGACGACGAAGTTACCTTGCGCCTTCCTGGACAGAGTCGGAGCACTGGTAGCACGTCTACAACTGCATCATCAGCCACCACTCTGCCTCTGAGCACTAGTCGGGGGGGCTCAGCAGGTCGCATGCCCTCTTTCTAAGCCTTGCCTAGCCTGGTCCTTTTTTGACATAGAAAAAGATCGCCCAAATTATGTGATGTGTAAAATTTGTCGTGATTCTGTTAGTAGAGGTCAAAACCTCAGCAGTTTGACAACTTCTTCCATGAATCGTCACATGAATAAATATCATAGGTCCCAGTGGGAAGCTCACCTTGCTGCAATGCGGCCTAGCGGAGCGAACCATCCACGGCCTGCCCCTTCCAGTGCATCCGCGCGCTCTTCATCTTCTAGGACTGTGGGGACAGCTGTCACATCTGGTTTACCACGCACAACTTCCACCACTGTAACCGCAACAGGCAGTTTGCTTGGTAGGTCATCAGTTGGTTTGGAAGGGGAAACAAGTGCGTGTGTACAGCTCTCTCAGACACCGATAGCACCAACGTTGGATGAAGGCAACATCATGTCTCTGACTGTACTTTCCTCACAAACCTGCATTTTTCCAGGGACACCCTACTCAACACCGTCTACACACAGCAGCCAGATCTCTGTCCCTCAGATGTGGACAAATAAAAGGCCACTTCCTGCGACCCATGACAAAGCTAAGAGGTTGACTTTATCCCTCTGTAAGCTCTTGGCTACCAAAATGCTGCTTTCCGCCTGGTGGACACACAGGATTTTAGAGACCTTATGTCTGTCGCTGTGCCCCAGTACCAGATGCCCAGTCGCCACTACTTCTCTAAGAAAGGTGTGCCCGCGCTACACCAGCATGTCGCACACAACATCACCGCTTCCTTGAGAAACTCTGTGTGTGAACGGGTGCATTTTACCACCGATACTTGGACCAGTAAGCATGGACAGGGACGTTACATGTCGCTGACTGGGCACTGGGTAACTATGGTGATAGATGGTGAAGGGTCTGCTGCACAAGTCTTGCCGTCCCCACGACTTGTGTGTCAATCCTCTGTCTGTCCAAGTTCCGCCACTGCTTCTGCCTCCTCCACCTCATCTGTGTCCTCCACCTCCGCCCCAAGCCTGCCTGGTCAGGCCACCAGCGTTCTCACTGCGCAGAAGGAATCACGCACCCCTCATTACTATGCTGGCAGCAGAGCGCAACGTCATCAGGTGGTCTTTAGCTTGACATGTCTTGGGAATAAGAGTCACACAGCTGAGGAGTTGTGGTCAGCTCTGCGGTCAGAGTTTAATAAATGGTTGTCTCCACTCAACCTGCAGCCTGGTAAGGCCGTGTGCGACAATGCTGCAAACCTGGGTGCGGCCCTTTGCCTGGGCAAGGTGACACACGTACCTTGTATGGCTCACGTGTTGAACCTAGTTGTCCAGCAATTTTTAACACACTATCCCGGCCTAGATGGCCTTCTGACCAGGGCACGAAAACTGTCTGCTCACTTCCGCCGTTCAAGCGCCGCAGCTGAGCGACTTGCATCGCTCCAGAAGTCTTTCGGCCTGCCGGTTCATCGCCTGAAATGCGATATGCCGACACGCTGGAATTCGACTCTCCACATGTTACAGCGACTGTGGCAGCACCGCCGAGCCCTGGTGCAATACGTCATGACGTATAGCCTGGGCCAACGAGATGCAGAGGTGGGGCAGATCACCCTGATGGAGTGGTCTCAGATCAAGGACCTATGCACCCTTCTGCACAGTTTCGACATGGCGACGAATATGTTTAGCGCTGACAATGCCATTATCAGCATGACAATTCCAGTCATTTACATGCTGGAGCACACGCTAAACACTATTCAGAGTCAGGGGGTGGTACAACAGGAAGGGGAGGAACTACAGGAGGATTCATAAGCGCAAGACATAACAACATCTCCAAGGTCCAGACGTTCATCATCACCAACGCGGCAGGCATGGGACCATGGGGGACAGGGATCAACAAGGGCGCATGGTAGCAGGCGAAATGTTGAGGAAGGTGCAGGAGAACATGAAGAAATGGAGGACGAACTGTCCATGGACATGGAAAACTCAGCGGATGAGGGAGACCTTGGTCAAATTTCAGTTGAAAGAGGTTGGGGGGAGATGTCAGAGGAAGAAAGAACGGTTAGCACCTCTATGCCACAAACACAGCGTGGCCTTGGTCCGCATGGCTGCGCAAGACACATGAGTGCTTTCTTGCTGCACTACCTCCAACATGACCCTCGTATTGTCAAAATTAGAAGTGATGATGACTACTGGCTTGCCACACTATTAGATCCCCGGTACAAGTCCAAATTTTGTGACATAATTCCAGCCATAGAAAGGGACGCACGTATGCAGGAGTATCAGCAGAAGCTGTTACTCGATCTTAGCTTGGCTTTTCCACCAAACAACCGTGCAGGTGCAGGGAGTGAATCTCCCAGTTGTAACATGACAAACATGGGACGGTCTCGTCATCTTCAACAGTCTACCTGTACCAGTAGGACTGTATCTGGTGCTGGTAACAGCAATTTTATGGAATCTTTTCATAATTTTTTTAGACCCTCCTTTGCAAGGCCACCAGAGACAACAAGTCTAACACATAGTCAACGGCTGGAGAGGATGATACAGGAGTATCTCCAAATGAACATCGATGCCATTACTTTGCAAATGGAGCCTTGCTCATTTTGGGCTTCAAATCTTGAAAAATGGCCAGAGCTCTCCAGTTACGCCTTGGAGATTTTGTCGTGTCCAGCTGCCAGCGTTGTCTCTGAACGTGTCTTCATTGCTGCTGGGTGTGTGCTGACAGATAAGCGCACGCGTCTGTCCAGTGACAATGTGGACAGACTAACGTTCATCAAAATGAACAAGTCATGGATCCACAAGGAACTTACTACCCCTGTGTCATCCTGGGGAGAGTAAATGCTTGTGGATTTGGAATGTGCTTGATGCAAATCAAAACATCCTGTTTGCAACTAGGGCACAAGTGCTGCCACTGATGGGGTGTCTGTGTGGCCCAATTTTTTGAAAAAAAGGAAGACTCCGCTTGGAGTCACCTTGCGGTGTTTTACATGATTTTAGAAGGGCGTGCCATGCCTATATCTGTGTCTCGTCCTCTTTTTCCTCGTTACACTCTTTTGTTTTCGCATGAGAATTTGTTCTTGTCACTTTCCCATGTGTTTGTGTTGTGTTGTGAGTTGTTTGTCACCTTTTGGACACCTTTGAGGGTGTTTTCTAGGTGTTTTTATGTGTTTGTGATTGCCTGCCATTGTTTCCTATGCGGTTCGAGTTCGGTTCGTCGAACGTTCGATGAACTGAACTCGAACGGGACCTCCGTTCGGCGAACCGACCTCAAGCCGAACCGCGACCGGTTCGCTCATCTCTAGTGATGAGCTGTGTTGCTTTTACGCCAAACATATTGTTTGGCATTGTGCCCAAATAGTTCGATTTTGATTTCATCTGACCAGAGCACCTTCTTTCACATGTTTGGTGTCTCCCAGGTGGCTTGTGGCAAACTTTAAATGACACTTTTTATGGATATCTTTGAGAAATGGCTTTCTTCTTACCACTCTTCCATAAAGGCCAGATTTGTGCAGTGTATGACCAAGTTTCTGAGCATAATGTTGACCCTTTGTCACAAACTGTAACACCTGTTGTTATAGACAATGAGGAACATACTGATGACGATGAGACGCAGATACCAGATTGGGATGATAACTTAAATATTCGGTCAGGGCAAGAAGAGGCTCGGTCTGAGGGTGAGGGGAGTGCAAACACAACAATTGATGAGGAAGTTCTAGATCCCACCTACTGTCAACCCACAGTCAGGCACTCGAGGAGGTCAACAGAGGCGGTGGAGGAGGATGCAACCGACGACGAAGTTACCTTGCGCCTTCCTGGACAGAGTCGGAGCACTGGTAGCACGTCTACAACTGCATCATCAGCCACCACTCTGCCTCTGAGCACTAGTCGGGGGGGCTCAGCAGGTCGCATGCCCTCTTTCTAAGCCTTGCCTAGCCTGGTCCTTTTTTGACATAGAAAAAGATCGCCCAAATTATGTGATGTGTAAAATTTGTCGTGATTCTGTTAGTAGAGGTCAAAACCTCAGCAGTTTGACAACTTCTTCCATGAATCGTCACATGAATAAATATCATAGGTCCCAGTGGGAAGCTCACCTTGCTGCAATGCGGCCTAGCGGAGCGAACCATCCACGGCCTGCCCCTTCCAGTGCATCCGCGCGCTCTTCATCTTCTAGGACTGTGGGGACAGCTGTCACATCTGGTTTACCACGCACAACTTCCACCACTGTAACCGCAACAGGCAGTTTGCTTGGTAGGTCATCAGTTGGTTTGGAAGGGGAAACAAGTGCGTGTGTACAGCTCTCTCAGACATCGATTGTTGTCCTATGGGCAGACTCTCCCACCTCAGCTGTAGATCTCTGCAGTTCATCCAGAGTGATCATGGGCCTCTTGGCTGCATCTCTGATCAGTCTTCTCCTTGTTTGAGATGAAAGTTTGGATGGACGGCCGAGTCTTGGTAGATTTGCAGTGGTATGATATTCCTTCCATTTCCATATGATCGCTTGCACAGTGCTTCTTGGGATATTTAAAGTTTTGGAAATCTTTTTGTAACCAAATCCAGCTTTAAAAATCTACAGTGTCATGGGCCTGCCTGTTGTGTTCCTTGGTCTTCATGATGCTCTCTGTGCTTTAAACAGAACACTGAGACTATCACAGAGCAGATGCATTTATGTGGAGACTTGATTACACACTGGTGGTTTAATTTTATCATCATCAGTCATTTAGGACAACATTGGATCATTCAGATCCTCAATGAACTTCTGGAGTGAGTTTGCTGCACTGAATGTAAAGTGGACGAATAATATTGCACGCCCCAATTTTCAGTTATTTATTTTTTAAAAAGTTGAAAATAAGCAATAAATTTTATTCAACTTCACGATTGTGTCCCACTTGTTGTTGATTCTTCACCATAACATTAACATTTTTATCTTTATGTTTGAAGCCTGAAATGTGGGAAAAGGTTGAAAAATTCAAGGGCGTCAAATACTTTAGCAAGGCACTGTGTATGGGGAAAGTATGGTGATTGAGAAGGGGTTATCCGAGTAGTGGACAATCCTTTTAGTTGTCCTAATGTGAAACTGCATCCAGCTCTGGTCACAAGAGATGAGTGGATTGCTTTGCAGAGTTTGAGTCGGATTTCCTGAAATCTGTGGTTTCATATGAATTGAAATATTTGAAAATTCGATTTCCAGTTCACAACAAATTTTTTTCCTCACATCATTTCCCATACTACTGAACCATCAATGAAAAGGTGGTACACTAGGTATTGGGAAGTACCAAGGAAATGGCAAAATGGAAGTGAAGGCGAAGATGTGACCTCTAACCAAATTTACCGCTGGTCCATGGGGTCCCTCACCACCTTAGATAGGTTCTTCACCTATGCACCGAGCTGGATACCTGACCATTGGTATCTCTAGTGCTGGACCCTACATAAGGAATGGGTGGGATGAGTTTTTTTGTCAACCCCACTAAACACTAAAGAAGACACAAGGAGGACACACCATAGACTCTCACGAGCACCAACTGTTGCCCTGGGGTACCGCTCCACCTGTGGAGAGCAGGACCATCAAAGCTGCCATACCATCAGCCCCGGAGGCCCCATACAGCAGTGGCGGCTTAATAGCCGCAAACCACAGGTGGCGTCACGACAACCATAAACTTTATTCACCAGCTATATTTAACTAACACCCACCAGGGCCATGGAGTCGGGCCCCGCCACCACTGACGACCCCCGGACTAGTCCGGCCTGGCACCGGGTGTCCCATAGCCCTGGGGTGGGCGAGTCAACTTTGGCATCACAAACAGGATTTCATGCCCGGTCCCACCGGGTACTGTGCGCCTGCAGAAACTGTGCTTAAAAGACTGTGTAACTGTTTGAAAACTGCTGCCGCCATTAGCCTCGCTGAGCGCAGGAAGAAGGGGGGCGTGCCCGAAAAAAAAGTGAAGGGAGCGCGCCATCAGAGCAGAGCGTCGTTAACCCCGCGCGACCCAGAAGGGAATTTGAAAAGTGAACGGAGCCTGGTAAGGTTCACTAAGGGGGAGGAAGATGTCCGACTCAGAGGGAGAGCAGGTGGCTGCCATAGCCCGAGACGCCGCAGCACCAGCCGAAGCAATCCCAGTCGCCGTCGCCCCAGCCCCCGCTGTAGTGCCGGTAATGCCGATCACAATGCCGTACATCCCGGGAGCAGAATGGCTGCCGCAGTACTCCGGGGAGTCACATACCCTGAGCGACTTCAGAGAAAGGCTGCACAGCTTGTTCATAGTGTATCCGCTGACTGAGAGCCAGAAGGTGGGCATATTAATGGGGCAGCTAGCCGGCGCGGCCCAGCGTGAAGTGAAGTCCTGGCCTGATACAGATAAAGGGACAGCAACCCAGATACTGGCCAAGTTAAAGAGTACTTTTGACACCCGCACCGCAGCAGAAATAAAAATTAGATTCTTCGGGTGCAAACAACGGGCCACAGACAGCATATGGGACTATGCCTTAAACCTGCAAGAGGCCCTGAGAGCAATTAAACAGGTGGACCCAGAGAGTGTACGTGAAGAAGACAAACTCCTAACTGAGCAGTTCATAGAGGGGCTCCTGTCAGATGCCCACAGGACCCAGCTGTGTATCATGGTCCTGCAGAACCTTGCTCTGGACTTTGCAAAGTTTAAGGACCAGGCCATCCGGGTACTGAGAGAATCTACACCGAATGACCCAGTACCCCTCCGGCCTCTTGCTATCACGTACCCAGGGGTGGTGCCTACAACACGAGCCGCTGCGGGGGCTGAGGATAAGGATCCCGCTGCAGAGCTCAGACAGGAGGTCCAGGAGCTGACCAAGACTGTAGCTGCCCTTGCCAAGACCATGCAGTCTCTACAAGTGACCCCATCGCCTGCAAGAATCGAGTTGGCCTCCAGCCCAGATGACGTCCCGTGGATGCGACAGAGGAGGATTCCGCCGACCCGAGGAAAAGACACAGACCGGTATGATTCAACTGGACAACCGATCTGCCGCCGCTGCAGCCAGGCGGGCCACATTGCAAGATACTGTCCTTTAAACGGGCCGAGCCTGGGGCCAGGAGCCAACCCCCAGGTGTAAGAAAGCCTGGCTCAAACCCCAGCCTCAGCAAGTATGTGGGAGGACAACCGGTCCTTCCTATTGTGCTGGATGGGATCCCTTTGAATGCCCTCCTGGATACGGGGTCCCAGGTAACAACATCCCCTATAAACTGTACAAAAGATATTGGGCTGATTCAGACACTGACCATGGCCCAGATGATGATTTAACAATTGTGGCCAGTAATGGTCAGCCCTTGCCTCAAATTGGGTATAAGGAAGTA
Organism: Anomaloglossus baeobatrachus; assembly: GCF_048569485.1. Lineage (NCBI taxonomy): Eukaryota > Metazoa > Chordata > Amphibia > Anura > Aromobatidae > Anomaloglossus > Anomaloglossus baeobatrachus. The sequence continues at coordinate 54,409,968 of NC_134361.1, read as the reverse complement.
ACCATTAAAGTGGGGCGGGTAGAATTGCCATGTCAGGGGATGATAATTGTAGATATTGATCGCAAAGAATCTAACCCACTGCTAACCATTGGTACAAATGTGATGGAAAATTGTCTTGCCGAAGTGATAATTTTGTTGCAGCAGGCGTCTGAAGGTGCCAGCTCTGGGCAGCAGCGTGCCCTACAGAGGGAGATCAGAGCCCTGATGAGGAGGCAACAGGTAGAGCTGGCCGGAGGAGAATTTGGCAGTGTAAGGGTAAGTGACCCTCTCCCCATTGCAATCCCCCCAAAAAGTGAAATGTTGATATGGTGTCGGGCAGCAATAGGCCTCAAGGGTCAAGATTACCAGGCCCTGGTGGAACCTGTGTATTCAGAAAGTAGGCCTGGAGTCCTGATAGCCAGAGGGGTAGCAGACGTCCGCAAGGGAAGAGTGCCCGTCCGCGTCCTGAATTGTGGGGAGGAGGAAGCCAAATTTCCCCGGTACGCCACTGTAGCAAAACTGTACACTGTCAGTAACAATACCATCAAAGCAGTGGAACCCTTGATCCCGTCCGACCAGGCGGAAGACAATGGCTCCAAGGGACAGCTGGAAGACTGGTGCCAAAAATTACATGTGGGCACCGACTCCACCCCCTCACACCAAAAGCATGGGGTTTACCAGGTGGTACAGGAGTACTGAGTTTAACTAAGGGGGAGTGTGGTACCCCAGGACCTGGTCGCCACAACAGCATTGCCCCTCCAAAGGGTTAATGCTGAGCCTGGAGGTAATTGGGGGAATCATTGGCCAGTAAGTTTAACATCCAACGTAGTTTCTCCCTCAGGCCAGCAGGGGGAGCTCTGAACCTGGAGTTCCAGGGAGCATTCCTTAAGTCTGACCTGAGGGAGGAGTTAGAGTTCAGTCTGTAGAGAGAAAGCAGAGAAAGCAGACGCAGAGTGTGCTGTCTTGTGGAACTGGGGCCTAGAGCTGGAATAGCTTGGCCCAGTGAAGCAAGAAGTGCAGAGAGGCACAGAAGAGACTCGGACATCGGAGTCTGTGGTTGCCAGGGTATAAAATCCTTCCCTGGTGGCCGAATCCGGAGAGCAGGAGAGCTGCAAGCCCCCTGGCCCATCAGCAATCTGAAGTTACAGCCGCATTCCAAGGGCCCGGTGTGGACTCCAGCAGAGAAACACCAGAGAGGGCCTGCGCAGCCTACCACACAGAAAAAAGGACGAACCACTGGTCCCAGCAGCAAGAGGGCCATTGCTAAATTCAGAGTGCAGGGTCCTGTAGAAGAAAAGAAAGATCAGGGAGTAGGCCTCATACTCAACTGGCCAAGGATATCACCCCCAGGCACTTCCAGGCCGGCCGGATCATCTTTACCACCTGTGACGGTCTCCCTGGACTAAACTGTTGCTAAGTAAAAGAGGAGAAGGTAAAGAGACTACTGTTTGTGCCTGTTTCTTTCACTGCCTGTCGGCCCTGCACCGTATTATTCACACAACATCACACCATAGACTCTCACGAGCACCAACTGTTGCCCCGGGGTACCGCTGCACCTGTGGAGAGCAGGACCATCAAAGCTGCCATACCATCAGCCCCGGAGGCCCCATACAGCAGCGGCGGCTTAATAGCCGCAAACCACAGGTGGCGTCACGACAACCATAAACTTTATTCACCAGCCATATTTAACTGACACCCACCAGGGCCACGGAGTCGGGCCCCGCCACCACTGACGACCCCCGGACTAGTCCGGCCTGGCACCAGGTGTCCCATAGCCCTGGGGTGGGCGAGTCATATTTAGAAAGGTTTAAATTACCTGCTTAAATTTATTAATCTCTATCTATTGCTAAGTTTACCCCCCAAAGAAAGCAGGTAACCCTTAAAATAATCGCACTAACCAGATCCCAAACAATTAGAGTTGGCAGATGATGGGCTCTCACATACAAATCTGCATTGCTGTCAGGTCCCCTTGTGTTCTACAGAGGTTGGCTCCTCCAGTATCATTTGCATGAAGTGATACTGATACCCAATTTGTTTGTGAGAGCTGCAGTGCAATGCAGCTGAAACGGTGAGGGACGTGACAGTGATGCAGATCTCTGAGTGAGAGCCCATCCACCAATGGCAGTTGCCAACTGTAATTTTTTTTGGGGAATCGTGAGTGCAATTTTAAAGAATAAAATAAAAAATTGTGGGGGTGTCTGCTGTCTTCTGGGATGTCTGCTTTCTTGTGGGGCTCTCTGCCTTCTTTTCGGGATGTCTGCTTTCTTTGATGAAGCGTCCTGCTGTATTCTTTAACTTTTTAGCCTCTTGGACACTTCTTTATGGAACCGCAACTAGAACTTATTTTTGGAATAGGGTGTATATTTAATGCATGCACCAAAAAGCCACAAAATCCTACTAGGGCTTATTTTCTGGGTAGGTCTTATTTTCCAAGAAACAGAGTACCGTATTTTTTGAATTATAAGACGCACTTTTCCTCCCAAAAATGTTGGAGGAAAATGAGGGGTACGTCTTCAAATCAGAATGTAGCTTACTGGGGGGTTGTGAAGAGGGGTCAAAGGAGGCTAGGGAAATGCTCTGTGGGTGCTGCTGGTGCTTTTCATTACCGTACTATTGTGTGCATCGGGCAGTGCCACTCTGCTTGGCACTGCTCTGTGCATGGCTGCTCTGTTCTGCTTGGCACGCGGCTGCTCTGTTCTGCTCGGCGCGCGGCTGCTCTGTGCAAAGGGCGGTCATTCTGAAGATTTCGGCGATCAGCGGTCAGGGATTCAAATAATGGGACCTAGAGTCAGCGCCTGCACAGACGGCCGCCATTATTTGAAGCCCTCACCGTAGACCGCCAACATCTTCAGAATGGCCGGTGACCCACCGACCCCCGCATAGAGCAGAGCGGTGTCACCAGCCCAGCGCAGAGGAGAGACCACAAAGAGTATCTGGGCCTTCCTCTGTACCATTGCCAGCATCTCCCTGGTAAGACACCACCAAATTATAAAAGGGTCCCCATTTTTTTTCACCTTTTTTTTCTCCAAATTTGGAATGCGTCTTATTATCCGGTGCGTCTTATAAAACGAAAAATACAGTACCTATCTTAAAATATGCTGCTTAACTTATAGCCCTAACGTAAGAGCCATTGGTCTTTGATTCTATTTTAATAATGCAAACTCTCTAATGATGAGACAAAAATTCCATTTTAGCATATTACTCTCTTTAGATATGCTCATAGGGGCTGAAATTAAAGATCCAAGAAGTACATTGAAATTTCAACCTACAGTACAGACCAAAAGTTTGGACACACCTTCTCATTCAAAGAGTTTTCTTATTTTCAGGACAAAATTGTAGATTCACATTCAAGGCATCAAAACTATGAATTAAAACATGTGAAATTATTTTTTTTTTTTTTTCGGAAGAAAAACCCGATTTTGAAATGAAATATTTAAAAAAGTGTGAAACAACTGAAAATATGTCTTATATTCTAGGTTCATCAAAGTAGCCACCTTTTGCTTTCATTACTACATGCACAGTCTTGGCATTCTCTTGATGAGCTTCAAGAGGTAGTCACTGAAAATGGTCTTCCAACAGTCTTGAAGGAGTTAACAGAGATGCTTAGCACTTGTTGGCCCTTTTGCCTTTACTCTGCGGTCCAGCTCACCCCAAACCATCTCGTGGGTTCAGGTCTGTTGACTGTGGAGGCCAGGTCATCTGGCGTAGCACCCCATCACTCTCCTTCTTAGTCAAATAGCCCTTACACAGCCTGGAGGTGTATTTGGGGTCATTGTCTTGTTGAAAAATAAATGATGGTCCAACTAAACGCAAACCGGATGGAATAGCACGCCGCTGCAAGATGCTGTGCTAGGCATGCTGGTTCTGTATGCCTTCAATTTTGAATAAATCCCCAACAGTGTCACCAGCAAAGCACCCCCACATCATCACACCTCCTCCTCCATGCTTCACGGTGGGAACCAGCCATGTAGAGTCCATCCGTTCACCTTTTCTACAAAAACACGGTGGTTGGATCCAAAGATCACAAATTTGGACTCATCAGACCAAAGCACAGATTTCCACTGGTCTAATGTCCATTCCTTGTGTTCTTTAGCCCAAACAAGTCTCTTCTGCTTGTTGCCTGTCCTTAAAAGTGGTTTCTTAGCAGCTATTTTACCATGAAGGCTGCTGCACAAAGTCTCCTCTTAACAGTTGTTCTAGAGATGAGAAGGTGTGTCCAAACTTTTGGTCTGTACTGTACATTGAAAGCAATGTAAGAGATAAAGTTTATTAAGTGCAATAAGAACTCATTCCATTGACCCCATTATATAAATGCTTGTAAACAAGCAGAAATGTGCATTGAAAACATGTTAACCCAATTTAGCTCCCACACACCATAAGGCAATTTCCCAACTTTATTCAAGCTCATAAAAGAGAGTAGGTATCCTACGCTTGTGCGGTATTATACATTCTCTTTGATGTAGAGCTGTCATCGAGCCAGCCTGCTGCGCTACTAGTGTATTCTGAACAAATGAATTGCCAGGAGTAAAAATGGTAAACTCCCAGTTTTCTGGAATTGATATAACTATTTAATGTATTATTTACTTATACATAAACAGTTGATAGAATTCAGATGAGTCAAATTTTATGTCAGCTTGAATTTGCTGAATTTCACTTTAATTTGTAACACTGGACGTCCATCCTTGGAGGAAGGTCATGGAATACCTCCAACAGAGAGACAGATCAAGGTGTTCTTATCAAAAATGAAGCATAAAATGCTTAACCTAGAACTTTTGTTTATATTAATGCGTGGTATAAAATTCTATTTTACAGGTCATTGCACATCGCATTGAGAAAAATAAAGGAGAAAAATCAAATTGGAATTAAATGGTTTTAAATACACATTAGAACTGTAACCACCTTGACAGTAAAAAAGAATTATAATATGTATTCCAAATAATATTGGAACATAAAGGTGTTGGCCACTTTATCATTATTTTTTACAGAATATGTTCGTTAGAGATGATTTTGAGGCAGTTACTAATATATACAGTGCCTTGCGAAAGTATTCACCCCCTTGGATTTTTACCTATTATGTTACCTTACAAACTGTATTTAAATATTTTTGTAATCTGATTTGTGTGTGATGCATCAGCACTAAATAGTTTAAAGGGCCCGTTACACGCTATGATATATCTAATGTTATGTCGTTGGGGTCTCGTCGTTAGTGACGCACATCCGGCATCGTTTGACATATCGTAGCGTGTGACAGCTACGAGCGACTGTGAACAAGCAAAAAAACTCACCTTATCGTTGCTCGTTGACACGTCGCTCATTTTCAAAAAAAATCGATCGTCCTTCTGCGCACCGGTTGTTCATCGTTCCCGAGGCAGCACACATCGCTCCGTGTGACACCCCAGGATCGACGAACACAGCTTACCTGCGTCCCGCCGGCAATGCGGGAGGAAGGAGGTGGGCGAGATGTTATGTCCCACTCATCTCCGCCCCTCCGCTTCTATTGGCCGGCCGCTGTGTGACGTTGCTGTGACTCCGAACGTCCCTCCCCCTTCAGGAAGAGGATGTTCACCGCCCACAGCGAGGTCATTCGGGAGGTAAGTACGTGTGACAGGGGTGACCGACTTTGTGCACCATGGGCAACAAATTGCCCGTAATGCACAAACGATTTGGGCGGGTGCGATCGCACATGCGATCGCACGATAAATCGCCGCGTGTAAAGCGGCCTTAAGTTGGGAAAGTGAAGTGAGAAAACTATATGCAAAAATCATATTTATGAGATAAAATAAATTAAAATTGTCATGTGCATATGTATTCACCCCTTTTGCCATGAAACCCCTAAAAATTTCTAGTGCAAGTAATTGCCTTCATAAGTTACATGCTTAGTGAATGGAGGTCCACGTGTGTGAAATCTAAGTCTCCCAGGGTCTGTCAGTATATACACAGGTTTTCTGAAATGCCACAGTGGCTGCAACATCATTAAGAAAGAAGCACCACTAACCACTCAATACACTGAAGACCAAGGAGGTCTCCAAGCAACAACATGAAGACCAAGGAGATCTCCAAACAACACCATGAAGACCAAGTAGATCTCCAAATAATACCATCAAGACCAAGAAGATCTCCGAACAACACCATGAAGACCAAGAAGATCTCCAAACAAGTCAGAGACAAAGTTGTTGAGAAGTACAAGTCAGGATTGGGTTCTAAAAAAATCCCAGTTTCTGATGATTTCCAGTAGCACCATCAAATCCATAATCATCAAATGAAAAGAACATGGTACCACAACAAACCTGCCAAGTGAGGGCCACCCACCAAAACTCTCAGCCCAGACAAGGAGGGCATTAATCTGAGAGACAGCACAGACAGCAAAGGTAACCCTGAAGGAGCTGCAGAATTACCAAGCAGAGACTGAAGTATCTGTCTATACAACCTAAATAAGCTGTACACTCCATGGAGCTGCCATTTATGGAAAAGTGGGCAGAAAAAAGCCTTTACTTACAGCCAAAAATTTGAAATCTTGTTTCGAGTTTGCCAAAAGACATGTGGCAGATTCCTTAAATCTATGGAGGAAGGTGCTGTGCTCAGATGAGACCAAAATTGAACTTTTTGGGCACCAATGTAAACACTTTGCCTGGTGCCAAACCAACACAGCTCATCTAACCAAGAACACCATCCCCACAGTGAAACATGGTAGTGGCAGCATCATGCTGTGTGGATATTTTTCAGCAGTAGGGACAAGAAAAATGGTCCAAGTTGAGGTAAATATGGATGGTGTAAAATACAAAGATAATCTTGAGCAAAACATGTTTCCGTCTTCCAGTGATTTGAGCCTTGGACGGAGTTTCACCTTCCAATAAGAAAATAACCCAAAGCTACTGCTAAAGCAACACTCGAGTGATTTATGGGGAAACGTGGAAATGTATTGGGTGATGAAGTCAAAGCCCAGACCTTAGTCCAATTAAGAATCTGTGGTCAGATTTAAAAATTGCTGTTCATAAGAGGAAACCATCTAACTTGAAGGAGCTGGAGATCTTTTGCCTTGAGGAATGGGCAAAAATCCCAGTGGCAAGAAGTGGAAAGCTCAGAGACTAACCCAAAGCGACTTGCAGCTGTAATTGTAATTGCCACAAGAGGAGGCTCAGTTATTTTTTCCTATTTATTGTTTGCTTCACAATAAAATGAAAAACAAATGTATGTGTTATAGGCATGTTTTTTACATGAACTGATGCAAACTCTCAAAAAAAAAAAACTGCGACATTCCTGGTTGTGACTTGTGAGTAGAGATGAGCGAACCGGTCCCGGTTCGGCTCGAGGCGGTTCGCCGAACGGGGGGTCTGGCTCGAGTTCGGCTCGTCGAACGTTCGACGAACCGAACTCGAGCCCATAGGAAACAATGGCAGGCAATCACAAACACAGTAAAACACCTAGAAAACACCCTCAAAGGTGTCCAAAAGGTGACAAACAACTCACAACACAACACAAACACATGGGAAAGTGACAAGGACATGTACTCATGCGAAAACAAAACAGCTGGACAAGGAAAAAGAGGAGGACACACAGATATAGGCATGGCACGCCCTTCTAAAGTCATGTAAAACACCGCAAGGTGACTCCAAGCGGAGTCTCCCTTTTTTCCAAAAATTGGGCCCCACACACCCACCCCTTCAGTGGCAGCAGTTGTGCCCCAGTTGTACACTTCACAGCTAGATTTGCATCAAGCACATTCAAAAATACGCCATTCTTATCCGTCCCCAGGATGACACCGGGGTAGGTAGCAAAGTCTTTCCTGATCCCAGCTCTGTTCATCTTGGCTTCTTTTAAAAACACAGCAAGCAAGGGTTACTCCAAGCGGAGTCTCCCTTTTTTCCAAAAATTGGGCCACACAGACACCCACCCCATCAGTGGCAGCACTTCGGCCCTAGTTGCAAACAGGATGTTTTGATTTGCATCAAGCACATTCAAAAATACGCTATTCTTAGCCGTCCCCAGGATGACACTGGGGTAGGTAGCAAAGTCTTTGCTGACCCATGACTTGTTCATCTTGGCTTCTTTTAAAAACAATGTAAGCAAGGGTTACTCCAAGCGGAGTCTCCCCTTTTTTCCAAAAATTGGGCCCCACACACACCCACCCATTCAGTGGCAGCAGTTGTGCCCCAGTTGTACACTTCACAGCTAGATTTGCATCAAGCACATTCAAAAATACGCCATTCTTATCCGTCCCCAGGATGACACCGGGGTAGGTAGCAAAGTCTTTCCTGATCCCAGCTCTGTTCATCTTGGCTTCTTTTAAAAACACAGCAAGCAAGGGTTACTCCAAGCGGAGTCTCCCTTTTTTCCAAAAATTGGGCCACACAGACACCCACCCCATCAGTGGCAGCACTTCGGCCCTAGTTGCAAACAGGATGTTTTGATTTGCATCAAGCACATTCAAAAATACGCTATTCTTAGCCGTCCCCAGGATGACACCGGGGTAGGTAGCAAAGTCTTTCCTGATCCCAGCTCTGTTCATCTTGGCTTCTTTTAAAAACACAGCAAGCAAGGGTTACTCCAAGCGGAGTCTCCCTTTTTTCCAAAAATTGGGCCACACAGACACCCACCCCATCAGTGGCAGCACTTGGGCCCTAGTTGCAAACAGGATGTTTTGATTTGCATCAAGCACATTCAAAAATACGCTATTCTTAGCCGTCCCCAGGATGACACTGGGGTAGGTAGCAAAGTCTTTGCTGACCCATGACTTGTTCATCTTGGCTTCTTTTAAAAACAATGTAAGCAAGGGTTACTCCAAGCGGAGTCTCCCCTTTTTTCCAAAAATTGGGCCCCACACACACCCACCCATTCAGTGGCAGCACTTGGGCCCTAGTTGCAAACAGGATGTTTTGATTTGCATCAAGCACATTCAAAAATACGCTATTCTTATCCGTCCCCAGGATGACACCGGGGTAGGTAGCAAAGTCTTTCCTGATCCCAGCTCTGTTCATCTTGGCTTCTTTTAAAAACACAGCAAGCAAGGGTTACTCCAAGCGGAGTCTCCCTTTTTTCCAAAAATTGGGCCACACAGACACCCACCCCATCAGTGGCAGCACTTGGGCCCTAGTTGCAAACAGGATGTTTTGATTTGCATCAAGCACATTCAAAAATACGCTATTCTTAGCCGTCCCCAGGATGACACTGGGGTAGGTAGCAAAGTCTTTGCTGACCCATGACTTGTTCATCTTGGCTTCTTTTAAAAACAATGTAAGCAAGGGTTACTCCAAGCGGAGTCTCCCCTTTTTTCCAAAAATTGGGCCCCACACACACCCACCCATTCAGTGGCAGCACTTGGGCCCTAGTTGCAAACAGGATGTTTTGATTTGCATCAAGCACATTCAAAAATACGCTATTCTTATCCGTCCCCAGGATGACACCGGGGTAGGTAGCAAAGTCTTTCCTGATCCCAGCTCTGTTCATCTTGGCTTCTTTTAAAAACACAGCAAGCAAGGGTTACTCCAAGCGGAGTCTCCCTTTTTTCCAAAAATTGGGCCACACAGACACCCACCCCATCAGTGGCAGCACTTGGGCCCTAGTTGCAAACAGGATGTTTTGATTTGCATCAAGCACATTCAAAAATACGCTATTCTTAGCCGTCCCCAGGATGACACTGGGGTAGGTAGCAAAGTCTTTGCTGACCCATGACTTGTTCATCTTGGCTTCTTTTAAAAACAATGTAAGCAAGGGTTACTCCAAGCGGAGTCTCCCCTTTTTTCCAAAAATTGGGCCCCACACACACCCACCCATTCAGTGGCAGCAGTTGTGCCCCAGTTGTACACTTCACAGCTAGATTTGCATCAAGCACATTCAAAAATACGCCATTCTTATCCGTCCCCAGGATGACACCGGGGTAGGTAGCAAAGTCTTTCCTGATCCCAGCTCTGTTCATCTTGGCTTCTTTTAAAAACACAGCAAGCAAGGGTTACTCCAAGCGGAGTCTCCCTTTTTTCCAAAAATTGGGCCACACAGACACCCACCCCATCAGTGGCAGCACTTGGGCCCTAGTTGCAAACAGGATGTTTTGATTTGCATCAAGCACATTCAAAAATACGCTATTCTTAGCCGTCCCCAGGATGACACCGGGGTAGGTAGCAAAGTCTTTCCTGATCCCAGCTCTGTTCATCTTGGCTTCTTTTAAAAACACAGCAAGCAAGGGTTACTCCAAGCGGAGTCTCCCTTTTTTCCAAAAATTGGGCCACACAGACACCCACCACATCAGTGGCAGCACTTGGGCCCTAGTTGCAAACAGGATGTTTTGATTTGCATCAAGCACATTCAAAAATACGCTATTCTTATCCGTCCCCAGGATGACACCGGGGTAGGTAGCAAAGTCTTTCCTGATCCCAGCTCTGTTCATCTTGGCTTCTTTTAAAAACACAGCAAGCAAGGGTTACTCCAAGCGGAGTCTCCCTTTTTTCCAAAAATTGGGCCACACAGACACCCACCACATCAGTGGCAGCACTTGGGCCCTAGTTGCAAACAGGATGTTTTGATTTGCATCAAGCACATTCAAAAATACGCTATTCTTAGCCGTCCCCAGGATGACACCGGGGTAGGTAGCAAAGTCTTTCCTGATCCCAGCTCTGTTCATCTTGGCTTCTTTTAAAAACACAGCAAGCAAGGGTTACTCCAAGCGGAGTCTCCCTTTTTTCCAAAAATTGGGCCACACAGACACCCACCACATCAGTGGCAGCACTTGGGCCCTAGTTGCAAACAGGATGTTTTGATTTGCATCAAGCACATTCAAAAATACGCTATTCTTAGCCGTCCCCAGGATGACACCGGGGTAGGTAGCAAAGTCTTTCCTGATCCCAGCTCTGTTCATCTTGGCTTCTTTTAAAAACACAGCAAGCAAGGGTTACTCCAAGCGGAGTCTCCCTTTTTTCCAAAAATTGGGCCACACAGACACCCACCACATCAGTGGCAGCACTTGGGCCCTAGTTGCAAACAGGATGTTTTGATTTGCATCAAGCACATTCAAAAATACGCTATTCTTAGCCGTCCCCAGGATGACACCGGGGTAGGTAGCAAAGTCTTTCCTGATCCCAGCTCTGTTCATCTTGGCTTCTTTTAAAAACACAGCAAGCAAGGGTTACTCCAAGCGGAGTCTCCCTTTTTTCCAAAAATTGGGCCACACAGACACCCACCACATCAGTGGCAGCACTTGGGCCCTAGTTGCAAACAGGATGTTTTGATTTGCATCAAGCACATTCCAAATCCACAAGCATTTACTCTCCCCAGGATGACACAGGGGTAGTAAATTCCTTCTGGATCCATGACTTGTTCATTTTGATGAACGTCAGTCTGTCCACATTGTCACTGGACAGACGCGTGCGCTTATCTGTCAGCACACACCCAGCAGCACTGAATACACGTTCAGAGACAACGCTGGCAGCTGGACACGACAAAATCTCCAAGGCGTAACTGGAGAGCTCTGGCCATTTTTCTATGTTTGAAGCCCAAAAGGAGCAAGGCTCCAGTTGCACAGTCATGGCATCGATGTTCATTTGGAGATACTCCTGTATCATCCTCTCCAGCTGTTGAGTATGTGTCAGACTTGTTGTCTCTGGTGGCCTTGCAAAAGAGGGTCTAAAAAAATTATGAAAAGATTCCATAAAATTGCTGTTACCGGCACCAGAAAAGGTCCTACTGGTACGGGTAGACTGTTGAAGATGACGAGACCGTCCCATGTTTGTCAAGTTACAACTGGGAGATTCACTCCCTGCACCTGCACGGTTGTTTGGTGGAAAAGCCGAGCTAAGATCTAGTAACAGCTTCTGCTGATACTCCTGCATACGTGCGTCCCTTTCTATGGCTGGAATTATGTCACAAAATTTGGACTTGTACCGGGGATCTAATAGTGTGGCAATCCAGTAGTCATCATCACTTCTAATTTTGACAATACGACTGTCATGTTGGAGGTAGTGCAACAAAAAGGCACTCATGTGTCTTGCGCAGCCATGCGGACCAAGTCCATGCTGTGTTTGTGGCATAGAGGTGCTACCCGTTCTTTCTTCCTCTGACATCTGACCCCAACCTCTTTCAACTGAAATTTGACCAAGGTCTCCCTCATCCGCTGAGTCTTCCATGTCCATGGACAGTTCGTCCTCCATTTCTTCATGTTCTCCTGCACCTTGCTCAACATTTCGCCTGCTACTATGCGCCCTTGTCGATCCCTGTCCCCCATGGTCCCATGCCTGCTGCGTTGGTGATGATGAACGTCTGGACCTTCGTGATGTTGTTGTCCCTTGCGCAAATGAATCCTCCTGTAGTTCCTCCCCTTCATGTTGTCCCACCCCCTGACTCCGAATAGTGTTTAGCGTGTGCTCCAGCATGTAAATGACTGGAATCGTCATGCTGATAATGGCATTGTCAGAGCTAAACATATTCGTCGCCATGTCGAAACTGTGCAGAAGGGTGCATAGGTCCTTGATCTGAGACCACTCCATCAGGGTGATCTGCCCCACCTCTGCATCTCGTTGGCCCAGGCTATACGTCATGACGTATTGCACCAGGGCTCTGCGGTGCTGCCACAGTCACTGTAACATGTGGAGAGTTGAATTCCAGCGTGTCGCCACATCGCATTTCAGGCGATGAACCGGCAGGCCGAAAGACTTCTGGAGCGATGCAAGTCGCTCTGCTGCGGCGCTTGAACGGCGGAAGTGAGCTGACAGTTTTCGTGCCCTGTTCAGAAGGCCATCTAGGCCGGGATAGTGTGTTAAAAATTGCTGCACGACAAGGTTCAACACGTGAGCCATACAAGGTACGTGTGTCACCTTGCCCAGGCGAAGTGCCGCACCCAGGTTTGCAGCATTGTCGCACACGGCCTTACCAGGCTGCAGTTTGAGTGGAGACAACCATTTATTAAACTCGGACCGCAAAGCTGACCACAACTCCTCAGCTGTGTGACTCTTATTACCAAGACATGTCAAGCTAAAGACCGCCTGATGCCGTTGCGCTCTGCTGCCAGCATAGTAATGAGGGGTGCGTGATTCCTTCTGCGCAGTGAGAACGCTGGTGGCCTGACCAGGCAGGCTTGGGGCGGAGGTGGAGGACCCAGATGAGGTGGAGGATGCAGAAGCAGTGGCGGAACTTGGACAGACAGAGGATTGACACACAAGTCGTGGGGACGGCAAGACTTGTGCAGCAGACCCTTCACCATCTATCACCATAGTTACCCAGTGCCCAGTCAGCGACATGTAACGTCCCTGTCCATGCTTACTGGTCCAAGTATCGGTGGTGAAATGCACCCGTTCACACACAGAGTTTCTCAAGGAAGCGGTGATGTTGTGTGCGACATGCTGGTGTAGCGCGGGCACACCTTTCTTAGAGAAGTAGTGGCGACTAGGCATCTGGTACTGGGGCACAGCGACAGACATAAGGTCTCTAAAATCCTGTGTGTCCACTAGGCGGAAAGGCAGCATTTCGGTAGCCAACAGCTTACAGAGGGATAGAGTCAACCTCTTAGCTTTGTCATGGGTCGGAGGAAGTGGCCTTTTATTTGACCACATCTGAGGGACAGAGATCTGGCTGCTGTGTGTAGACGGTGTTGAGTAGGGTGTCCCTGGAAAAATGCAGGTTTGTGAGGAAAGTGCAGGCGGAGACATGATGTTGCCTTCATCCAACGTTGGTGCTATCGATGTCTGAGAGAGCTGTACACACTCACTTGTTTCCCCTTCCAAACCAACTGACGACCTTACAAGCAAACTGCCTGTTGCGGTTACAGTGGTGGAAGTTTTGCGTGGAAAAACAGGTGTGGCAGCTGTCCCCACAGTCCTAGAAGATGAAGAGCGCGCGGATGCAGTGGAAGGGGCGGGCGGTGGATGGTTCGCTCCACTAGGCCGCATTGCAGCACGGTGAGCTTCCCACCGGGACTTATGATATTTAGTCATGTGACGATTCATGGAAGAAGTTGTCAAACTGCTGAGGTTTTGACCTCTACTAACAGAATCATGACAAATGTTACATATCACATGAGTTGGGCGATCTTTTTCGATGTGAAAAAAGGACCAGGCTAGGCAAGGCTTAGAGGCCATGCGACCTGTTGATCCACCACGAATAATGCTCATAGGCAGAGTGGTGGCTGAGGATGCAGTTGTAGACGTGCTACCAGTGCTCCGACTCTGTCCAGGAAGGCGCAAGGTAACTTCGTCGTCGGTTGCATCCTCCTCCACCGCCTCTGTTGACCTCCTCGAGTGCCTGACTGGGGGTTGACAGTAGGTGGGATCTAGAACGTCATCATCAATTGTTGTGTTTGCACTCCCCTCCCCCTCAGACCGAGCCTCTTCTTGCCCTGAACGAATATTTAAGTTGTCATCCCAATCGGGTATCTGCGTCTCATCTTCATCAGTATGTTCCTCATTGTCTATAACCACAGGTGTTACAGTTTGTGACAAAGGGTCAACATTATGCTCAGAAACTTGGTCCTCACGGCCTGAATCTGAGTCACAAAGGTTCTGGGCATCACTGCAGACCATTTCCTGTTCTGTACTCACTGTAGCTTGGGAGCAGACCTCTGATTCCCAGGCTATAGTGTGACTGAACAGCTCTGCAGACTCAGCCATCTCAGTTCCACCATACTGTGCAGGGCTGATGGAGACTTCAGAGCTGGGAGAAAGCAAGTTTGATTGGGATGACAACTCAGAGGACTGGTGTTTTTTGGATGCGGTACTTGAAGTGGCAGAGAGGGCACTTGTTGGACCACTTGAGATCCATTCAAGCATTTTCCTTTTTTGCCCATCATCTACCTTTGTTCCTGTTGTTCGTGTCCGTAACAAAGGGAGCACATCGGATTGTCCACGGTAAGTAGTAGACATCTTACTTTTGCTGGTAGATGGTCTATCTTCAGCAGATGATAATGGAGCTTTGCCACCTTCCCCACGGACAAAACCTTTTTTGCCTTTTACACCACGCCTCTTCCCCTTTCCACCAGCATCTGTCATTTTGCCACTCATGTTGATTGCGACAAGATTGTGGACTGAAAATGTGGTAGTAAAAATTGAGAGGTGGTGAAGATTGCAGTGGTGGTCTAGCTTTATTAACAGCAGAATAATAAAGAATAAATATCCCTGACAATGCAACTTAGTTATAATTAGTTGGAGTGTGCAACGCAGGCAGACGTGCTGCAAATGTCTTTGCACTAGTGGGACTATAGCAAAGTCCAATAGCCACGTATAGGATGCCACTAGGTACACTGAGTGTTTGCTAGTATAATGGCTTGGTTAGAATGAGTTGTAGTGTGCAACGCAGGCAGACGCGCTCTGCAAATGTCTTTGCACTAGTGGGACTATAGCAAAGTCCAATAGCCACGTATAGGATGCCACTAGGTACACTGAGTGTTTGCTAGTATAATGGCTTGGTTAGAATGAGTTGTAGTGTGCAACGCAGGCAGACGCGCTCTGCAAATGTCTTTGCACTAGTGGGACTATAGCAAAGTCCAATAGCCACGTATAGGATGCCACTAGGTACACTGAGTGTTTGCTAGTATAATGGCTTGGTTAGAATGAGTTGTAGTGTGCAACGCAGGCAGACGCGCTCTGCAAATGTCTTTGCACTAGTGGGACTATAGCAAAGTCCAATAGCCACGTATAGGATGCCACTAGGTACACTGAGTGTTTGCTAGTATAATGGCTTGGTTAGAATGAGTTGTAGTGTGCAACGCAGGCAGACGCGCTCTGCAAATGTCTTTGCACTAGTGGGACTATAGCAAAGTCCAATAGCCACGTATAGGATGCCACTAGGTACACTGAGTGTTTGCTAGTATAATGGCTTGGTTAGAATGAGTTGTAGTGTGCAACGCAGGCAGACGCGCTCTGCAAATGTCTTTGCACTAGTGGGACTATAGCAAAGTCCAATAGCCACGTATAGGATGCCACTAGGTACACTGAGTGTTTGCTAGTATAATGGCTTGGTTAGAATGAGTTGTAGTGTGCAACGCAGGCAGACGCGCTCTGCAAATGTCTTTGCACTAGTGGGACTATAGCAAAGTCCAATAGCCACGTATAGGATGCCACTAGGTACACTGAGTGTTTGCTAGTATAATGGCTTGGTTAGAATGAGTTGTAGTGTGCAACGCAGGCAGACGCGCTCTGCAAATGTCTTTGCACTAGTGGGACTATAGCAAAGTCCAATAGCCACGTATAGGATGCCACTAGGTACACTGAGTGTTTGCTAGTATAATGGCTTGGTTAGAATGAGTTGTAGTGTGCAACGCAGGCAGACGCGCTCTGCAAATGTCTTTGCACTAGTGGGACTATAGCAAAGTCCAATAGCCACGTATAGGATGCCACTAGGTACACTGAGTGTTTGCTAGTATAATGGCTTGGTTAGAATGAGTTGTAGTGTGCAACGCAGGCAGACGCGCTCTGCAAATGTCTTTGCACTAGTGGGACTATAGCAAAGTCCAATAGCCACGTATAGGATGCCACTAGGTACACTGAGTGTTTGCTAGTATAATGGCTTGGTTAGAATGAGTTGTAGTGTGCAACGCAGGCAGACGCGCTCTGCAAATGTCTTTGCACTAGTGGGACTATAGCAAAGTCCAATAGCCACGTATAGGATGCCACTAGGTACACTGAGTGTTTGCTAGTATAATGGCTTGGTTAGAATGAGTTGTAGTGTGCAACGCAGGCAGACGCGCTCTGCAAATGTCTTTGCACTAGTGGGACTATAGCAAAGTCCAATAGCCACGTATAGGATGCCACTAGGTACACTGAGTGTTTGCTAGTATAATGGCTTGGTTAGAATGAGTTGTAGTGTGCAACGCAGGCAGACGCGCTCTGCAAATGTCTTTGCACTAGTGGGACTATAGCAAAGTCCAATAGCCACGTATAGGATGCCACTAGGTACACTGAGTGTTTGCTAGTATAATGGCTTGGTTAGAATGAGTTGTAGTGTGCAACGCAGGCAGACGCGCTCTGCAAATGTCTTTGCACTAGTGGGACTATAGCAAAGTCCAATAGCCACGTATAGGATGCCACTAGGTACACTGAGTGTTTGCTAGTATAATGGCTTGGTTAGAATGAGTTGTAGTGTGCAACGCAGGCAGACGCGCTCTGCAAATGTCTTTGCACTAGTGGGACTATAGCAAAGTCCAATAGCCACGTATAGGATGCCACTAGGTACACTGAGTGTTTGCTAGTATAATGGCTTGGTTAGAATGAGTTGTAGTGTGCAATGCAGGCAGATGTGCTCTGCTAATGTCTTTGCACTAGTGGGACTATAGCAAAGTCCAATAGCCACGTATAGGATGCCACTAGGTACACTGAGTGTTTGCTAGTATAATGGCTTAGTTAAAATGAGTTTGAGTGTGCAATGCAGGCAGACGCGCTATGCAAATGTCTTTGCACTAGTGGGACTATAGCAAAGTCCAATAGCCACGTATAGGATGCCACTAGGTACACTGAGTGTTTGCTAGTATAATGGCTTGGTTAGAATGAGTTGTAGTGTGCAATGCAGGCAGATGTGCTCTGCTAATGTCTTTGCACTAGTGGGACTATAGCAAAGTCCAATAGCCACGTATAGGATGCCACTAGGTACACTGAGTGTTTGCTAGTATAATGGCTTAGTTAAAATGAGTTTGAGTGTGCAATGCCGGCAGACGCGCTATGCAAATGTCTTTGCACTAGTGGGACTATAGCAAAGTCCAATAGCCACGTATAGGATGCCACTAGGTACACTGAGTGTTTGCTAGTATAATGGCTTGGTTTTAATGAGTTGGAGTGTGCAATGCAGGCAGACGCGCTCTGCAAATGTCTTTGCACTAGTGGGACTATAGCAAAGTCCAATAGCCACGTATAGGATGCCACTAGGTACACTGAGTGTTTGCTAGTATAATGGCTTGGTTAGAATGAGTTGTAGTGTGCAATGCAGGCAGACGCGCTCTGCAAATGTCTTTGCACTAGTGGGACTATAGCAAAGTCCAATAGCCACGTATAGGATGCCACTAGGTACACTGAGTGTTTGCTAGTATAATGGCTTGTTTAGAATGAGTTGTAGTGTGCAATGCAGGCAGACGCGCTCTGCAAATGTCTTTGCACTAGTGGGACTATAGCAAAGTCCAATAGCCACGTATAGGATGCCACTAGGTACACTGAGTGTTTGCTAGTATAATGGCTTAGTTATCAGTTGGAGTGTGCAGAGGACAAGAGGGTACAGTGGCAGGATTGTGGTGCTCTGGGTAGAGGAATGGAAGCCTGCCTTTCTATTCCCTCCTAATGGTGAAATGCAGGTAGGAAATCCCTGACCTGGGCTACACAGACGCTGTTGCTGTTTGCAGGACCTGTCACCTATGGCTCTCTGACCCTGCCGGTTGGAGCCCTTAAAAGGACTGCTATAAAGTGCTCTCCCTAAGCTGTCTAACGCTGTGTATGCAGCGCATACAGCTGTATCGGCTATAGGACTCAGGAAGACGGAGCTGCGACAGTGATGTCTGACACCAAAGACGCAGAAGGCAGATAATGGCGTCCGTGAAGAAAATGTCCGGTTTTATAATGCAGGGACATGTGACATGCAGATCCTATCACACATGCCGTTGCTTCTCTGGCTCAAAGTCCACTTAGCTGTGTGTGTGTCTGGGATTGGCTGACATGCTGGCCCGCCCCACAAGACGCGCGCACTTAGGGAAGGAAGACAAGAAAAAAAAAAAAAAAAAATGGCGATCGCCATTATAGAAACAGCAGGGATCTGAAGGCGCTGTTCACGCACACTATACACTGAAATGTGATAATAGTTTGATTCACAGAGTGACTTACACTATTACAGCAGAAACCAAGCTATGATTTAGCTGTTTTTTGGCTGCTAGAACCGTTCTCGAACGTTTCTAGAACTACCGAGCTTTTGCAAAAAGCTCGAGTTCTAGTTCGATCTAGAACATGCCCCAAAATCACTCGAGCCGCGAACTGGAGAACCACGAACCACGAACCGCGCTCAACTCTACTTGTGAGTAGAGTTGAGCGCGGTTCGTGGTTCGTGGTTCTCCAGTTCGCGGCTCGAGTGATTTTGGGGCATGTTCTAGATCGAACTAGAACTCGAGCTTTTTGCAAAAGCTCGGTAGTTCTAGAAACGTTCGAGAACGGTTCTAGCAGCCAAAAAACAGCTAAATCATAGCTTGGTTTCTGCTGTAATAGTGTAAGTCACTCTGTGAATCAAACTATTATCACATTTCAGTGTATAGTGTGCGTGAACAGCGCCTTCAGATCCCTGCTGTTTCTATAATGGCGATCGCCATTTTTTTTTTTTTTTTTTCTTGTCTTCCTTCCCTAAGTGCGCGCGTCTTGTGGGGCGGGCCAGCATGTCAGCCAATCCCAGACACACACACAGCTAAGTGGACTTTGAGCCAGAGAAGCAACGGCATGTGTGATAGGATCTGCATGTCACATGTCCCTGCATTATAAAACCGGACATTTTCTTCACGGACGCCATTATCTGCCTTCTGCGTCTTTGGTGTCAGACATCACTGTCGCAGCTCCGTCTTCCTGAGTCCTATAGCCGATACAGCTGTATGCGCTGCATACACAGCGTTAGACAGCTTAGGGAGAGCACTTTATAGCAGTCCTTTTAAGGGCTCCAACCGGCAGGGTCAGAGAGCCATAGGTGACAGGTCCTGCAAACAGCAACAGCGTCTGTGTAGCCCAGGTCAGGGATTTCCTACCTGCATTTCACCATTAGGAGGGAATAGAAAGGCAGGCTTCCATTCCTCTACCCAGAGCACCACAATCCTGCCACTGTACCCTCTTGTCCTCTGCACACTCCAACTGATAACTAAGCCATTATACTAGCAAACACTCAGTGTACCTAGTGGCATCCTATACGTGGCTATTGGACTTTGCTATAGTCCCACTAGTGCAAAGACATTTGCAGAGCGCGTCTGCCTGCATTGCACACTACAACTCATTCTAAACAAGCCATTATACTAGCAAACACTCAGTGTACCTAGTGGCATCCTATACGTGGCTATTGGACTTTGCTATAGTCCCACTAGTGCAAAGACATTTGCAGAGCGCGTCTGCCTGCATTGCACACTACAACTCATTCTAACCAAGCCATTATACTAGCAAACACTCAGTGTACCTAGTGGCATCCTATACGTGGCTATTGGACTTTGCTATAGTCCCACTAGTGCAAAGACATTTGCAGAGCGCGTCTGCCTGCATTGCACACTCCAACTCATTAAAACCAAGCCATTATACTAGCAAACACTCAGTGTACCTAGTGGCATCCTATACGTGGCTATTGGACTTTGCTATAGTCCCACTAGTGCAAAGACATTTGCATAGCGCGTCTGCCGGCATTGCACACTCAAACTCATTTTAACTAAGCCATTATACTAGCAAACACTCAGTGTACCTAGTGGCATCCTATACGTGGCTATTGGACTTTGCTATAGTCCCACTAGTGCAAAGACATTAGCAGAGCACATCTGCCTGCATTGCACACTACAACTCATTCTAACCAAGCCATTATACTAGCAAACACTCAGTGTACCTAGTGGCATCCTATACGTGGCTATTGGACTTTGCTATAGTCCCACTAGTGCAAAGACATTTGCATAGCGCGTCTGCCTGCATTGCACACTCAAACTCATTTTAACTAAGCCATTATACTAGCAAACACTCAGTGTACCTAGTGGCATCCTATACGTGGCTATTGGACTTTGCTATAGTCCCACTAGTGCAAAGACATTAGCAGAGCACATCTGCCTGCATTGCACACTACAACTCATTCTAACCAAGCCATTATACTAGCAAACACTCAGTGTACCTAGTGGCATCCTATACGTGGCTATTGGACTTTGCTATAGTCCCACTAGTGCAAAGACATTTGCAGAGCGCGTCTGCCTGCGTTGCACACTACAACTCATTCTAACCAAGCCATTATACTAGCAAACACTCAGTGTACCTAGTGGCATCCTATACGTGGCTATTGGACTTTGCTATAGTCCCACTAGTGCAAAGACATTTGCAGAGCGCGTCTGCCTGCGTTGCACACTACAACTCATTCTAACCAAGCCATTATACTAGCAAACACTCAGTGTACCTAGTGGCATCCTATACGTGGCTATTGGACTTTGCTATAGTCCCACTAGTGCAAAGACATTTGCAGAGCGCGTCTGCCTGCGTTGCACACTACAACTCATTCTAACCAAGCCATTATACTAGCAAACACTCAGTGTACCTAGTGGCATCCTATACGTGGCTATTGGACTTTGCTATAGTCCCACTAGTGCAAAGACATTTGCAGAGCGCGTCTGCCTGCGTTGCACACTACAACTCATTCTAACCAAGCCATTATACTAGCAAACACTCAGTGTACCTAGTGGCATCCTATACGTGGCTATTGGACTTTGCTATAGTCCCACTAGTGCAAAGACATTTGCAGAGCGCGTCTGCCTGCGTTGCACACTACAACTCATTCTAACCAAGCCATTATACTAGCAAACACTCAGTGTACCTAGTGGCATCCTATACGTGGCTATTGGACTTTGCTATAGTCCCACTAGTGCAAAGACATTTGCAGAGCGCGTCTGCCTGCGTTGCACACTACAACTCATTCTAACCAAGCCATTATACTAGCAAACACTCAGTGTACCTAGTGGCATCCTATACGTGGCTATTGGACTTTGCTATAGTCCCACTAGTGCAAAGACATTTGCAGAGCGCGTCTGCCTGCGTTGCACACTACAACTCATTCTAACCAAGCCATTATACTAGCAAACACTCAGTGTACCTAGTGGCATCCTATACGTGGCTATTGGACTTTGCTATAGTCCCACTAGTGCAAAGACATTTGCAGAGCGCGTCTGCCTGCGTTGCACACTACAACTCATTCTAACCAAGCCATTATACTAGCAAACACTCAGTGTACCTAGTGGCATCCTATACGTGGCTATTGGACTTTGCTATAGTCCCACTAGTGCAAAGACATTTGCAGAGCGCGTCTGCCTGCGTTGCACACTACAACTCATTCTAACCAAGCCATTATACTAGCAAACACTCAGTGTACCTAGTGGCATCCTATACGTGGCTATTGGACTTTGCTATAGTCCCACTAGTGCAAAGACATTTGCAGAGCGCGTCTGCCTGCGTTGCACACTACAACTCATTCTAACCAAGCCATTATACTAGCAAACACTCAGTGTACCTAGTGGCATCCTATACGTGGCTATTGGACTTTGCTATAGTCCCACTAGTGCAAAGACATTTGCAGAGCGCGTCTGCCTGCGTTGCACACTACAACTCATTCTAACCAAGCCATTATACTAGCAAACACTCAGTGTACCTAGTGGCATCCTATACGTGGCTATTGGACTTTGCTATAGTCCCACTAGTGCAAAGACATTTGCAGAGCGCGTCTGCCTGCGTTGCACACTACAACTCATTCTAACCAAGCCATTATACTAGCAAACACTCAGTGTACCTAGTGGCATCCTATACGTGGCTATTGGACTTTGCTATAGTCCCACTAGTGCAAAGACATTTGCAGAGCGCGTCTGCCTGCGTTGCACACTACAACTCATTCTAACCAAGCCATTATACTAGCAAACACTCAGTGTACCTAGTGGCATCCTATACGTGGCTATTGGACTTTGCTATAGTCCCACTAGTGCAAAGACATTTGCAGAGCGCGTCTGCCTGCGTTGCACACTACAACTCATTCTAACCAAGCCATTATACTAGCAAACACTCAGTGTACCTAGTGGCATCCTATACGTGGCTATTGGACTTTGCTATAGTCCCACTAGTGCAAAGACATTTGCAGCACGTCTGCCTGCGTTGCACACTCCAACTAATTATAACTAAGTTGCATTGTCAGGGATATTTATTCTTTATTATTCTGCTGTTAATAAAGCTAGACCACCACTGCAATCTTCACCACCTCTCAATTTTTACTACCACATTTTCAGTCCACAATCTTGTCGCAATCAACATGAGTGGCAAAATGACAGATGCTGGTGGAAAGGGGAAGAGGCGTGGTGTAAAAGGCAAAAAAGGTTTTGTCCGTGGGGAAGGTGGCAAAGCTCCATTATCATCTGCTGAAGATAGACCATCTACCAGCAAAAGTAAGATGTCTACTACTTACCGTGGACAATCCGATGTGCTCCCTTTGTTACGGACACGAACAACAGGAACAAAGGTAGATGATGGGCAAAAAAGGAAAATGCTTGAATGGATCTCAAGTGGTCCAACAAGTGCCCTCTCTGCCACTTCAAGTACCGCATCCAAAAAACACCAGTCCTCTGAGTTGTCATCCCAATCAAACTTGCTTTCTCCCAGCTCTGAAGTCTCCATCAGCCCTGCACAGTATGGTGGAACTGAGATGGCTGAGTCTGCAGAGCTGTTCAGTCACACTATAGCCTGGGAATCAGAGGTCTGCTCCCAAGCTACAGTGAGTACAGAACAGGAAATGGTCTGCAGTGATGCCCAGAACCTTTGTGACTCAGATTCAGGCCGTGAGGACCAAGTTTCTGAGCATAATGTTGACCCTTTGTCACAAACTGTAACACCTGTGGTTATAGACAATGAGGAACATACTGATGAAGATGAGACGCAGATACCCGATTGGGATGACAACTTAAATATTCGTTCAGGGCAAGAAGAGGCTCGGTCTGAGGGGGAGGGGAGTGCAAACACAACAATTGATGATGACGTTCTAGATCCCACCTACTGTCAACCCCCAGTCAGGCACTCGAGGAGGTCAACAGAGGCGGTGGAGGAGGATGCAACCGACGACGAAGTTACCTTGCGCCTTCCTGGACAGAGTCGGAGCACTGGTAGCACGTCTACAACTGCATCCTCAGCCACCACTCTGCCTATGAGCATTATTCGTGGTGGATCAACAGGTCGCATGGCCTCTAAGCCTTGCCTAGCCTGGTCCTTTTTTCACATCGAAAAAGATCGCCCAACTCATGTGATATGTAACATTTGTCATGATTCTGTTAGTAGAGGTCAAAACCTCAGCAGTTTGACAACTTCTTCCATGAATCGTCACATGACTAAATATCATAAGTCCCGGTGGGAAGCTCACCGTGCTGCAATGCGGCCTAGTGGAGCGAACCATCCACCGCCCGCCCCTTCCACTGCATCCGCGCGCTCTTCATCTTCTAGGACTGTGGGGACAGCTGCCACACCTGTTTTTCCACGCAAAACTTCCACCACTGTAACCGCAACAGGCAGTTTGCTTGTAAGGTCGTCAGTTGGTTTGGAAGGGGAAACAAGTGAGTGTGTACAGCTCTCTCAGACATCGATAGCACCAACGTTGGATGAAGGCAACATCATGTCTCCGCCTGCACTTTCCTCACAAACCTGCATTTTTCCAGGGACACCCTACTCAACACCGTCTACACACAGCAGCCAGATCTCTGTCCCTCAGATGTGGTCAAATAAAAGGCCACTTCCTCCGACCCATGACAAAGCTAAGAGGTTGACTCTATCCCTCTGTAAGCTGTTGGCTACCGAAATGCTGCCTTTCCGCCTAGTGGACACACAGGATTTTAGAGACCTTATGTCTGTCGCTGTGCCCCAGTACCAGATGCCTAGTCGCCACTACTTCTCTAAGAAAGGTGTGCCCGCGCTACACCAGCATGTCGCACACAACATCACCGCTTCCTTGAGAAACTCTGTGTGTGAACGGGTGCATTTCACCACCGATACTTGGACCAGTAAGCATGGACAGGGACGTTACATGTCGCTGACTGGGCACTGGGTAACTATGGTGATAGATGGTGAAGGGTCTGCTGCACAAGTCTTGCCGTCCCCACGACTTGTGTGTCAATCCTCTGTCTGTCCAAGTTCCGCCACTGCTTCTGCATCCTCCACCTCATCTGGGTCCTCCACCTCCGCCCCAAGCCTGCCTGGTCAGGCCACCAGCGTTCTCACTGCGCAGAAGGAATCACGCACCCCTCATTACTATGCTGGCAGCAGAGCGCAACGGCATCAGGCGGTCTTTAGCTTGACATGTCTTGGTAATAAGAGTCACACAGCTGAGGAGTTGTGGTCAGCTTTGCGGTCCGAGTTTAATAAATGGTTGTCTCCACTCAAACTGCAGCCTGGTAAGGCCGTGTGCGACAATGCTGCAAACCTGGGTGCGGCACTTCGCCTGGGCAAGGTGACACACGTACCTTGTATGGCTCACGTGTTGAACCTTGTCGTGCAGCAATTTTTAACACACTATCCCGGCCTAGATGGCCTTCTGAACAGGGCACGAAAACTGTCAGCTCACTTCCGCCGTTCAAGCGCCGCAGCAGAGCGACTTGCATCGCTCCAGAAGTCTTTCGGCCTGCCGGTTCATCGCCTGAAATGCGATGTGGCGACACGCTGGAATTCAACTCTCCACATGTTACAGCGACTGTGGCAGCACCGCAGAGCCCTGGTGCAATACGTCATGACGTATAGCCTGGGCCAACGAGATGCAGAGGTGGGGCAGATCACCCTGATGGAGTGGTCTCAGATCAAGGACCTATGCACCCTTCTGCACAGTTTCGACATGGCGACGAATATGTTTAGCTCTGACAATGCCATTATCAGCATGACGATTCCAGTCATTTACATGCTGGAGCACACGCTAAACACTATTCGGAGTCAGGGGGTGGGACAACATGAAGGGGAGGAACTACAGGAGGATTCATATGCGCAAGGGACAACAACATCACGAAGGTCCAGACGTTCATCATCACCAACGCAGCAGGCATGGGACCATGGGGGACAGGGATCGACAAGGGCGCATAGTAGCAGGCGAAATGTTGAGCAAGGTGCAGGAGAACATGAAGAAATGGAGGACGAACTGTCCATGGACATG
Organism: Anomaloglossus baeobatrachus; assembly: GCF_048569485.1. Classification (NCBI taxonomy): domain Eukaryota; kingdom Metazoa; phylum Chordata; class Amphibia; order Anura; family Aromobatidae; genus Anomaloglossus; species Anomaloglossus baeobatrachus. Next base: position 54,384,171 of record NC_134361.1, on the reverse strand, counting down.
GAAGACTCAGCGGATGAGGGAGACCTTGGTCAAATTTCAGTTGAAAGAGGTTGGGGTCAGATGTCAGAGGAAGAAAGAACGGGTAGCACCTCTATGCCACAAACACAGCATGGACTTGGTCCGCATGGCTGCGCAAGACACATGAGTGCCTTTTTGTTGCACTACCTCCAACATGACAGTCGTATTGTCAAAATTAGAAGTGATGATGACTACTGGATTGCCACACTATTAGATCCCCGGTACAAGTCCAAATTTTGTGACATAATTCCAGCCATAGAAAGGGACGCACGTATGCAGGAGTATCAGCAGAAGCTGTTACTAGATCTTAGCTCGGCTTTTCCACCAAACAACCGTGCAGGTGCAGGGAGTGAATCTCCCAGTTGTAACTTGACAAACATGGGACGGTCTCGTCATCTTCAACAGTCTACCCGTACCAGTAGGACCTTTTCTGGTGCCGGTAACAGCAATTTTATGGAATCTTTTCATAATTTTTTTAGACCCTCTTTTGCAAGGCCACCAGAGACAACAAGTCTGACACATACTCAACGGCTGGAGAGGATGATACAGGAGTATCTCCAAATGAACATCGATGCCATGACTGTGCAACTGGAGCCTTGCTCCTTTTGGGCTTCAAACATAGAAAAATGGCCAGAGCTCTCCAGTTACGCCTTGGAGATTTTGTCGTGTCCAGCTGCCAGCGTTGTCTCTGAACGTGTATTCAGTGCTGCTGGGTGTGTGCTGACAGATAAGCGCACGCGTCTGTCCAGTGACAATGTGGACAGACTGACGTTCATCAAAATGAACAAGTCATGGATCCAGAAGGAATTTACTACCCCTGTGTCATCCTGGGGAGAGTAAATGCTTGTGGATTTGGAATGTGCTTGATGCAAATCAAAACATCCTGTTTGCAACTAGGGCCCAAGTGCTGCCACTGATGTGGTGGGTGTCTGTGTGGCCCAATTTTTGGAAAAAAGGGAGACTCCGCTTGGAGTAACCCTTGCTTGCTGTGTTTTTAAAAGAAGCCAAGATGAACAGAGCTGGGATCAGGAAAGACTTTGCTACCTACCCCGGTGTCATCCTGGGGACGGCTAAGAATAGCGTATTTTTGAATGTGCTTGATGCAAATCAAAACATCCTGTTTGCAACTAGGGCCCAAGTGCTGCCACTGATGTGGTGGGTGTCTGTGTGGCCCAATTTTTGGAAAAAAGGGAGACTCCGCTTGGAGTAACCCTTGCTTGCTGTGTTTTTAAAAGAAGCCAAGATGAACAGAGCTGGGATCAGGAAAGACTTTGCTACCTACCCCGGTGTCATCCTGGGGACGGCTAAGAATAGCGTATTTTTGAATGTGCTTGATGCAAATCAAAACATCCTGTTTGCAACTAGGGCCCAAGTGCTGCCACTGATGTGGTGGGTGTCTGTGTGGCCCAATTTTTGGAAAAAAGGGAGACTCCGCTTGGAGTAACCCTTGCTTGCTGTGTTTTTAAAAGAAGCCAAGATGAACAGAGCTGGGATCAGGAAAGACTTTGCTACCTACCCCGGTGTCATCCTGGGGACGGCTAAGAATAGCGTATTTTTGAATGTGCTTGATGCAAATCAAAACATCCTGTTTGCAACTAGGGCCCAAGTGCTGCCACTGATGTGGTGGGTGTCTGTGTGGCCCAATTTTTGGAAAAAAGGGAGACTCCGCTTGGAGTAACCCTTGCTTGCTGTGTTTTTAAAAGAAGCCAAGATGAACAGAGCTGGGATCAGGAAAGACTTTGCTACCTACCCCGGTGTCATCCTGGGGACGGATAAGAATAGCGTATTTTTGAATGTGCTTGATGCAAATCAAAACATCCTGTTTGCAACTAGGGCCCAAGTGCTGCCACTGATGTGGTGGGTGTCTGTGTGGCCCAATTTTTGGAAAAAAGGGAGACTCCGCTTGGAGTAACCCTTGCTTGCTGTGTTTTTAAAAGAAGCCAAGATGAACAGAGCTGGGATCAGGAAAGACTTTGCTACCTACCCCGGTGTCATCCTGGGGACGGCTAAGAATAGCGTATTTTTGAATGTGCTTGATGCAAATCAAAACATCCTGTTTGCAACTAGGGCCCAAGTGCTGCCACTGATGGGGTGGGTGTCTGTGTGGCCCAATTTTTGGAAAAAAGGGAGACTCCGCTTGGAGTAACCCTTGCTTGCTGTGTTTTTAAAAGAAGCCAAGATGAACAGAGCTGGGATCAGGAAAGACTTTGCTACCTACCCCGGTGTCATCCTGGGGACGGATAAGAATGGCGTATTTTTGAATGTGCTTGATGCAAATCTAGCTGTGAAGTGTACAACTGGGGCACAACTGCTGCCACTGAATGGGTGGGTGTGTGTGGGGCCCAATTTTTGGAAAAAAGGGGAGACTCCGCTTGGAGTAACCCTTGCTTACATTGTTTTTAAAAGAAGCCAAGATGAACAAGTCATGGGTCAGCAAAGACTTTGCTACCTACCCCAGTGTCATCCTGGGGACGGCTAAGAATAGCGTATTTTTGAATGTGCTTGATGCAAATCAAAACATCCTGTTTGCAACTAGGGCCCAAGTGCTGCCACTGATGGGGTGGGTGTCTGTGTGGCCCAATTTTTGGAAAAAAGGGAGACTCCGCTTGGAGTAACCCTTGCTTGCTGTGTTTTTAAAAGAAGCCAAGATGAACAGAGCTGGGATCAGGAAAGACTTTGCTACCTACCCCGGTGTCATCCTGGGGACGGATAAGAATAGCGTATTTTTGAATGTGCTTGATGCAAATCAAAACATCCTGTTTGCAACTAGGGCCCAAGTGCTGCCACTGAATGGGTGGGTGTGTGTGGGGCCCAATTTTTGGAAAAAAGGGGAGACTCCGCTTGGAGTAACCCTTGCTTACATTGTTTTTAAAAGAAGCCAAGATGAACAAGTCATGGGTCAGCAAAGACTTTGCTACCTACCCCAGTGTCATCCTGGGGACGGCTAAGAATAGCGTATTTTTGAATGTGCTTGATGCAAATCAAAACATCCTGTTTGCAACTAGGGCCCAAGTGCTGCCACTGATGGGGTGGGTGTCTGTGTGGCCCAATTTTTGGAAAAAAGGGAGACTCCGCTTGGAGTAACCCTTGCTTGCTGTGTTTTTAAAAGAAGCCAAGATGAACAGAGCTGGGATCAGGAAAGACTTTGCTACCTACCCCGGTGTCATCCTGGGGACGGATAAGAATAGCGTATTTTTGAATGTGCTTGATGCAAATCAAAACATCCTGTTTGCAACTAGGGCCCAAGTGCTGCCACTGAATGGGTGGGTGTGTGTGGGGCCCAATTTTTGGAAAAAAGGGGAGACTCCGCTTGGAGTAACCCTTGCTTACATTGTTTTTAAAAGAAGCCAAGATGAACAAGTCATGGGTCAGCAAAGACTTTGCTACCTACCCCAGTGTCATCCTGGGGACGGCTAAGAATAGCGTATTTTTGAATGTGCTTGATGCAAATCAAAACATCCTGTTTGCAACTAGGGCCCAAGTGCTGCCACTGATGGGGTGGGTGTCTGTGTGGCCCAATTTTTGGAAAAAAGGGAGACTCCGCTTGGAGTAACCCTTGCTTGCTGTGTTTTTAAAAGAAGCCAAGATGAACAGAGCTGGGATCAGGAAAGACTTTGCTACCTACCCCGGTGTCATCCTGGGGACGGCTAAGAATAGCGTATTTTTGAATGTGCTTGATGCAAATCAAAACATCCTGTTTGCAACTAGGGCCCAAGTGCTGCCACTGATGGGGTGGGTGTCTGTGTGGCCCAATTTTTGGAAAAAAGGGAGACTCCGCTTGGAGTAACCCTTGCTTGCTGTGTTTTTAAAAGAAGCCAAGATGAACAGAGCTGGGATCAGGAAAGACTTTGCTACCTACCCCGGTGTCATCCTGGGGACGGATAAGAATGGCGTATTTTTGAATGTGCTTGATGCAAATCTAGCTGTGAAGTGTACAACTGGGGCACAACTGCTGCCACTGAATGGGTGGGTGTGTGTGGGGCCCAATTTTTGGAAAAAAGGGGAGACTCCGCTTGGAGTAACCCTTGCTTACATTGTTTTTAAAAGAAGCCAAGATGAACAAGTCATGGGTCAGCAAAGACTTTGCTACCTACCCCAGTGTCATCCTGGGGACGGCTAAGAATAGCGTATTTTTGAATGTGCTTGATGCAAATCAAAACATCCTGTTTGCAACTAGGGCCGAAGTGCTGCCACTGATGGGGTGGGTGTCTGTGTGGCCCAATTTTTGGAAAAAAGGGAGACTCCGCTTGGAGTAACCCTTGCTTGCTGTGTTTTTAAAAGAAGCCAAGATGAACAGAGCTGGGATCAGGAAAGACTTTGCTACCTACCCCGGTGTCATCCTGGGGACGGATAAGAATGGCGTATTTTTGAATGTGCTTGATGCAAATCTAGCTGTGAAGTGTACAACTGGGGCACAACTGCTGCCACTGAAGGGGTGGGTGTGTGGGGCCCAATTTTTGGAAAAAAGGGAGACTCCGCTTGGAGTCACCTTGCGGTGTTTTACATGACTTTAGAAGGGCGTGCCATGCCTATATCTGTGTGTCCTCCTCTTTTTCCTTGTCCAGCTGTTTTGTTTTCGCATGAGTACATGTCCTTGTCACTTTCCCATGTGTTTGTGTTGTGTTGTGAGTTGTTTGTCACCTTTTGGACACCTTTGAGGGTGTTTTCTAGGTGTTTTACTGTGTTTGTGATTGCCTGCCATTGTTTCCTATGGGCTCGAGTTCGGTTCGTCGAACGTTCGACGAGCCGAACTCGAGCCAGACCCCCCGTTCGGCGAACCGCCTCGAGCCGAACCGGGACCGGTTCGCTCATCTCTACTTGTGAGTTAGCAAAACATGAAAAATACCAAGGAGGTCAATACTTTTGCAATGCACTGTATAAGTATTTAAGGTTCTCCTTCTACTAAAATAGTACTCTTGTGCAGTATTTTTCAGTGGTAGGGGCTGACATATAGGTCTGGTCACATGCTCCTCCACCAATAGTCACATTGTGGACTGGAGAGCGATGCAGGCTGTAAGGAAGGCCGAACAAACATATAAAGTGTGAGAACCTATAATATCAGAAAAAAAAATTGGTACTGTGTTAGGCCCCCTTCACACGTCCGTGAAAAACACGCACGTGTGTTACGGGCCATTTTTCGGGTCCGTGTCCCGTTTTTGTGTCCGTTTTTATGGTCCGTGTGGCACCTGTGTGAATTGCGTATGCTAGCCGTGTTTGTGTGTAGAACGTCCGTGTGTGCGTGTGGAATCAACGTGTATGTGTACGTGGAATGTCCGTGTGGAATGTCCGTGTGTGTGATGCACAATGTAGTTTATAAATGTCGGCTGACAGCAGACAGAGTTGCGCGATGAGAATGAACTCGGGTGAACTTCACCCGACTTCATCCTCATACCGCGGCTCTGTCTGTGTCGAGTACTGATTAGCGGTCACCTGTGAAGGATTCAGCTCTGCTGCACAGTGCACAGGCACTGGAGATGTAAGGGGGGCCACCATCACCTCCAAAGCAGGTGGAATTGTGCATTATTATGAGCTAATGGCCTTACAAAGGGCTCAAATACTGTTATTCCAATGGGGCACTTTTCTGTCTGTGTCCACCTCTGGCTAATATGTTGGTAAGTGTGCCGCCCCCGTGGAAGCAGCCGAGCTGCTCGGATCCGGGTTTGCTGTGTCTCGAGGGTCTCCGGACCCGGGGGTCGTGCGGCCACTCAAATGTAAGGGGGATATTTACATGGGAGTTGATGTATAGTTTGTGATGTATGGTAAGTTGGGGAGTACTGCCACTGCCGCTGGGAGTACCCGGGGTGATGAAGTGGGGCAGGAAGGTGTTGCAACTCTTCACGGGTAGGGAAAATGCCCCGGGACTCGGTGTAGGGGTTTTATGGGGTGCAGGGGTCACTCTCGTACTCACTCAGTCCATAAGCAGACACTGACAACCGGGTAAACCAAGTCTCTGGGTACTGCTGCCGCTGAGGGGAGCTCGTCCGGGTCCCGTCCCCAATGGTGCTGCCTGGTGATCCGTGACCTGCCTCTTGGCACTTAGTTTAACTTCAACTTGATGGCCCGGTAGCATGGAAATAGCCGAGCCCCGCTCCCTACTATGGCTAAGTATGGGAGCTTCCTCTCAGGGCTCACGCTTGGGATTTTTTTGGACCGTTTTTGGATTTGGAAAGTCCTATCCCCCTCATTGCGCTAATGCCCTGATTCTGGAGTGGATGGGAACAGATCATAAAGGCTCCGTTCTCCTCAGGTAAATTATCGGGTTGCCTGAAGCTACTCCCCAACCTAGAATCCGTGTACCCATTCGTGCCTTCGGTCCCGAACCGGTGATAATGCTGGGCTGCTAGCTGTCCTCAGGTCCAAGCACCTCTCCACAATCCCCTACGACCGTGGATCCGACTCCTCTAGGCCCAGACCACCGTCTGCAACCTAGACAGTTCCTTCAGGGGTCACCACTCCCGACTTCCTCTGAGCTCCTCACAGCTCGAGGGCTACTTCCCAACCTCTCTCCACTCACAGACTCGACTCTCAACTGACTACACTCTTCACCTCCCCTCCCTGAACCCCCAGGTGGGTGACTCTATTCCACTCAAGCCGTCCACTAGTGTGTCCGGTGGGTGTGGTTCAGGGTGTATCTAGGATTTAATTTGCTGTTGGAGGCAACACCATTTAGATAGGGGCCCAGAACCAAGAAGGAGGTGGAATACTGCACGGAAGAGCAGCTGGTGCAGTACCCTGTGACGACCTGATAGTCCAGGGGCGTCACATAAGGACCAAAATCATGTCTCCAGCACTTTGTTAAAAAATAAAGTTGCAAACCCCTTTATACAGAGAAGATAATACACTGCTGTCAGATCACTCTTACCATAGCTTCTGTATCTTGTTTCTTTTACTTACACAACGCTTTTAATTTTACAATGCTTTACAGGCGTGATCATCACTGTTCCCATTGGTTCTCACAGTCTATATTCCCTATCAGGATGTCTTTGGAGTGTGGGAGGAAAGCAGAGAACCCAGAGGAAACTCACGCAAACACGGGGAGAACATACAAACTCCTGGGAGATGTTGTCCTTTGTGGGATTTGAACCCAAGACACAAGCGCTGCAAGACTGCTAACCACTGAGCCACCTTGATTTGTACTTGATTGCTCCGAATTCACTAAAATGTTTTTTTTGGCAGAATTCTGATGTAAAAATGTTTGGTATTGCAATTTTTTTTCTCAACTCATTTATGACTTTTAGAGTTTTCACGCCAGTCCCGGCAAACTCCATCAACTTTTGAAAAGTGAGTAGAGTTTCGTAGAGAGGAAGCATGGAAGAGTGCGGCCAGAAAATTCATCATAATTTGCACCACAAAGCATAAATTACAATAGTTTGAGGCTGAAGTTGATTTCTTGCAGTGGGTCATGGCTATTAACGAATTGGGCACATCTTACACTAGAGCTCTATTTATCAATACTGGTGAACGAAACGCCAGTCCTAATGAATCATGGCAATAGTGTTTTGAGGTAGAGGCCGTTTCTCATTGAGTCATGCAACTGTCCTACCCATTTAGGCTAGGTTCACATTTCCATTGTTTTGCATCAGTCACATGCGTTGCTTGATGCTTGTGACTGATGCGTTGTACAACGGATGACAAGAATTAGAATTCATTGTCAGACTCCGTTGTAAAAGAGAGAACGATCAGCTGATCACTCTCATTAGCCGGCCGGCTTTTGAGAGCGAACAGATGATCTCCCGGCGGCCGGTTAATGAGAGTGATCAGCTGATCGCTCATAGCAGCCGGCCGCCGGGTAATCAGCTGATCGCTCACAGCAGCCGGCCGCCGGGAGATCAGCTGATTGCTCACAGCAGCCGGGAGATCAGCTGATCGTTCGGCCGCCGAGAATGTGTGCGTGGGGCGGAGTGCGGGGTGGGTGGAGCCGATCGGGGCCAAGGTGCTGAGGACGTCAGTGCTGGGGACTGCATGGCTCGGGACAGGTGAGTGTGTGTGTGCGTGTGTGTGTGCGTGTGTACATGCGGAGTGCGGGAGGGGGCGGAGCCGAGTGGGGAAGTGTCGGGCTCCCTGCACACATAGCCAGGGTAAATATCGGGTAACTAAGCAAAGCACTTTGCTTGGTTACCCGATGGTTGCCCGATATTTACCTTGGTTACCAGCTCAATAAACGTTACACTCTGCGTTCCTGCTGTAGTGGCCCAGTCCAGATTGTGTCTGTTTCTTTAAGTACATTTACTTATATGTAATATTATGTTATATGTTATAAGTAAAGCATTTTTCATTTGCTGTGTTCTAGCACCATCTACTGGTGAAAACTGTAAGAATCTGAAGTGTTCATTGGGTGTTATCCTATTGGCTAGTTCTTGGTCACATGGCTCAATAGGTGGAGCTATTCTCCAGCCTCCATCTGGAAAGAACTGGAATGAGCTGGTTCTGGCTGAGTCTCCTCTGAGGGAAGACATTATGTGGAGTTTCTCTTCACCACAAGACTCCTGCTAGGCCCGAGGCCTAGAATTTCACCATTTACTGATTTTTACAGCCAATATACTGAAGGCTTCCTATCCTGAATCCTCACTGGCCAGATATACATCTCTTCAGACAGTAGGGCATACTAATTATATACAAGACCCTACTGCATGCAGATTGGGGACGTTTGAGGCTCTCCCGCCCCACTGCAATATTAGTGGCTTTCATGCCATTGTCCATGCACCAGCCGTCCGGTCCCCGTGGCGTGCTGGGCAACTATCTACATTTGCTTACAAGTACTGCACGTGTCTGAACTAGCAGTGAAATTAACCCCAGGACTCCAGGTCTGTACAATCTTATATCTACCCTCTAAGCTCAAGAGACTCTGAACCTGCTTCTAAAGGCATACCAGTATTACATCTGAAGCAAATTGTGCTCTTAAAGCTACAGAACCCTAATTACACTTCAGCATTCAACACCAAGCTGTATTTGCTGTGGCCTACCCACAAAAGACCATGAAACATACTGTATATTCCGTGTTTTCCTTTGTTCCTGCTATATTAAAGCAACTGTTATCCTCAAGACCATGTCTGTGGACTGTCCATCAGCTGTGGATACTGTGTGGGGGTGGATAGCAGGGAACATCAGGGCCTTGTAGACCACCCAGGGAACACGGCCCCTGCATCCTTGTTCCAGAACAGCAACTGTGACATATAGAACATTTGAGGTCCTCTGTCCCTGGGCCCTTACACTGCCACCCGACGGTCAGTCATTCAACGACTGATCAGTTGGGCGGAGGATGCAACGCAAGGTCATCAGTCACAATCCGCCGCTCATACAAGTCTATGGGAACAACGGAATCCGTCAAGCGGATTACGTTGTTTACTAGAGCCGCGGATTGTGACTGATACAAATTGACGGAAATGTAAACCTAGCCTAACACAACTCAATTGGCACAAAGTGAGCATTGTCAGGTTATCATAACAGTCTCATCTATTATGTAACAATGTTATTGTGCCAGTCGGGTAGAAGAATGCAACAACAAAAACACCAGTCAGTTTCTATGTTGCGTTTGGCTTCCTTGACATTTTATCAATGTGATCCAAGGTGTGTAATAAATTTGGCACATATTTAAAAATAACTGATTTTCCAGTTTCTGAAACATTTTTGTGACTTTTTAAAATGTTGGCAGGCAGTAAAAAATATTGCTTGAACTTTTCTGCATACCTATACCAGCTGCTTAAAAGTGGAAAAATTGTATTAAAGGGAACCAACCAGCAGGATTTTCATATATAAAGTAAAGCCAATGCTATACTGGAGCTAGGATGCTGGATGTAAGCGTAGCTTTTGTTCTGAGATTCAATGTTTTATTTCAGAAATATGTGCAAGTAAAGTTTCAGCAATGCACTGCTATTTGATTGACAGGTGCAGCAGGAAGGGGATATGTCGGTTGAGTTTTGCTATCTATTCCTGCCCCTGTCTGTCTGCCTGGCCTTCCTCCCCCTGTTGCCGTCATAGATATTAATTCCGGCACAGGCAGACAGACAGAGGCGGGAATAGATAGCAAGTTCTGACCCACATATTTCCTTCCTGTTGCACCTATCAATCAAATAGCTATGACAAGTGACAAACTACTTATCTTTAAACTCATTGACCCTCATAGTCATTGGTTAACACCTTCCTGTTACACTAGTCTTCAGACACATTCTGTCATGTACGTGACCATGAATAGGTTAAATAAATCTTGACTGTTATAAAGCTATGACAAGTGACAAACTACTTATCTTTTAAACTCATTGACCCTCATAGTCATTGGCTATCACCTTCCTGTTATACTAGTCTTTAGACACATTCTGTCATGCATGTGGGTAAACCCCCAGAAGACTTTACAACACACAGGGAACACAGGGGTCTTGATACAAAGGAGATTCCTGCCGCTGGGGAGATGGGTGAGGGGACACCTCCTGAACTCACCTCAAGCTGATTCCTGAGCTCCCTAGAGTCCCTTTACAGGTTCCAGCCTTCAGCTAGCCCTTCATTCACCCTGGCTAGTGAGCAGGCTAGCGAGATCACTAGACTCGCCACTACAATACAGAAACACAAGGGTAGGAGTACAAACAAAGAAAAAGACTTGCAAAGGAAAGAAACACTCAAGGTGGCTTCTGTGCATCAAACACCACAGCTGCCCACAACACGACAAACTTCTTCCAGAGCAGGCTCCTTCCAAAGTGGACCACATAGAAATGAGGGATTCAGTTTCTGATCATATCACATGACTTAAATAGTAAAAGGAAGTGAGCTCAAAGAGCCACACCTGAGATTGGAAGCTACAGCCAGCAGCCAGGCAAAAAAGGGTTCTTAACCCTTACAGCATCACAAGCAAGGAGATGTTATAAAATAAGAGTAGTGAACCTGCTGTGACCTTCTGATACCAAAATTTTCCCTGAGATCTCCCCCGAGCGAGTCACACTCATGACACATTCACAACAAACTCTTATAATGAGTATTTTGCTACATATTGTGTTTGAAAATCCAAGGAAACTCTATTATCAAACTTCCTCCCAATATTTTTTTTCTGGGCAAATTTAAAATTAGTTTAATGGAAAAAAGATTCACATTGCCTAAAAAAGTAGATTCCACATGGATTCCATGGAGGACGGCCAGACACAAGTTAGCCAATTTACTCGTCACGTGTAATACCGGTCATCTAATGCAAAAATGTTATCTTCTGTGGTATTGTTGGAAAATATATTGTAGCCTGATTATAAATACAGTGCCTACAAGTAGTACTCAACCCCCTGCAGATTTAGCAGGTTTGATAAGATGCAAATAAGTTAGAGCCTGCAAACTTCAAACAAGAGCAGGATTTATTAACAGATGCATAAATCTTACAAACCAACAAGTTATGATGCTCAGTTAAATTTTAATAAATTTTCAACATAAAAGTGTGGGTCAATTATTATTCAACCCCTAGGTATAATATTTTGTGGAATAACCCTTGTTTGCAATTACAGCTAATAATCGTCTTTTATAAGACCTGATCAGGCCGGCACAGGACTCTGGAGTTATCTTGGCCCTCTCCTCCATGCAGATCTTCTCCAAGTTATCTAGGTTCTTTGGGTGTCTCATGTGGACTTTAATCTTGAGCTCCTTCCACAAGTTTTCAATTGGGTTAAGGTCAGGAGACTGACTAGGCCACTGCAGCACCTTGATTTTTTCCCTCTTGAACCAGGCCTTGGTTTTCTTGGCTGTGTGCTTTGGGTCGTTGTCTTGTTGGAAGATGAAATGACGACCCATCTTAAGATCCTTGATGGAGGAGCGGAGGTTCTTGGCCAAAATCTCCAGGTAGGCCGTGCTATCCATCTTCCCATGGATGCGGACCAGATGGCCAGGCCCCTTGGCTGAGAAACAGCCCCACAGCATGATGCTGCCACCACCATGCTTGACTGTAGGGATGGTATTCTTGGGGTCGTATGCAGTGCCATCCAGTCTCCAAACGTCACGTGTGTGGTTGGCACCAAAGATCTCGATCTTGGTCTCATCAGACCAGAGAACCTTGAACCAGTCTGTCTCAGAGTCCTCCAAGTGATCATGAGCAAACTGTAGACGAGCCTTGACATGACGCTTTGAAAGTATAGGTACCTTACGGGCTCGTCTGGAACGGAGACCATTGCGGTGGAGTACGTTACTTATGGTATTGACTGAAACTAATGTCCCCACTGCCATGAGATCTTCCCGGAGCTCCTTCCTTGTTTTCCTTGGGTTAGCCTTGACTCTTCGGACAAGCCTGGCCTCGGTACGGGTGGAAACTTTCAAAGGCTGTCCAGGCCGTGGAAGGCTAACAGTAGTTCCATAAGCCTTCCACTTCCGGATGATGCTCCCAACAGTGGAGACAGGTAGGCCCAACTCCTTGGAAAGGTTTTTGTACCCCTTGCCAGCCTTGTGACCCTCCACGATCTTGTCTCTGATGGCCTTGCAATGCTTCTTTGTCTTTCCCATGTTGACCAAGTATGAGTGCTGTTCACAAGTTTGGGGAGGGTCTTAATTAGTCAGAAAAGGCTGGAAAAAGAGATAATTAATCCAAACATGTGAAGCTCATTGTTCTTTGTGCCTGAAATACTTCTTAATACTTTAGGGGAACCAAACAGAATTCTTGTGGTTTGAGGGGTTGAATAATAAAATTACCCTCTGAATAAACTTTTCACAATTTAAAAAAAAAATAAAAAAAGAAATAACATTCTTTTTTGCTGCAGTGCATTTCACACTTCCAGGCTGATCTACAGTCCAAATGTCACAATGCCAAGTTAATTCCGAATGTGTAAACCTGCTAAATCTGCAGGGGGTTGAATACTACTTGTAGGCACTGTATGTACTGTATATCTATATTATTCAGTAGATATCCTCTTTAATCCTACTAAAGGCAAAACACACATTAATTATTTCAAGAGAGGTATGAGTCACGATGTCTGTAATGAAACAGTTTCAGCTAAACAGATGTTCGATAGTCAAGTACATTTCATTTTATTTTAATGTAAGTGATCTTACATAGTTTAGTAGTTGATGAATTATATAATAATGCAAATTTTCTACTTGTGTTCCAAAACAGAAGAGAATCTTATAATGATTATATTTATTGATATGTAAAAACATAATCGCAGTGAATATTTTTCTACAAAGGTATTTTTTGGGAAACGTAAAAAGGAACGGTTATACTTTCCATGCAGTCAAGTCTTAGGTTGACAGCAATATTGATTTCTTTAGAAACACATATAAGTTATGGTGATAACTCAGGTCTGTCCAACACACGATGGTCAAATAAGTCACTGATAACAGTTTAATACTTCACAGTAATAGATTCAATTAAGTATGTCACTGCAGAAAGGAAGAGATAGAAGGATAACATTTTCTCACTGTGACTAAGGGTGGCTTTGCACGTTGCGACATCACAATTGCTAGCGATGTCCAGCGCGATAGCACCCGCCCCCGTCGCACATGCGATATGTGGTGATTGCTGCCGTAGCAAACATCATCGCTACGGCAGCTTCACACGCACATACCTGGTCGGTGACGTCGCTGTGACCGCCAAACAATCACTCCTTCAAGGGGGAGGTGCATTCGGCGTCACAGCGACGTCACCCTGACGTCACTAATCGGCCGGCCAATAGAAGTGGAGGGGCGGAGATGAGCGGGACATAATATCCCGCCCACCTTCTCCCTTACGCATTGCCGGTGGGGGCAGGTAAGGAGATGTTTGTCGTTCCTGCGGCTTCACACACAGCGATGTGTGGAGCTGCAGGAACGACAAACAACATCGTACCTGTGGTTGAACCGACATTATGGAAATGAACGGCGTTACACAGATCAGCGATATTGTACGCTTCTGTGCTCGTTCATCGTCGCACCTGGGATTTACACGTTGCTATGTCGCTACCGGCGCCGGATGTGCGTCACTAACGACGTGACCCCCGGCGATATATCTGTAGCGATGTCGCAACGTGTAAAGTCTGCCTTAAGGCCCAGTCACACTAAACAACTTACTAGCGATCCCAACAACGATACAACCTGATAGGGATCGCTGGTAAGTTACTAGGAGGTTGCTGGTGAGATGTCACACTAAGCGACGCTCCAGCGATCCCACCAGCAACCTGACCTGGCAGGGATCGCTGGAGTGTCGCTACACGGGTTGCTGGTGAGCTGTCACAACGGCAGATCTCACCAGCAACCAGTGACCAGCTCCCAGCCAGCAGCGCCGCGTGGAAGCGATGCTGCGCTTGGTAACTAAGGTAAATATCGGGTAACCAACCCGATATTTACCTTGGTTACCAGCGCACACCGCTTAGCGCTGGCTCCCTGCACTCCTAGCCACAGTACACATCGGGTTAATTACCCGATGTGTACTCTGCTACGTGTGCAGGCAGCAGGAGCCGGCTTCTGCGGATGCTGGTAACCACGGTAAACATCGGATAACCAAGAAGCCCTTACCTTGGTTACCTGATATTTACCTTCGTTACCAGCGTCCACCGCTCTCACACTGCCAGTGCTGGCTCCCTGTTCCCTGCACTCCTAGCCACAGTACACATCGGGTTAATTACCCGATGTGTAGTCTGGCTATGTGTGCAGGGAGCAGGGAGCCGGCACTGACAGCATGAGAGCGGCGGACGCTGGTAATGAAGGTAAATATCGGGTAACAAAGGTAAGGGCTTCTTGGTTACCCGATGTTTACTGTGGTTACCAGCGTCCGCAGAAGCCGGCTCCTGCTGCCTGCACATTTAGTTGTTGCTCTGTCGCTGTCACACACAGCGATGTGCGCTTCACAGCGGGAGAGCAACAACTAAAAAATGGTCCAGGACATTCAGCAACAACCAACGACCTCACAGCAGGGGCCAGGTTGTTCCTGGATGTCACACACTGCAACATCACTAGCAACATCACTGCTACGTCACAAAAGTTGTTCCTTAGCAGCGATGTTGCTAGCGATGTTGCTTAGTGTGACGTGGCCTTCAGAGCCAAGGAGTCCTGAATAAGGGAGAAGAAAGAGAACAATGGCTGATTAAAGGGTAAGTAAACTTTAAAACAATTTTTGACATGGTAGGCTGGGTACATGTAGCATTTTATCCTACTGTCGGTAGTGTGATGCCCTGGCCGGGCCAGGTAGTCACAGATAGGCCACTGCACTACACCTTTTCCTCACAAGGTGACATCAGCCAACCTCAAAACCCTAGTCACCCCCCCTCAGGGCTAGATGGACACACCAGGGGGCGGAACCAGGCGGTTGAAAGACGCCCACCAAGGAGTCTAGACAGCCCGGGGCGGGAAAGTAAGGAGTACATTGTTAGAGTTCAAGTTGGAGAGGAGTGTGGGCTGGAGCTGTGTGCAGCTCCAGCAGAGGTGAATACCCCAAATTGAACGGCGCCAGTGTAGGAGTCCTGGTGCCATTGGCTAGGAGACAGATAGTGGTCTCCGTCTACAGGAGCCGGGAAGATGGCTCGGTGGAACTGAGGTGGAGCGGGACAGGGTAGTGGCCCGCCAGTACCGACCCGGGGAACCGACTCGGAAACCGGAGCACACAAGGGGGTACTCGGACCCTGAAGCCAAGTCCAGAAGCTACTGGAACTGGTTAATTCACCGATTGAGGCCAGCACTAGAGGTTCTGTCCCACCCAAAGTCCCTATTAGAAGACAACAGCCCACCGAGGGGGATAAAAGTCCACCGCCAGGGCTCAGAGATCCCACGGGCCAGCATCTGTGGGCAAGGGCTCCTTAGGCCACATCCAGCCGGGAGTGGACTCTTGAAGTTGCAAGCACAGGAAGTCAACCATTACACAGAGGTGTAGGAGAAAGACAGAAACCACCAGCCGGGTGGGGGACCAGAACGCAGCCGGCTGCGGGCACCGACCACCATCACCTTGGTTTACCAGAGACTTATGTGTTTTCTTCAATAGTGAGTACACCAGCACCCTGCGGTCACCCATCTCCCTGCACCAATCCCCAACGGGTCCCAGGGCCACCATCCCTGCCCACGGAGGGGTTAACAACTTGCTGCATAACATCTCCCCCGGGTGCCCCATCACTGCAGCGGTGGTGTCCAACTTCACCACATACCGTGGGTGGCGTCACAAACTTAATATGGCTCAGCCTGTACATATACGTCCTACATCCACCACTACAAACCCCCTTTTTGATTGAAGTGACCTCGAGACCCCCAGGTCCGGACACCCTCGAACCACCCACAGAAGGTCCGGATCCGAGCAGCTCGGCTGCTGCGAGTGGGGTGGCACAGTAGCTTTGTTGAGCTCTACATCCGAACCTGGCAAAACAGGATGCGGGTATATGCGCTGGTGGGGCCATTGACTATAATGATGTAAACAGAGCCGCAGAGTGCTCTGTAGTGCATCATTTTTGATAGTATAAACGCCTAGTTGAGGCAAACAGCAACAATCAGTCAATTACGTGTTGCAGCCCGCCTCAACTAGGTATATACAGTAAAAAATGATGCACAACAAAGCACACTGTGACTCAGTTTGTATCAGGGCACATACACCAGAATTCCCTTTTGTGTGGATTCGGACGTAAGCTCCTAAGAAGACATTGACCATAGGAGAACAGGTAATGTTAACTCAACCTTATAGCCCCTGTTTAGTATTAATGGCTTCTTAGGGTCTGAGTGTCTTGAACTGTAATGATTGTTCAAATCAGTGGGCAGAAGTGTTTAGTAAAGATGAGCGAATTCGGGGTTTGAGGTTTGGGTTCGGAAACTGACTTCCAAAAAAACAAAGTTGAGGTTCGAAATTTGCGTGAGTTACGAGTGCAAACCACTCACCGCTGTGCTTGGGTATCATTACTGACTTCCATTGAGGTTCAGATCAAGTCAAGTCACAAACTGAACCTTATCTAAGGTTCGAATGTGTCCTGTGAACGAAACCTCCAAAGGTTCACTCATCTATAATGTTTAGCTCATCCTTAGCATGAGCAAAATGAAGTTTAGCATGCAAAAGGTTTTTTGGTTTGTACTTCATTTTGATAGAGCTTGAAAATAAGCTGATGAGTAGTGTAAGTGTAGTGTGACATGGGTCAGTAGTCTTGGGAGAGGTGAAGTTCTCTTGCTCCCTAGCACTCTACATGAAAGATGGGATTCTGGCTGGGTGTGTGTGCTGTTAATACTTCGGCAATACGCCTTTGCATTCCGCATGTAGCCAATGGCTTTGGCTGGCCAAGACCAGATATTGCACAATTCATCACCCCACCAGCCCTTTAACACTGACAGTGATGGCTGGAGGTCAGGGAGTGTGGGGCTGCCTGCACTCCTGTCCCTCTGGCCAGCACTCTCACTGTTAAAGTGTGGGGCCATGCTCTGCACCCTGCCAGCCCTTTACCTCTGACAGTGCTGGCCGTGGGTCTGCCCCGACCCCCGGCTGGCACTGTCAGATTGAAAGGACTGGTGGGGTGTGGTAAGTGCAGGGCATTCTGATCCATGGGCACTGACCCTAAGCCCGGCGTTCTGAGGCAGCTAGAGTGACACAGGTATGCGCGTCACCGCTGATGATGCTGGGCAATGGGCATTGAATAGCATGTTAGCACGCTAAGAGGACGGAATGAGCGCAGGAACTAACGCCGTTGCGACTAGTCCCTGCACTCATTAGCATATCATAAAGGATCTTTAGAAATATTTTTTTCTAAAGATCTCTTTATCTACTTTATGCTACTAGATACAGGGACAGTTAGGCCCCTTTCACACGTCAGTGATTCTGGGACGTTTGTGCTTTTTTTAAAACGTACCAGAATCACTGACATACGCAGACTGACATACGCAGACCTATTATAATGAATGGGTCTGCTCACACGTCAGTGATTTGTCACTGCACGTGTCTCCGTGCGGCGTACCCGCGTGTGCGTGATTGCCGCACGGAGACATGTCCATTTTTTTCTGGCATCACTGATGTTCCATGGACCGCGCAGTGGTGTGGTCCGTGAAACACGTGCCAGAAAAAAACGTGCTTTTAAAATAAAAAACATTTTAACTCACCCGGCGTCCAGCGATGTCCTCTGCAGCCCGTGCAGCTTGCTGCTTCTGAGCCGGCTCATTATTGTCGCGCATATTCATTATGCGTGACACAGCCGACCCGGAAGCAGCTGCTGCGGGGGTCACCGCCGGCCGGATGCTGCACCGCGGGAGCTATCAGCACCATGGACAGCGGGAGCGCGCACAGGTGAGTTGTTTTCTAAGTGCAATCACGGGCCACGGAGAACGGAGCCCGGATTGCACTTAGACAACCCACGTGTGCCGTGAATCATGGCACACGCAGGGACATGTGCGTGTTTTACACGCCAGTGAAAAATGTCACTGTTTTTCACTGACGTGTGAAACGGGCCTTAGGCAAGGGTTATCAATATACACCCAGAACTGCTCGTGGTTCTGAGTGCATATTCACCTGTCAAGTTCTCTTTAACTAGTCACAGTAATTTTGACGAGGGGTGGCAAAACCTTTACTTGCTGCTGTATATATACTGTATACATCACATATCATCGTGTACTTTTTAGTTACTTTTCTACAATACATTTTCCTGCGAACAATCATTAGCAGTAGCTGATTTGTCACATCTTAAGGTCCCCAAATAGTTTATGACTGTGTCCTTTATTACGTTTGTAAATCACACTATATTTTACATTATTTTTGCTTTCACATGTGCCAGTGATGGGTCACATTCATCACTGTTGGACATTTATTAAAATTTCTGCTTTCTCCGGTTTCTCCTGATTACAAAAGAAATGCAATGTTGTCCAATATATTATAATCTTCTAAATCTGTGCAGCTAGCATTCTGTGTTGGCACAACAAATGAATATATTCAGAAAACTGCATAAACTAAATCTTATAGGCCACAATTTGATTGTGTATGTCATTTCTATATAAAGCAGGGCTTCAAGTTTTTTCCAAAGGCCTCATCGCAACACCATAGTGATCTCAGAGCTGCACCAACAATCGACCTTACTCCCATAAGAAGGACAGATATAGAGCACGGTATGTCTCGACAACTTTCTTGGGCTTCAAAGTGCCAGTCACAATTCCCCCAGATCCATCTATTGTGGCACCAGTCTGCCCATAATCCTAAGTCTTCTGTTGCAAAAGTCAAGTTACAACTCCTACTTAAGTGCATCTTCCTGTTCCTATCTGCACAAGAGAATTTCTTCCAGGTTGATGCCACCGGTGATTGATTGTTTTTGTCAGCTGAGTGAGGTTGTGTAACCGGAGTGTTATAAGCGGCTGGGTATGCCACATTGACATAGACGGTAAATGTATTGACACAAATATGCATTAAATATCGAAATACAATGAGGGAGGCCTGGAGCATCATTCCAATGTGGAAGTGCATTGAGTGCAAATATGTTGGCAGAATTTATTTTGAGGTAATGGGACTTGTGTGATTGAATATTGGGCAGGGATTGAGAACAGAGATTACAAATTGGTAAAGAACATTATTTTCCTGCATTGGAGAAAATTAAGCATCAAACTACCGTGTTCTTCCAAAAATAAGACACTGTCTTATACTTTTGTTTGCCCTGAAAAAACTGCTATGGCTTATTTTTCAGGTGGGCTTATTCTTGAGGAAACATGGTTGGGGGTAAGCTTACCCCCTAAAAAAGGTGACCCACCTTCCCTGGAGAATCATACTTACCAGACCCCAGATATCTACGTGGTTCCCAGGTCCTCATGCGATCTTTGGTGAGCACACCCAGCAGTTATGCTTCACAGGATTCCTCCCCTTCTTTTGGCTGACACAGTCACACACATCAGATCGTGCACACACACTCATTCGCACACACTCACACACACACACACACACACACATCAGACTGCACACACACACACTCATACACACACAAATCAGATCGCGCACACACATTCACACATAAGATCGCACATACATTCACACATCAGATCGCACACACACACTCACCACATCCGGGGCCACATCCGGGGATACCAATTGCTTCCGGCCGGCAGGGAACGATGGGACGCAATGCAGTGGAATGCGAGGACCTGCGGTGGAACGCATAGAGGACCTGCGAGTCCACATGCATTCCACAGCAGGTCCTCGCACTCCACTGTACGTCCTAGGTTCCTCAACCAGCCAGAAGCAATCGGTATTGCCGGATATGGTGTGTGACGTCGCAGAGCAGGTAAGTAGTGTGACGGGTCTGAGCGATGTTGTGCGCCATGGGCAGCAATGTGCCCGTGTCGCACAACCAATGGGGGCGGGTACCCACGCTAGCGATATCGGTACCAATATCCCAGCGTGTAAAGTGACCTTTACTCAACACACAGTAGTTTGATGCCACCGGTGATTGATAGTTTTTGTCAGCTGAGTGAGGTTGTGTAACCGGAGTGTTATAAGCGGCTGGGTATGCCACATTGACATAGACGGTAAATGTATTGACACAAATATGCATTAAATATCGAAATACAATGAGAGAGGCCTGGAGCATCATTTCAGTGTGGAAGTGCATTGAGTGCAAATATGTTGGCAGAATTTATTTTGATATAATGGGACTTGTGTGATTGAATATTGGGCAGGGATTGAGAACAGAGATTACAAATTGGTAAAGAACATTATTTTCCTGCATTGGAGGAAATTAAGCATCAAACTACCGTGTTTTTCCAAAAATAAGACACTGTCTTATACTTTTGTTTGCCCTGAAAAAACTGCTGGGGCTTATTTTTCAGGTGGGCTTATTCTTGAGGAAACATGGTTGGGGGTAAGCTTACCCCCTAAAAAAGGTGACCCACCTTCCCTGGAGAATCATACTTACCAGACCCCAGATATCTACGTGGTTCCCAGGTCCTCATGCGATCTTTGGTGAGCACACCCAGCAGTTATGCTTCACAGGAGTCCTCCCCTTCTTTTGGCTGACACAGTCACACACATCAGATCATGCACACACACTCATTCACACACACTCACACACACTCACACACACACACACACACACACACACATCAGACTGCACACACACACTCATACACACACAAATCAGATCGCGCACACACATTCACACATAAGATCGCACATACATTCACACATCAGATCACACACACACACTCACCACATCCGGGGCCACATCCGGGGATACCAATTGCTTCTGGCCGGCAGGGAAAGATGGGACGCAATGTAGTGGAATGTGAGGACCTGCGGTGGAACGCATAGAGGACCTGCGAGTCCACATGCATTCCACAGCAGGTCCTCGCACTCCACTGTACGTCCTAGGTTCCTCAACCAGCCAGAAGCAATCGGTATTGCCGGATATGGTGTGTGTTTGCTATCTAATGTGTGAATGTGTGTGCGATCTGATGAGTGTGTGTGTGTGTGTGTATGAGTGTGTGTGCGACGTGTGCTTGTATGTGGGTGTATGATCTGGTGTGTGTATGTGTGTGCATGTGATCTGATGTGTGTAGGTGTGTTCTCCACTGCAGGCTCTCCCGTTCGGTGTTTGGTGAGTATGATCGCGGGGTCTTTTGTCTTCTTTCTTCTCTCTTTTGGGGGGTTTGCTTTCTATAATGAAGTGTCCTGCAGTATTCTTTAACTTTTTTAACTGCATGGACAGCAACTAGGGCTTATTTTTGGGATAGGACTTATATTTAAGCCTTACACCGAAAATACTGAAAATTCCTGCTAGGGCTTATTTTTGGGGGAGGGAATAAACAGGGTAGTTTATTAAAAAAAAAAGAGCAATTTAAGGGGTCGTATCATGATCCAATATTAAAATATGTTTCTGAAAGCCAAAAACATGGGTTAATTTTAAATTTCCTTTCTGTCAACCCAAATATACATATTAAAGAGGTTGTCCATCCCGAAATTCATTTTTTTTGTTAAGCTAGTGTGCTGCATTGTAACATACAATACCCTATAAATTTAGATTTTTGAGTCTACCTTTTGTTTCTCATTAATTTCTCTGCATTGCCTGCAGTCACTTTGTTTGCCTGCGGCTCTACCAAACTTGGCAGCTTCCTCTGCTTGTGTATTTAACCTCAAAACCAGAGCTAGCCCCACCCAGCCTCACGCTCCAGCCCTGCCCTCTGCCCACCCCACTATACACTCATCGACCGTCAGTAATCTGCCTCTGCTCCATCCTCTGACCACCCTCTGCACACTCATTGACTGTCAGTAACCTGCCTCTGTCCCATTCTCTGATTGCCCACTGCACATTCATTGACTGTCAGTAACCTGCCCCAGCCCTGCCCTCTGGCTACCCTCTGCACACTCATTCGCTGTCAGTAATCTGCCCCATCCCTGCCCTCTGGCTACCCTCTGCAAACTCATTCGCTGTCAGTAATCTGCCCCATCCCTGCCCTCTGGCTACCCTCTGCACACTTATTCGCTGTCAGTAATCTGCCCCAACCCTGCCCTCTGGCTACCCTCTGCACACTCATTCGCTGTCAGTAATCTGCCCCATCCCTGCCCTCTAGCTACCCTCTGCACACTCATTCGCTGTCAGTAATCTGCCCCATCCCTGCCCTCTGGCTACCCTCTGCACACTCATTCACTGTCAGTAATCTGCCCCATCCCTGTCCTCTAGCTACCCTCTGCACACTCATTGGCTGTCAGTAATCTGCCCCATCCCTGCCTTCTGGCTACCCTCTGCACACTCATTCACTGTCAGTAATCTGCCCCATCCCTGTCCTCTAGCTACCCTCTGCACACTCATTGGCTGTCAGTAATCTTCCCCATCCCTGCCTTCTGGCTACCCTCTGCACACTCATTCGCTGTCAGTAATCTGCCCCATACCTGTCCTCTAGCTACCCTCTGCACACTCATTGGCTGTCAGTAATCTGCCCCATCCCTGCCCTCTAGCTACCCTCTGCACACTCATTCGCTGTCAGTAATCTGCCCCATCCCTGCCCTCTGGCTACCCTCTGCAAACTCATTCGCTGTCAGTAATCTGCCCCATCCCTGCCCTCTGGCTACCCTCTGCACACTTATTCGCTGTCAGTAATCTGCCCCAACCCTGCCCTCTGGCTACCCTCTGCACACTCATTCGCTGTCAGTAATCTGCCCCATCCCTGCCCTCTAGCTACCCTCTGCACACTCATTCGCTGTCAGTAATCTGCCCCATCCCTGCCCTCTGGCTACCCTCTGCACACTCATTCACTGTCAGTAATCTGCCCCATCCCTGTCCTCTAGCTACCCTCTGCACACTCATTGGCTGTCAGTAATCTTCCCCATCCCTGCCTTCTGGCTACCCTCTGCACACTCATTCGCTGTCAGTAATCTGCCCCATACCTGTCCTCTAGCTACCCTCTGCACACTCATTGGCTGTCAGTAATCTGCCCCATCCCTGCCCTCTAGCTACCCTCTGCACACTTATTCGCTGTCAGTAATCTGCCCCATACCTGTCCTCTAGCTACCCTCTGCACACTCATTGGCTGTCAGTAATCTGCCCCATCCCTGCCCTCTGGCTACCCTCTGCACACTCATTGGCTGTCAGTAATCTGCCCCATCCCTGCCCTCTGGCTACCCTCTGCACACTCATTCGCTGTCAGTAATCTGCCCCATCCCTGCCCTCTGGCTACCCACTGCACACTCATTCGCTGTCAGTAATCTGCCCCATCCCTGCCCTCTGGCTACCCTCTGCACACTCATTCGCTGTCAGTAATCTGCCCCATCCCTGCCCTCTGGCTACCCACTGCATACTCATTCGCTGTCAGTAATCTGCCCCATCCCTGCCCTCTAGCTACCCTCTGCACACTCATTCGCTGTCAGTAATCTGCCCCATCCCTGCCCTCTGGCTACCCACTGCATACTCATTCGCTGTCAGTAATCTTCCCCATCCCAGCTCTCTCTGCCTTTCCATGTAGAAAGTGCCAGCAGTTTACTACACTCAAAAACGGCATGTAGAAAAACTCTGTATTTCTTTTAAATATGATCTGCTACTAAATTTTTTTTTACAGTAATATCCAGCTGTCATCGAAACTTTTCTTTTGCAGTGGACACAAAAATGGTCTATTAAAGGGATTCTGTCTCATGGTTTCTGTTACCTCATCTGATATCAGAATAATGTAGAAAAAGAGATCCTGATTCCAACAATGTATCACTTAGTTTACTGGATGCACAGGTTGTGATACCATCAGTTTTTAGATGTAGCAGAGCTCAGGTAACTAATTGCACACACACCACAGCTTTGTGTGTATATTGTATATTGACAATAACCTGCTTCTGAGAGGCGGGGGCATAGTCGGACAAGGGCTCACAAGCGCTGTGGTCCGAGCACTGACAATCTCTGGTTGATAAAACACTCACAGTGTGTAAGCAACAACACAGCGTAAGGCTGGGTTCACACATTGCGACAGCGACAACGACGTCGCTGTTACGTCACCATTTTCTGTGACGTAGCAGCGACCTTGTATGTCGCTGTTATGATCGCTGCTTAGCTGTCAAACCCAGCGACGCAGCAGCAATCATAACGTCGCTACATGTGCAGAGAGCAGGGAGCCGCGCACACTGCTTAGCGCTGGCTCCCTGCTCTCCTAGCTACAGTACACATCGGGTTAATTACCTGATGTGTGCTGCAGCTACATGTGCACAGAGCAGGGAGCAGCGCACACTGCTTAGCGCTGGCTCCTTGCTCTCCTAGCTACAGTACACATCGGGTTAATTACTCGATGTGTACTGCAGCTACATGTGCAGAGAGCAGGAGCCGGCAGCACAGGCAGCGTGAGAGCGGCGGAGGCTGGTAACGAAGGTAAATATCGGGTAACCACCTTGGTTACCCGATGTTTACCCTGGTTACAGCTTACCGCAGCTGCCAGACCCCGGCTCCTGCTCCCTGCTTGCTTCATTTCGTCGCTCTCTCGCTGTCACACACAGCGATCTGTGCGTCACAGCGGGAGAGCAACAATAAAAAAAACGAACCAGGGCTGTGTGTAACGAGCAGCGATCTCACAGCAGGGGCCAGATCGCTGCTCAGTGTCACACACAGCGAGATCGCTAATGAGGTCACTGCTGCGTCACAAAAACCGTGACTCAGCAGCGATCTCAGCAGCGATCTCGCTATGTGTGAAGCACCCCTAATACGTAACAGATGCCTTAAATCAGTGTCTCAGCCTTTATCTCATGCTAAGTTCTTATGACATAGCAAAAACCTGCTGGCAAATTCCTACTATGTAATCTGAGAAGAGCAAGATGTAAGGGCCGAGATACTAATTTCATTGATTACTTATGTTGTGTGTTGATGTTTACATAAAATGAGTGTTTTATTAACAGGAGATCATCACTTTCTGATATACTGACTCCTGACCTCTCATCTGACCATACCCTGTCCTCAGCTAAGCAGATTATTGTCAATATCCAATGTACACAGAGAGCTGTAGTGTGGGTGGGGTTAGCTTTCTGAACTCTGCTACATACAACATCTAAAAACTCTGATTGTGTCACAACTGCTGCACCCAGTAATCTAAGTGATACATTTTTGGAATCAGGGTGTATTTTCCTACATTATGCTTTTCCCAGATGAGGTAGCAAAAATTTTGTGACAGATTCCCTTTAAAAATCCACTGTATAATAATGATAGATTTTATCAAATAATTTTTAGTTAATATATTTTTTTGGTTTCTGTAGTTAATGGTCAAAAATTGCAAATAGCTACCGAGAAACCTGAGAATTGTACGGTTCACTAAGATTCTTTTGAGACAACCATGGAAGGCAGTGAATTATTACTGCTTGTTCCCATTGTGACATATCTGACATGTGCTGACTCCTTCTTCACATTCTCTGGACTGATCTGCCATTTGAGATTATAGTTAGTAACGCCTGTGGTGTATGTCTGCTAGAGAGTATGAATAGTTTACAAAGTCTTTCATCATCTTTAGACATTAGATAAAATTAACTGGAAAGTGAAGGAAAAGTGCAGGATGTAATATCTAAATTTCCATATTTCAGGACAGCATACAAAAAATGACCTGCAGGTCCCCCAGTTCTGACAGTTTTGTATTCACCTGTGAAGGTAGACTCACGAGCAGTAGAATTTTCCACCACAAACAAAAAAAAACACAAAAAATTTAGATTTTAATGTAAATTTTAGAGAGTGAATGTTCTGTAACTTTAATTTACCAGCTTTGCTGAATTTATCCCAAAAATCTGATTTGTACTAAAACATTTTGCACCAAATCAGTTGCCCTGAAAATATTGTACGCAACATTTTTTCAAAATATTTATTGCAAACTGAGCGTTAGGCCTTTCAGATGTCCGATTTACACGTATGATTGCTATCTGTGGTTTTCATGATAGTAATGGTATTGATGGTAAAGTGTCAGTCATTGTTGACAACACCAAACTATGTAGGATATTAAAAACTGACCTTGATAGTACAATATTACAAAAAGATATGGATAAGATGTCAGAATGGGCAAATACTTGGCAAATGAGATTTAATGTTGATAAATGTAAAGTAATGCAGCTAGGACGGAGTAATCCTATAACTACGTATACATTAAATGGGAGTAAACTTGGGACTACAGAACAGGAGAAGGACTTGGGGATTCTCATTACAAGTTAGCTGAGCAACAGCACTCAATGTCAGGCAGCAGCTGCAAAAGAAAACAAGATTCTAGGGTGTATAAAAAAGATTAGATCCCATGATCCCAACGTATTGGTACCCCTCAATACATCACTTGTAAGGCCACATATAGAATATGGGATCCAGTTTTGGGCTCCACATTTTAAAAAGGACATTCAGAAGTTTGAGTCAGTTCAAAGGCGGGCAACTAGACTACTACAAGGAATGGCGGCTGCACATATGATGAGAGGTTGAAAAAGTTAGATCTGTTTAGCTTAGAAAAAAGACGTCTCAGAGGAGATCTCATTTATATGTATAAATACATGTGTGGTCAATATAAAGGACTGGCACATGACTTATTTCTTCCAAAGACAATACTAAGGACCAGGGGGCACTCACTGCGAGTGGAAGAAAAGCGATTCCAACAGCTAAATAGGAAAGGGTTCTTTACAGTTAGAGCAGTCAGACTGTGGAATGCCGACCACAAGAGGTAGTAATGGCAGATACTAGAACAGCTTTTATATCAGGGCTGGATGATTTCCTCAGTACACAACATTGTTTGTTATAAATGACTTAATGACAAAATGTAGAATTGGTGGAGGAAGGTTGAACTAGATGAACCTAGGTCTTTTTTCAACCTATGTAACTATGTAACTCGTACCCATGATATTCTATGGGACTATGCACAGACAAAGGGGTCAATGGTATAAAACGCAGAAATGCCCGATTTTGATTTGAGGGTTAGATCAAAAATCAGCAAAGCAAGTCAATAAGTCCATGAAAAAAATCAGATGACAGCCAAGTGTGCTTTTTACCGGACGGTTAGATTGGAGAGGGACCTGTTGAAGTCTGGTTTGAACACGAAACATCTGTCATCCATGTGCTTCCTGCTGCTTTCATGAATTTGTTTTCATACGATTTAATAAAGTTTCTACTTTTTATGCATGGTAAGGGCCACTTCCATTTCTGCTCATGCCGTGCTTGCTACCCCTAAGACTTTTTTGAAGTGTAGCAATCACGTACATCCTGATGTGCATAGGGGTGAACGAGATGCATCATTTGTGCTTGTGAGTAGAGATGAGTGAACCTGAGATCCGTTTTTCGAACCGAACACCAACTTAAAAAAACAGAGTTCGGGTGCTTAACTTGCATGAGCAATGCTGTGCTCGGGTACGCTTGGTGCTCAGCCCTTTGCAAGCCACTTGCAGTATTTGAATGGCTCACTATGGGGGTAACAACAGTGTGATTAGATGTTGAGTGTACATATATTTAATGCATGGTCCATATAGACTGTGCATAGTATAAGCTCTATACTTCACAGTATATATAATGTTAGTTTGCGGTTCATTCTGTAGAGGACTATAGGAGCAGGTTCCTTACTAGTAAATACCCACCTCAATAAGATTACCCAGCATCATGAGGGATATTCCGATTTCGGACCTTGATGATACGGTTCACTTATAATATACTACTCCAATTAGGATATTCCAATATATTTTCGGTCTGGCCGGTTGGCACTTTGGGAATACACAGAGCACGTTTATTATAGTTTGAATTAGTGGTGTCCAATTGGACACTATAAGTGACATTTTAATAATTAATATTTAATAAAAGTTATATTTTAAATGAAAACTCTATTTACATTATACGATGGGACATATAGTTAAAAGCTTTGCAGCTCTGAAGCTCTATGACCACTTAATCTTTTTTCTTAATATCTGTCAGGTCCTTACAGGATATTAAATTCGGCTTTGACATTCAATTAAATAAATTAGAAAATCAGAAATACAATTTAAAATATTTTTTTTACCATAAACCTTTTACTGGAAGCATATCAAAATAGCCGTTTTTTTAAATTATTGAAACAAATAATTGAATAAATGGCATGGGATCCCCTCTATTCGTGATAACCAGCTGAGGTAAAGCAGACAGCTGTGGGTTGGTACTACCAGGTTGGGAATGCCCATGGTTATTTGGCCCTTCCCAGCCTAAAAATAGCAGATCACATCAGCCCCAGAAATGGTGCAACCATTAGATGTGCCAAATCAAGGGAACCCCCACATCATATTTTTTATTTATTCTCTATCCACAGAGCAATTGTCCTGCTATTACCCTCAATTTGCTTTTTTTGCAGCACCATAGCCCTTACTCTGACCCTTTACAGTCACTCTACAGCACCATTTGGCGTCCAGGGTTAAGTCAGGCTGAACCCGGCGAACCTGAATGCCCACAGGTCTGCTCAGCTTTAATTAGCACAACTTGGTGCAACTTGAGTACCCATCACGGTCCCTTATATCTGCTAATAAATAACCCCACTATATGTGAATATTTTGTGCTGCCAAATATACCACAGACCATGATTTAAAAAATAGATTGTAATTCAGTGAAAATTAAACACTCCTTAATTTTAGATGACCTTTAACAAGAGAATATAGCAAAATAATGTCCAGCATTATGAAGATTTAATCATCTCCCCATGTAATATTTTGAGATCACAAATCAAAGAGATAGAATCTCAGAGATATGATTTTAATGCAATTACTCTTTTTGGTAAAAAATAAAGGGGAATAAAATAGAGCGATGTACTAGTTAGGGAATTCATCCTAAAATCATGATTTTCTTTGGGGGATTTTTTTTCCTTTTCATGCACATTAGGAAAATAATAGAAATATTAGTGGAAAAAATGCTCAGATCACAGAACTGTCACACATCACTCAACCATGAGAGACACTTGTGACAGTGTGTTGAAACAAGTTATTTTTTTATCTAATAAGTTATTTTATGTATCCAATACTGATACCTATTTAAAATATTACTTTCCTGAGCAGTGCTTGAAACAATGCAATTCCTTCACAAAACCTTTCTGAAGCTTGAATCGTCTTCTCTACTTTGCAGCCACGTGGTGTGGATGAACATTGCACATTGGTGCAACAGCCATGCTTTTTTCTGGTGTTGTGTCTATCCAGCACAACTCAACAAGGTTAGCATAGTACATTTTGTTTCTTGCTTAGATATCACTAAACTGGCTGTTAAGATAGTCTAAAAATAAGTTTATTGCTTAAGATTTATTTGGTTTTAGTAAATCTGCCCCATCGTTTCTAAAGCTGGGTTCACACATAGCAACAGCGACAACGACGTCGCTGTTACGTCACCATTTTCTGTGATGCAACAGCGACCTTGTAAGTCGCTGATATGATCGCTGCTTAGCTGTCAAACACAGCAGACGCTGCAGCGATCATAACGACACGTGTCGCTGTGCTACATGTGCAGAGAGCAGGGAGCCGCGCACACTGCTTAGCGCTTGCTCCCTGCTCTCCTAGCTACAGTACACATCGGGTTAATTACCCGATGTGTACTGCAGCTACATGTCACAGTGCAGGGAGCCGCACACACTGCTTAGCGCTGGCTCCCTGCTCTCCTAGCTACAGTACACATCGGGTTAATTACCCGATGTGTGCTGCAGCTACATGTCACAGTGCAGGGAGCCGCACACACTGCTTAGCGCTGGCTCCCTGCTCTCCTAGCTACAGTACACATTGGGTTAATTACCCGATGTGTACTCCAGCTACATGTGCACAGAGCAGGAGCCGGCACTGGCAGCGAGGGCGGATGCTGGTAACGAAGGTAAATATCGGGTAACCAGGGAAAGGTCTTCCCTTGGTTACCCGATGTTTACCCTGGTTACAGCTTACCGCAGGCTGCCAGATGCCGGCTCCTGCTCTCTGCTCGCTTCATTTCGTCGCTCTCTCGCTGTCACACACAGCGATGTGTGCGTCACAGCGGGAGAGCGACGACCAAAAAATAAAGCTGGACATTCAGCAACGACCGGCGACCTCACAGCAGGGGCCAGGTCGTTGCTGGATGTCACACACAGTGACAGTGACGGGACGTCGCTGCAACGTCACAGAAAATGGTGACGTAGCAGCGACGTCGTTGTCGCTGTGTGTGACACCACCCTTAGACAGTGCTCAAAAGGCAATCAATTTAAATCTGCCCCATTGTTTCTTAGATGGTGCTCAAAAGACAATCAAATTAAATCTGGCCCATAGTTTCTTAGACGGTGCTGAAAAAGGCAATCAATTTAAATCTGCTCCATTGTTTCTTAGATGGTGCTCAAAAGGCAATCAAATTAAATCTGGCCCATAGTTTCTTAGACGGTGCTCAAAAGGCAATCAATTTAAATCTGCCCCATTGTTTCTTAGATGGTGCTCAAAAGGCAATCAAATTAAATCTGGCCCATAATTTCTTAGACGGTGCTCAAAAGGCAATCAATTTAAATCTGCTCCATTGTTTCTTAGATGGTGCTCAAAAGGCAATCAAATTAAATCTGGCCCATAGTTTCTTAGACGGTGCTCAAAAGGCAATCAAATTAAATCTGGCCCATAGTTTCTTAAGGGTGCTTTACACGCTGCGACATCGCTAACGATATATTATCAGGGTCACGTCGTTAGTGACGCACATCCGCTGCCGTTAGCGACATCGCAGCGTGTGACACCAATGAGCGACGATCAACGAGCGCAAAAACGTGAAAAATCGTTGCTCGTTGACACATCGTTCATTTCCTTAATATCGTTGCTGCTGCAGGTACGATGTTGTTCATCGTTCCTGCGGCAGCACACATCATTATGTGTGACACCGCAGGAGCGACGAACATCTCCTTACCTGCGTCCACCAGCAATGATGAAGGACGGAGGTGGGCAGCATGTTAATCTCTGCCTCTCCTCTGTTATTGGACGGCTGCCATGTGACGTCACTGTGACACCGCACGAACCGCCAGAGCGACATCGCAGGGAAGGTAAGTCCGTGTGACGGGTGTAAGCGATGTTGTGCGCCACGGGCAGGGATTTGCCCGTGTCACACAACTGATGGGGGCGGGTACGCTCGCTAGCGATATCGGTACCAATATCGCAGCGTGTAAAGTACCCTATAGATGGTGCTCAAAAAGCAATCAATTTAAATCTGCCCCATAGTTTCTTAGACGGTGCTCAAAAGGCAATCAATTTATGCAGAAGGTTCCCGTATGTCATCATATATCAAATGTGTATCTGTATTGTAAATTCCAAATGACATAACATACCTCAGTATTTATTATTTTGTCATCTAATTTGTTATTTTCCATTTATTCAAAAAGTGTTAGCAATATCAGTACATATTCTCTCATCGGGTTAAGTAAGGTCACATTAAGCTTTTAGCTGCAAATTTTATTTCCTCTCTAAAAGTACATTCAGCAATGCAAGCAGAGCCTCTGATATATCACTAAGGATTTGCTATAAACTTTACATTAAACGGTTTATCGATGAAATGTAAAATATGTTGGGTTGAATAGAATTGAATAAATTTACGCTCTATCTTTTCAAAATGTTACTAAGTAAAATTATATATTCACAATTCTTTTAATGCATTCCTGTATTATAATATTAAATAGCACTTTTGCTTGTAAAAAAAAAAATATCTCATCAGTAAATATATGTTGCTTGAAGGTTTTTTTTTTAATGAAAGATTCAAATGTATTTTTCAGCCATTTTTATGTTGTATTTACATTGGCGAATGCTGGGAATCCATTAGGCATTTAACATTCTCAGGCCTTCTTGCCCAGTTTTCCCAAATATGTGTTAGGCTTGCCGGGCGAGCAGGGTTTTAAGTGGACCCACTGGGCTGCAACACACAGAAAACCCAGTGGGGTTTGAGTACGGACCTGAACTTGATTTTCTCCAAAACTCCTGATGGTGGAGGTGGTACGCTGCAGGTAGGATCCGGGTGCCACTCGGGAAGACTGGTGTTGCGTTGGCTGCCCTAGAGGTATGGGGGCGACAGTCTCTGATATAGCGTTGCAGCAGCAGCTGGCGTAGATGGATCCGGGATGGATGAATGGGTGGATGGATAGATGGCAGCAGCTGGTGTAGATGTTACATCCGGATGGATGGACGGATGGATGGCAGCAGCTGGAGATGATACCTCATAGCAACAGGTATCGTGGAAGGTGGCCGATGTGGTGGCTCGCAGTAGGTAGTAGGAGCGGAACTGTGAATTACAGACAGGTATAAGCAGGATGTCTAGCACAGGGCTAGGGGACCTGACAACTAGCAATGACTAAACTCATTGCCCAAGCACCTAGCATAAGGCTAGGGTGGCTTAAGTGCAACTCACCTGAGTCTATGCCCTAAGTTCTCTAACGTCCCTATACTGGTCCTTCCCTCCATCCTCATCATGTGCCTAGGTCCTCACTTGCCCTGAACTCACCCTGGCTAGTGAGAGGGCCAATAAGAACACTATTCCCACCACTGCAATATAACAACATAAGGTAAGGGAGACAGACAAAGGGAAAATAGACACAAAAAGGAAAACACTCCAAGCTACAAACTCATACTTTGCTTCACACCATTGGATTTATACTGCTGTTATGATATTGGATAGCTCGTTTTACAGTAATCAATAGAAGTTATGTTTTAAAGAACCTGGAATTCTGGACATCACACTGGATTATTTTCTTTTTTTACCAAGCTCCTACAATACAGCTAAACATCACAGCTGCAATTGTCATGACTCCTCAGCTTCTTCCAAAGACAGGCTGCTTCCAAATTGGTCAGCATAGGACTGACAATCTATATCCGGCATCAGGTGGTAAGACAAGTGAGTTTTTTATGGCAAAAGGGAGTGGTCACAAAAGAGCTGCACCTGACATTAAGGCTACCAAGAACAGCCAGATAGGAAAGAGTCCTTAACCCCTGCAGCACTAAAAGAAAGTAAATTCATTCAAATAAAAGCTGTAGACTTGCAAATATTAAGGCGTTGTCACTTTCTGGTCCCAGACTCGCCAGAGGTATCCGCAGAGTGGGACACACTCATGAAATTAGCATAAAGGGAAAATACTTTTTTTTAACTTAACGTTATAGATTCCTGGAGGTTTGGAATGTAAGAACCTCACTGATTACTCAAATGACTGTTCAGAAGGGCTCAGCTCACCAGGCAAACCCTGCATGAGACTCTATATTAAGCGTGCACACCACGCACGCTTACACTTAAGCTACAGTGAGTGCTTCTACCCAATGAGCTTAAATTGAGTTTATATACCGTTATCATTTGTTACTTGGTGAGAGAGGATTATACCATATTTTTCATTTTATACGATGCACCGGATTATGAGATGTACCCAAAATTTAGAGATAAAAAAGGGGGAAAAATGGGGCCTTATACTCCGGTGTTGTCTTACCAGAGGGGGGCGGCAGCGATGATGGAGTGGAGTCACAGGAGGCAGGAGCGGTGCTGTTGGAGTCTGTGCTGGTATCGGTGGGGTCTGTGCTGGCATCGGTGGATCTGTGCTTGCAGCAGTGGATCTGTGTTGGCAGTGGAAGCTGCAGTGGCTGTGTGGAGCAGGCTGGTGCGGCGGGTGTCCCAGATGCTCTGTCGGCAGTCTGAGCTTCAAAAAAATTGTGCACGGAGCAGCACATACACAGATGACGCTCTCAGCCAAGAGGTCCATCTGCATATGAAATGACTCCGGGCGTCATTTGAAGCCAGAACATCTGGGACACCCGCCGCACAGCCACCGCCGCTTCTGCTGCCAGCACAGCCATCGCAGCCCTCACAGTGAGGCAGCCAGTCAACCGCCCGCTCGCACAGAGAGGCAGCCACCCGCTCACACAGAGAGGCAGCCAGCTGCCCGTGCAGACAGGCGGCCGCCCGCCCACACAGAGAGGCAGCCAGCTGCCCGTACAGAGAAGCAGCCAGCCGCCCACACAGAGAGTAAGCCGGCCGCCCCAACAGAAAGGCAGACAGCCGCCCACACAGAGGCACTCGGCCACCCGCACAGACAGTTGGCTGCACAAAGAGTCGCCCGCACAAAATGGCAGCTGGCTGCCCGCACCGACAGCCCCATGTGCCAATTCTCCACCTTCCGGTAAGGTATATTCGGATTTTAAGACGCACCCCTCATTTTCCTCCCACATTTTTGGGAGGAAAAGTGCGTTTTATAATCCGAAAAATACAGTAGGTTTTGAAAAAAAAATTGTATCTAGAAATTGTCTTTATTGGTTCATAAGAAGTCTTGTATTATTCAATTAGAATGGAATAACTAAAACTCTGGCAAATTACTGGATAATACAGGCACAAACCTAGTGATTAGTAAAATATCAGCAACATTTCATAGTACATTTCATACCAGCGTTAGTTAAATGAATGCACTGTAATGCATCATTTAGTAAATCTGCTCCCCAGCCCCTTTTTCCAGGCTTTTAGGTATAGTAAACAAATAAATTAGGTTGATAGTGTCAATTTATCTTGCCTGTGCTTTGTACATAAAAAAAAAATCAGAACATTAATTAATTTTAATTCATTATTATTCATCCGCAAGTTCATTTAGACAGGACTTAGAAGAATAGATTAATCTAATTTAAATAAATAGTGGATTAACGAGCATGTTGGCTCTTTATGATGCAATGATTGTTTAAAGAACAATTTACCGGGCTGAATATGATAGTTGAGGGAACAATTTTGACATTAAAATTACAATAAAACTTTTAATTAGCTATCAAAATGGAGATTTGACCTAAAACTTTCCCTGCACTAGGTTAAACCAGTATTCCAAATTAACGAACATCACCTATTCAAATAAATTATGTCACAGTTCCCTATAGTTACCAACTTGGAAGGGTGTGAAGAAATTTGTCTCAAACTCGATCTTCCCTTTGTTGTGAGCATCACCACTGCAAGAACATGTATATACATAAATACAAATGCTGGGTCATGAAAAAAACACAAAACACCGTTTTTTGCTCTACTGATAGTCAACCATATACATCACTGTGTTCACATTTCCCCCCAAAATATTGGAGCCATTATCTGTGTACCACAGACATACACTAAACAGTAATTTTTGAATCATGAAGTGGTACCTATATGTGTCACCAGTGTGTCACACTTGACAAACAGTCCTGTGGTGTCAGGATGTAGAAGGTCACAGTGTTTAGCTACACATACTGTTCAAAGACATTCTCTTCTTCTCTGATTGGGGTTAATCTCTTTCCCTTTAGGACCCTGTCGATTTCCTCACCTTTCAGATGTTAATCATCAGCAATTCCCTTGGTTTTTCTTAAATACTCTCATCCCCTTTGGTCTTTGCTGGTGATAAACTATACAGGACTTGGATGCAAGCAGATCCCTTGTATCCATCTGAAAAATACAATGTTTGTTGCTGCATTTCTCCCTGAGTCATCCTGGAGATAAGTTGTTCATGTCCTTTCCCCCTGTATGTGCTTCCTGTGTCTTCTGTAGAGCTTAGTGGGGTTGACTAAGCACTCATTCTATCCGTTCCCTACCTAGGACCTAGTTCTAGAGTCCGTCAGGGTCAGGTATCCTGCTTGGCGCATTGATGCAGAACCTATCTAGGGTGGTCAGGGGAGCCAGGGGCCAGTGGAATGTTTGGTCAGGGATCACCAACTCCCCTTTCCCTAGACACAAGGTTTCCCTTCCCTGTCGCCATACGCGTGGTACTTCCCCGTACCTAGCATGACAATATGGCTATGTATAAATCCAATATACCCAAAGTAAAGTGAAATAGGTTTGTAATAGTCTTGAACTGAAGTGTACCAACATTTTTGATATACAACTCCTATGCACCAGAATGATGCAACTTTTGCTTACATGGCTACTTGCTATAAGGGCTCATTCAAAATTCAGATTTTTTCACTTTTAATTCACACCTACTATAAGGCCCCGTTACACGCTACGATTTATCTGACGATCTCATTAGCGATGTGACACACCCAGATCGTTGTTACGATTTGCCGAGATCGCACATAGGTCGTTTAGTAGCGGTCACACGTTACGATTGCACAAGTGAGGCAAAAGCGTTCAACGATATATTGTTTGACCAAGGCGGTCGTGTGGATGTTGTTCGTCGTTTGCAGGGTGTCAAACGTACCAATATGTCTGCTGCGTTCCAAACGATGAACAATATTTAGAAAGTGAACGACGTGTCAACGATCAACTATTTTCAACCTATTTGCGATCATTCGGAGTCGCACGTAGGTGTCACACGCAACGACGTCGCTAACGATGCCGGATGTGCGTCACGAAATCCGTGACCCCGACGACATATTGTCAGATAAATCGTAGCATGTAACGCCGCCTATAGTCTATGGGGCTGTTCACTTGTCCATGTGTTTTCATGGAACTAGTGAACCACACAAATTCATGGAGACATGTCCGGTTTTGATTCGAGCCAATGCAAGTATATAAACCTATGAAAAAACCTGACAGCAAATGCAAGACATTTTTTAAGGCCTAGAGAATATGACTGGAAGAGAGACAAATGCAATAGGTTCTTACCAGGGTGGTAACAGAATACGATGTTATAGTGTGCTCACCGGGGTTGTATATCCACAACCACGGAATAATAAATGAATTGGCTGCTGTGGGTCTGTAATGTAGAGATCAATATACCAGGAATAAAATGGTCAAAACTGAGCTGCCAAAGGTGGATATCAGGTTGGAAAAATAAAGTAGTTTATTAGCTGTACA
The DNA here is from genome assembly GCF_048569485.1 of Anomaloglossus baeobatrachus. Taxonomy (NCBI): domain Eukaryota; kingdom Metazoa; phylum Chordata; class Amphibia; order Anura; family Aromobatidae; genus Anomaloglossus; species Anomaloglossus baeobatrachus. Next base: position 54,347,128 of record NC_134361.1, on the reverse strand, counting down.
CCTTTCGAAACATGAGCCATGTTCTTCAGGACTAGAGATGAGAGGACCCATTAACGTTCAGTTTGGCGGGTTCAGCCGGACTTTAGACTAAAGTTTGGTTTTGGGACCCAGACTTGACCTGAACCCCAATGTAAGTCAATGATTGGGCAGTTTAGGTCTCTGCCCACATGCAGCCAGCCATAAGTAGATCACTTCTGGAGGTGGAGGGGTTCACACTACATCCAATCACGCTGTTGCTATGCCCAGTGCGAGCCGTTCAAACAGTGCAAGCGGCTCGCACTGAGCTAACCAGAGCCCAGCGATGCTTGCATGAGTGGTTTGCATACGTTAAGCATCCGATCTCTGAATGCGAACTCTGTTTTTTTTGTAAAGTCCATGTTTGGAGCGAACACTGAACCTCTATTTCTCCCATCTCTATTCATGACATAAAACTACACATAGTTATGAAGAAGAAGCCTTGTTCTGCCTTATGGCAGCCTGCTAATAGTCATTCATTCATTGCAATTTCTGTTACAACCCCTAGAGGTCGCTGTGATTGTTTGAATTGATGAGTTTTTTTTTAAGCTAAATGTATTCTGGGTACGAAACTCCCCCCTGAGCTGAGAAGAAGCCTGCAGCCATTTTCTCTTTGGATTTGTCAGGAAAGGACCTGCCGACTTACCTCTCTGTACATTCACCCCTGCCTAGTGTAATCCGGTGAGCAAAGCAAATTACATGTGTTAGTGATAGAATCTTAGATGGAAGACTGTAGTAAATGCATTGTACATTGTAATCCTACATCTTAGCTGGGTTCACACATAGCGACAGCGACAACGACGTCGCTGTTACGTCACCATTTTCTGTGACGTAACAGCGACCTTGTAAGTCGCTGTTATGATCACTGCTTAGCTGTCTAACACAGCAGAAGCAGCAGCGATCATAACAACGCTGTGCTATATGTGCAGAGAGCAGGGAGCCGCGCTTAGCGCTGGCTCCCTGCACTCCTAGCTACAGTACACATTGGGTTAATTACCCGATGTGTACTGCAGCTACATGTGCACAGAGCAGGAGCCGGCACTGGCAGCGAGGGCGGAGGCTGGTAACGAAGGTAAATATCGGGTAACCAGGGAAAGGTCTTCCCTTGGTTACCCGATGTTTACCCTGGTTACAGCTTACCGCAGCTGCCAGACGCCGGCTCCTGCTCCCTGCTCGCTTCATTTCATCGCTCTCTCGCTGTCACACACAGCGATGTGTGCGTCACAGCGGGAGAGCGACGACCAAAAAATGAAGCTGGATATTCAGCAACGACCGGCGACCTCACAGCAAGGGCCAGGTCGTTGCTGGATGTCACACAAAACGACAGCGACGGGACGTCGCTGCAACATCACAGAAAAGGGAGACGTAGCAGCGACGTCGTTGTCGTTGTCGCTGTGTGTGACACCACCTTTAGTCCCTGCCTTGCTTGTATAGATAAGATTCTCTATCTGTATTGCAGCTGCAGTGACCTTTCACCTACATTCTCATAAGAACTGTATCTCATGTACTGTTATGCTATGTTAACTCTGTATTAACACTGCACTGACTGCAATCATTTTCTTGTTATAGTTTTCACCCGTATTCCGTATACCGTATTCAACTGCATCTTGGATATTCCTATATTCACTGTATATTCCACGTATACTGCAATCAAGTTCACGTTACCAGCTAATAAATCAAGGCTACTAAATTCCACAGTCTGTTTATTTGAAATGTGAACGAGGGTTTAGCTGTATGCCAGAGATTCACAGCGTTACGTGAAAGAAGGCAGAACAAGCCTCATGCCGTGAAATACATAGACTTAATAAACTACTTTATTTATCCATCTTGATGACCTCCAATGGCAGTGCGGATTTAACCCTTTCCTTCCTGATTTCAAAAACACTGGTTAAAGGTAAAACTGAAGAGCGTTTTGATGAGTGTGGATAATAAAAAAAAACAAAAGACAAAAATAAGAAAAGTGACTTCAATTAATCACAAATTAATTAAGCCCAGTGAGTTTTCTTTCAAAGTAATGCCAACTGAGCTCTGAACTTGCAGGTTCACAATCAAGCATGTTAGGAAAGTGATTCTAGAAATTATTACAATAAAGACAACTAAATGTAACAATAATCATTATGTTATTATTATTATTATTATTAGTAATAATAATAATAATAAACAATAATTATTATTAGTATTAAACTAATTATTTGTAGTAACAGTATTCATAAACAATTATTAATAATAATTATTATCATAAAACAAATAGCACTAATAATTATTACACAATTAATAATTATTAGTATTATTAAACAAAAAATGATAATAATAATAATAATAATAATAATAATAATAATAATAATAATAATAATAATTATTATTATTATTATTAAACAAATGAAAAATAATAATTAGTGTTAAACAAATAATGATAATAATAATAATAATAACAATAATATTAATGATAATAATTTATATTGCTATTATTATCATTATACAATTAATTACTACTATTAGTAGTATTAAACAAATTATAATAATAATTATCATTAGTATTATTAAATATAATTATTATTAGTAGTATTAAACTAATAATAATAATAAGAAGAAGAAGAAGAAGAAGAAGAAGAATTAGTAGTTAACAAATAATAATAATATTAACAATAATAATAAACAATAATTATTATTGGTAGCATTAAATAAAAATCATTATTATTAATAATAATACAAAATAAATAATAGTTATTATTATTAGTATTAAACAAATGACAATGATAATTGTTATTATTATTAAACTACTACTACTACTACTACTACTACTACTAATAATAATAATAATAATAATAATAATAATAATTAGCATTAAACAAATAATAAAAATAATAATAATAATAATAATAATTATTATTAGTATTATTAATGAACAATAAATAATAATAATAATCTGAATAAAGAAATAGGTGAATGTAGAGATTTTATACTTACAATACATGAAATACAGATATTTTTTTACATGATCAAACCAATTAATGTTTTTGCTGGTATAAAACCTTCCAGGGGAATTATATTAATTTATTTCATTACATGTAAGCTGCAGCTAACCAATACTTTATGAGATATCTATAAAATGTAATCAGTTAGACAAGTTCTGCATCATTTCAGAATAATAATTAGTGTTAAACAAATAATGATAATAATAATAAAAATAATAATAATGATAATAATTTATATTGCTATTATTATTATTATCATTATACAATTAATTACTACTATTAGTAGTATTAAACAAATTATAATAATAATTATCATTAGTATTATTAAATATAATTATTATTAGTAGTATTAAACTAATAATAATAATAATAATAATAATAATAATAATAAGAAGAAGAAGAAGAAGAATTAGTAGTTAACAAATAATAATAATATTAACAATAATAATAAACAATAATTTTTATTGGTAGCATTAAATAAAAATCATTATTATTAATAATAATACAAAATAAATAATAGTTATTATTATTAGTATTAAACAAATGACAATGATAATTGTTATTATTATTAAACTACTACTACTACTACTAATAATAATAATAATAATAATAATAATAATAATAATAATTATCATTAAACACATAATAATAATTATTATTATTATTATTAGTATTATTAATGAACAATAAATAATAATAATAATCTGAATAAAGAAATAGGTGAATGTAGAGATTTTATACTTACAATACATGAAATACAGATATTTTTTTACATGATCAAACCAATTAATGTTTTTGCTGGTATAAAACCTTCCAGGGGAATTATATTAATTTATTTCATTACATGTAAGCTGCAGCTAAACAATACTTTATGAGATATCTATAAAATGTAATCAGTTAGACAAGTTCTGCATCATTTCAGAAACAACTGTTATAAATGGACTAAATTAGATAGAAATGAAAAAGTGCATTGCTTTAAAAGCTTAAGGTTTTTCTTCCTGAGTAATGACCCATGTGAAATAATTGCTAATGGCAGCCACAGATTTTGACAGAGTTATTTAAATGGCTCAAAGTGTTGTAAAAAGGACCAGTGCTGAACTCATAAAGTTCCCGGTACATATTAATTGTATAATACTACAGAATTTGTGTATTCAATCAAAATGATTTCTCTGCCCATAGACAATATAACTCTTTAGGGCAAGACTACAAAGGCAAATTAGAGGGAATGTTACATGGCTTGAAAGAACAGCAAAAGTGAAAAATTATAAGTGAGGACAGAACGAAAAAGAACACTCATATTTTATAAGTCCTGTCGTATAATGCTGCACCGTCCATATTAATAATCTACATTTTCAGCATTTATATACAATAATAATGAATACTGTTATTAACTAGAATAGTGCTACATGCTCAGAGAATTTATAAGAATCTTTAAAGGGAAACTGACACCTACAGAAAAACAATTTACTTTCGGATATATTGCTAATCTGTAGACAAATAGTGTATAAATCAAGTCTGGCTGACTTACTGAAGAAGCAGCTACAGGGAGAAAGTGGTTATATCCTCCCTGCAGCCACTTGCTTTCAGTCATCTGAGTAGTGCAAGGAGTGGTTACAGTCACCATGCACTACATGGTGAGCTCAGCGGTGATGACCCCTTTTTTATTAATTGACAGCCTGCTCCGTAGCATGTGTGGTGTGTGCAGAGGAGGCTGTCAAGTGCAGCAGAGGGATTATAGCCACTCTATGTGATTGGTGACTGTGTAATCAATCCCTGCAATCTTCTCGTAGCCAAAATTTATCCCTGCAATTTGCTTTCCAGATCTCTTCGCCCCCTCCCTCCTCCCTTTTACAGATTTTTCCTTGTCTGTACATATACCTTCTATTCCGATGCCCTCTTACTACTGCTGAAAAAAGAGTGCCTATTCACAATACAAATGACCTCTTAACTGAACCCCTACATAACAGAATACCCTCTTAGAGTCCCCACATTGTACATATGCTTCTTAATATTAAATTATAATTAGTGATGAGCGAGTATGCTTGTTACTACTCGGTACTCGCACGAGTATCACTGTACTCGGGCTACTCGGCGGGGACCGAGTAATCTCGCAATACTCGTGCTGTACTCGTGGTCTTCATGTTGGCGCTCTTTTTAGAGCCAGCCCTTATGCAGGGATTGGCTGGCAGACCACTGCAATGCCACAGCCCTGTTGTGGAATTGCAGTGATTGGCCGGCTCTCACAGCATGACCGTGCCTTTAGCCCGACACTTCCCCGCTCGGCTACGGCCCCTCCCGCACTCCACTCCGCGTGTATATATATATGCACGCTTACACACACACGCACGTTTTTTTTTTTAATTTACAGTTTTATGGTTTCTACATGCTGCCGGTGGTCATTTCAGAATAATACTCGGGTCTCCCATAGGATAACATTGGGCTCGGTGCTCGGGCCGAGTACACGAGTATCTTGGGATGCTCGGCCCGAGCCTCGAACACCCGAGCTTTTTAGTACTCGATCATCTCTGATTATAATGATGCCCCTTTAGTGTCTAAATGGATGCCCTGAGTGCCCCCACACTGTTGTAATACCTTGAGGGCACCTACCAAATGATGATCCCATAGTGCTTTTGCAAATTAGTAATGTCAAATTAGTGCCTCCTTCACAGTAATGATGCCCCCTTTGTGGTTATTCCCTGTATTAATCCTCTCTTGGTACCCACACACACTAGTGATGCCACTGGCAGACACAGACAAAAAAGGGCCCGGTGCAAGAACAGTGTATGGGCCCCGTGCAGCCCAAGAGTCATAAAAATACACAATTCCAACTGATTTGGGGGTAGAAATGGGCCCCCATACCTCTTGGGCCCCTTATGCGGTTGCATTGGTTGTACCAGTGGTATGTCTGCCCCTGAGTGCTGACCCCTTAGTGCTCCCACGTAGAATAATCTTTTAATAGTGCCTCCTGACACAATAGTGCCCCTTAAAATAATCATTAATGACAAGTCAGACAACCACCAGGCTGAGCTGCAGCTATTTCCAATGGAAGGCCCCACAAGAGGATCCAGAGACCGCCAAAAAGCTGTGAGACTGAACAGCAACCAGCAGGAGCACAGCAAGAGTGTAGGTGTAGATTAACAGTAAAGCAAGTTTCGGCTTACAGACCCTAAAATTGCCCTGGTTAGCATGCAAATTTGTATCACTTCATATATTCATATATGTCTTGGGTCTGCATTGAACTATCCTGAGCATGCAGATAGAGTTGAAAGTGGTGCTGTGTGGCCCTTCTCTTCTACTAAATAGAGATGAGTGGATGTTTTGAAATTTAAGTTTGCCATATATTCGGCCCCAAAATTTGATGTGTGCCAAATATACAGTTAGGTCCAGAAATATTTGGACAGTGACACAATTTTCGCGAGTTGGGCTCTGCATGCCACCACATTGGATTTGAAATGAAATCTCTACAACAGAATTCAAGTGCAGATTGTAACGTTTAATTTGAAGGTTTGAACAAAAATATATGATAGAAATTGTAGGAATTGTACACATTTCTTTACAAACACTCCACATTTTAGGAGGTCAAAAGTAATTGGACAAATAAACCAAACCCAAACAAAATATTTTTATTTTCAATATTTTGTTGCGAATCCTTTGGAGGCAATCACTGCCTTAAGTCTGGAACCCATGGACATCACCAAACGCTAGGTTTCCTCCTTCTTAATGCTTTGCCAGGCCTTTACAGCCGCAGCCTTCAGGTCTTGCTTGTTTGTGGGTCTTTCCGTCTTAAGTCTGGATTTGAGCAAGTGAAATGCATGCTCAATTGGGTTAAGAGCTGGTGATTGACTTGGCCATTGCAGAATGTTCCACTTTTTTGCACTCATGAACTCCTGGGTAGCTTTGGCTGTATGCTTGGGGTCCTTGTCCATCTGTACTATGAAGCGCCGTCCGATCAACTTTGCGGTGGGAGTGGCTATACGAGCAGGTGCTGACCGCTAGACACATGGCTGCAGGTAACTTATTAAGAAAGTTCTGCATTATAATATGGGCATATTAGAAGATTGTTTCAGAGACTGCTGAGTGGATGTGCACTCCTATTATATATGGATGTACAAGTGCTTGCAATTTCCAATATACCGTTAGTAACTTGACACCATCAGCACTCTCAGTGCTAATCACAGCCCGCAGGAAATCAGCCTTTATATATGTGGTTGCGGACTGCACTGGTCTCATATGGTCACCATTAGTAGTGCGACTTTCCCCCTATTTCCATATCTGTGTAGCCTCTATCTAAAAATATGTATTGTTACACTCTTTTATGTATGTTTTTGTAATATTCAATAAATTAGCATGATTATACGCACATCTGCTTTGTGGACCTGATATTGTTGTCTATAGGATCTTTTCATTCCCAGGGACACGCTGTATTTCAATAATTGAGGCTAACTATAGGTTGCAAACTTTGCGGCATTTGGCTGAATCTGGGCTGAAAGTATATCCCGGTACACTTCAGAATTCATCCGGCTACTCTTGTCTGCTGTTATGTCATCAATAAACACAAGTGACCCAGTGCCATTGAAAGCCATGCATGCCCATGCCATCAAGTTGCCTCCACCATGTTTTACAGAGGATGTGGTGTGCCTTGGATCATGTGCCGTTCCCTTTCTTCTCCAAACTTTTTTCTTCCCATCATTCTGGTACAGGTTGATCTTTGTCTCATCTGTCCATACAATACTTTTCCAGAACTGAGCTGGCTTCATGAGGTGTTTTTCAGCAAATTTAACTCTGGCCTGTCTATTTTTGGAATTGATGAATGGTTTGCATCTAGATGTGAACCCTTTGTATTTACTTTCATGGAGTCTTCTCTTTACTGTTGACTTAGATACAGATACACCTACTTCACTGAGAGTGTTCTGGACTTCAGTTGATGTTGTGAACGGGTTCTTCTTCACCAAAGAAAGTATGCGGCGATCGTCCATCACTTTGTCATCCGTGGACTCCCAGGCCTTTTTGAGTTCCCAAGCTCACCAGTCAATTCTTTTTTTCTCAGAATGTACCCGACTGTTGATTTTGCTACTCCAAGCATGTCTGCTATCTCTCTGATCGATTTTTTCTTTTTTTTCAGCCTCAGGATGTTCTGCTTCACCTCAATTGAGAGTTCCTTAGACCGCATGTTGTCTGGTCACAGCAACAGCTTCCAAATGCAAAACCACACACCTGTAATCAACCCCAGACCTTTTAACTACTTCATTGATTACAGGTTAACGAGGGAGACACCTTCAGAGTTAATTGTAGCCCTTAGAGTCCCTTGTGCAATTACTTTTGGTCCCTTGAAAAAGAGGAGGCTATGCATTACAGAGCTATGATTCCTAAACCCTTTCTCCGATTTGGATGTGAAAACTCTCATATTGCAGCTGGGAGTGTGCACTTTCAGCCCATATTATATATATAATTGTATTTCTGAACATGTTTTTGTAAACAGCTAAAATAACAAAACTTGTGTCACTGTCCAAATATTTCTGGCACTGACTGTAATCAGGCAAATATCTATACTGGAAATCTTGCAATTTTTCAGAAAATACACATGGAAGGAGGAGAGAGAGAATTCTACTGATCATAATGCTTACCCTTTACAGCTGAGAGAGAGGACTCTGCTGATCATAAGAGCTTACACTCTACAGGAGACAGAGAGAGAGAGGACCCCACTAACCATAAGAGCTTAAGCTCTACAGGAGAGAGAGGACCTCACTGACCATAAGAGCTTACACTCTATAGAAGAGAGAAGATCCCAATGACCATAATAGCTTACACTCTTTGAGAGAGAGAAAAAAAACCTTGCATAAGACCTTATACTCCAGAAGTGAGATAAAACCTCGCTGACAATAAACGCTTATACTACATAAGAGAGAGAGGACTCTGCTGACCATAAGAGCTTACACTCTACAGGAGAGAGAGAGGACCTCACTAACCATAAGAGTTTATACTTTACAGGAGAGCGAGAGAATCCCGCTAACCATAAGAGCTTGCACTACACAAGAGAGAGAGACCTGACCTCGCTGACCATAAGAGCTTATAATACACAGGAAAGAGAGGACCTTGATGACCATAAGAGCTTACACTCAAGAAGAGAGAAGACCTCACTGACTATAAGTGATTTTACTCCAAAAGAGAAAGAGGACTTCGCTGACCATAAGAGCTTATGCTACACGAGAGAGAGAGAGACACACAGAGAGAGAGAGAGAGAAAGAGGACCTTGCTTACCATAAGAGCTTACACTCTACAGGAGAGAGAGAGGACCCTACTGACCATAAGAGCTTACACTCTACAGGAGACAGAGAGGACCTCACTGACCATAAGAGCTTACACTTTACAGGAGATAGAGAGGACCCCACTGACCATAAGAGCTACACTCTACAGGAGACAGAGAGGACCCAGCTAACCATAAGAGTTTACACTCTACAGGAGACAGAGAGGACCTCGCTGACCATAAGAGCTTACACTCTATAGGAGACAGAGAGGACCTCGCTGACCATAAGAGCTTACACTCTACAGGAGACATAGAGGAACTCGCTGACCTTAAGAGATATTTTATTTTGAACTCAATCCCCCTCGAATTGAACCATTTGTACAGTCAGTAGAGATTGTGTGTCCCGTAGATTCTTAGAAACACATAATCATATTTACACTAATTTTAAGGTATTTCTATTCTTGTTATTTTGCTGACACTGTTATAATAAGATTGGATAATAATTGGATAAAGTACAGTTAGGTCTAGAAATATATTTGGACAGTGACACAATTTTTGCGAGTTGGGCTCTGCATGCCACCACATTGGATTTGAAATGAAACCTCTACAACAGAATTCAAGTGCAGATTGTAACGTTTAATTTGAAGGTTTGAACAAAAATATCTGATAGAAATTGTAGGAATTGTACACATTTCTTTACAAACACTCCACATTTTAGGAGGTCAAAAGTAATTGGACAAATAAACCAAACCCAAACAAAATATTTTTATTTTCCATATTTTGTTGCGAATCCTTTGGAGGCAATCACTGCCTTCAGTCTGGAACCCATGGACATCACCAAACGCTGGGTTTCCTCCTTCTTAATGCTTTGCCAGGCCTTTACAGCCGCAGCCTTCAGGTCTTGCTTGTTTGTGGGTCTTTCTGTCTTAAGTCTGGATTTGAGCAAGTGAAATGCATGCTCAATTGGGTTAAGATCTGGTGATTGACTTGGCCATTGCAGAATGTTCCACTTTTTTGCACTCATGAACTCCTGGGTAGCTTTGGCTGTATGCTTGGGGTCATTGTCCATCTGTACTATGAAGCGCCGTCCGATCAACTTTGCGGCATTTGGCTGAATCTGGGCTGAAAGTATATCCCGGTACACTTCAGAATTCATCCGGCTACTCTTGTCTGCTGTTATGTCATCAATAAACACAAGTGACCCAGTGCCATTGAAAGCCATGCATGCCCATGCCATCACGTTGCCTCCACCATGTTTTACAGAGGATGTGGTGTGCCTTGGATCATGTGCCGTTCCCTTTCTTCTCCAAACTTTTTTCTTCCCATCATTCTGGTACAGGTTGATCTTTGTCTCATCTGTCCATAGAATACTTTTCCAGAACTGAGCTGGCTTCATGAGGTGTTTTTCAGCAAATTTAACTCTGGTCTGTCTATTTTTGGAATTGATGAATGGTTTGCATCTAGATGTGAACCCTTTGTATATACTTTCATGGAGTCTTCTCTTTACTGTTGACTTAGAGACAGATACACCTACTTCACTGAGAGTGTTCTGGACTTCAGTTGATGTTGTGAACGGGTTCTTCTTCACCAAAGAAAGTATGCGGCGATCATCCACCACTGTTGTCATCCGTGGACGCCCAGGCCTTTTTGAGTTCCCAAGCTCACCAGTCAATTCCTTTTTTCTCAGAATGTACCCGACTGTTGATTTTGCTACTCCAAGCATGTCTGCTATCTCTCTGATGGATTTTTTCTTTTTTTTCAGCCTCAGGATGTTCTGCTTCACCTCAATTGAGAGTTCCTTAGACCGCATGTTGTCTGGTCACAGCAACAGCTTCCAAATGCAAAACCACACACCTGTAATCAACCCCAGACCTTTTAACTACGTCATCGATTATAGGTTAACGAGGGAGACACCTTCAGAGTTAATTGCAGCCCTTAGAGTCCCTTGTCCAATTACTTTTGGTCCCTTGAAAAAGAGGAGGCTATGCATTACAGAGCTATGATTCCTAAACCCTTTCTCCGATTTGGATGTGAAAACTCTCATATTGCAGCTGGGAGTGTGCACTTTCAGCCCATATTATATATATATATATATTTGTATTTCTGAACATGTTTTTGTAAACAGCTAAAATAACAAAACTTGTGTCACTGTCCAAATATTTCTGGCCCTGACTGTATATGAGAATTATTTTGAACAAATCACAAAAATGAAGACTTGAGATTGACCGACAGTTGCTTGAAATTCTATGTATTAAATCATGAATATTGTAAACACTCCCGGGCTCCGAGGACGCTCCCTGTGCTCTCTAATGATCGGTCCCTGCTTAGAATTTAGAAACCTTTAATTCAGCCAGATGACAAATGACTTTCCTTGACAAAGGACATTTTATTGTTCAGAAATAGCTCGCTGTTGGACCAAACTCCTCACTGAGCGATAGTGGTATCACATTTATAAATGTGAATATAGATTGGATGGGGAACACAGCAGAAAAATAGTAATATCATTTAGATGAATGGGCTGCAAGATGAGCAGAGATGAATAATTCTTTTAGGCGCCAGAGCTAACTGTATTTAGTCTGGAGTCTGAGAATCCATTGAAACTGGTGGACACAACAGGTTATTGCCGATAGGGAGTAAAAAGATTACAAATATACTTCTTGTGTCCTTGTTAGGGTCTGAGGGCTTCAAAGCATTATTTTTAGGGATGATCGAATACCTCAAATATTCGGCTTCGCGAATATTTGCCAAATAGGTCGCTGCTATTCAACTATTCGCAAATATTCGATGCGCAATGTAAGTCTATGGGAAACCCGAATAACAACTATTCGGAACTATTCGAGCTCCCCATAGACTTACATTGCCATCGAATATTCGCATAGTGGCAACCTATTCGCCGGATATGCGCAAAGCCGAATATTTGAGGTATTCGATCATCCCTAATTATTATATTTCATGGAAAATGCTTCATAGCAAAAAAATAATAACAGTCATCCTCCCTAGTAATCACCTTTTATGTAGTCAGTTTAACAAACTCCACTGTGTAGTCAAATATGCACAAGAAAAACTCAATAAATGTACAGAAAAAAACAAGAAACAACAAGGTGAATAAAGCTCATTGTCGTGTCCTGATAATGCCAATTTGTGAAATACTTTGTAAGTAAAAGTTTGGAAGGGACCAACATGCCCTCAAATAAAAATGCACCACAGGCGTACAACAATACCACCACCAACCAGTAAGATATGCTGCTGTTAATGATGAGCGAGTATCGAAATACTTGGATTCGCGATACTCATAACGAGTACTGTCTAATACTTACGTATTCATTCCGTGTGTAAGTCAAGTCAATGGGGAATACTCGCAATACAACGAGTAACCCGAATTCCACACTATTCGCTACTCGCACGAAAAGTGCAGCATTCGAGTTACTCGTTACATTGCAAGTATTCCCCATTGATTAGCATTGCACATGCTATTTGGAATGAATAAGTGAGTATTAGACAGTACTCGTTACGAGTATCGCGAATGCGAGTATTTCGAAACTCGCTCATCATTAGCTGCTCTGTACCAAGCTGAAGTTCTGGCTAAAAAGCCAATGGATGGAACTGGTCAACATCATATCCATCAAATGATTAGTTTGGAGTCCAATAGATGATCCCAATATCCTACTTGAAGGAAACTTGACATCAGAAAATTTCATATTCCAGACCCCTGCCGACAATTACGTGATAATTATAATGATGTTTGTTCCTAAACTATGTCTTTCTATAAATATCAAGTAAAAACTTGTCTCAATGAGTAGAAAAGCATTACCCCGAGTTATTGGGGCAGTTTGGCACCCTGACCGAGTTACCGAGCCATGGTTCAAAGAAACGTTCTTTCCCTTTGTTCAGAATGTCTCTGTCATTTGACCCAAGGAGTATGGGGTACTTTACACGCTGCGACATCACTACCGATATATCGTCGGGGTCACGTTGATAGTGACGCACATCCGGCGCCGGTAGCGACATCGCAGCGTGTAACACTAATGAGCGACGATCAACGATCGCAAAATCGTTCCAAAAAGGTGATCGTTGACACGTCGTTCATTTCCTTAATATCGCTGCAGCCACCGGTACGATGTTGTTCGTCGTTCCAGCGGCATCACACATCGCTATGTGTGACACCGCGAGAGCGACGAACATCTCCTTACCTGCGTCCACCGGCAATGCGGAAGGAAGGAGGTGGGTGGGATGTTACATCCTGCTCATCTCCGCCCCTCTGTTTCTATTGGCCGGCCACTTAGTGACGCCGCAGTGACGTCGCTATGACGTCGAACGCACCTCCCCCTTGATGGAGGGATTGTTCGGCGGTCACAGTGACGTCGCTGACCAGGTATATGCGTGTGATGCTGCCGTAGCGATAATGTTTGCTACGGTAGCAAGCACACCAGATGTCGCCCGAGCGACGCGGGCGGAAGCTATTGCGCTCGACATCGCTAGCAATCGCTAACGATGTTGCAGCGTGTAAAGTACCCTTTGAAGGCTTAGCCTCACCAAGCTCAATGTGCATGATGGAGGCTTTCTGAGCTCAAACCATGCAAGTGTTTGCAATGGATTTTAAAGACATTGGCACTGACATCACCTGGTTGGAGCAATCAATCAAATGGAAAGGACCTCTCTTCACAACATGACTTGATGACTCTGCCAGGATACCATACCACCTCACAGAGGCAAGCTTTTACTTAAGGAAAAACCACTGCACACATAGTTTACCTATAAACATCATTGTAATTATCATTTAATTGCCTGTATTAGCTTGGGGTTAGATTAGCAGACAATTTTTGGATGTGAGGTTCTCTTTAAATCCTATGTTCCAACTATTGTATTTCTATGAGAAGCACTTTGATCTATCACAATGCCCTAATAATTTAGCCCTTTGTGTTCTTGAGACCTTCCTTGTTTATAGTATTTACTTAACCACCTGGACTCTGACCCTATTCTGACCTGATTTTGATTCCCATTTTGTTCTTATTATCATCTCTCTTATCATTCACAACAAGCTTGTTAAATCTCTCAGTTCTAAGCCCCAATGAGCAGCTTCTCCATGTTCACAACCCAGGGTCCTTCAGTGAAGGGGATAAAAGCTGTAGCTCCTGCTAAGTATATAGTAGGGCTGTACAGAAGGGTTCAGTAAGTATTAACCACATCATTTCTTGTGCTTTTGTACCATTCTTATATAACGGTTCCCGGGGTGGTAGTCATGGAAGAGGGATGCATGCTACAGACATGGGAGTTTCAGTGGGTGTGGAGGTGTTAACTGATCACAGCGGTACTTCTCGGTTATAAGCCGGTCTCTCATCATCTCATTCACACTGTGCTGTTCTGCATAAAGGGTTATTAAACACAAGTCCAAAGTGATTAAAAGCTGCAAGAAATGTGTTTCAAACACCATTTCCCTTTGCTTGCAAAATTCTTCACACTCAGTTTCTCACAAGGTATTAACATTGTAGTACAGACCGTCTCTTCTGTTACCATTGTAGACAAGTTCACAACTGATACCAAGGAGGGTGGGGGGTTTGGCGCTTCACTGCCCCCTGGATATCCAATCACACAGGTCCATATGGCTAGACTACCCTATATGGCTGTGCTACTACTTTGAGATCACTCCTTGAGTTGATGCCCCCAGTGTCAGTGACCATAAGTCAACACTGACAACACTGACCCACCACAGTCCGCACTGTTCACACTAGCCTCTCTGATGGGGAGAGGCGCTCTCTGGTTCCTCATTTCCTCCTCAGAGCTTAAGCTACAATCTTGTCCCGGTTTCCTTTTACTTCCTCCTGCCCAATACTTCTGCCTTGGGTTATGCTCCACACCACACTACTGTTTCTTTTCCTTTCTAACTCTTAAATACCCACTAGGGATAGGCGAGCATGCTCGTTGGTGCTCGGTGCATGCCCGAGTATCTCAGCCATGTTGGTTGTGGCATTACAGTGATTGGCTGGCCGCACAGCATCATCAGGTCTATATATACCTAACAGTGCTGTGCTCGTCACTGATCCACAGTCAGCTAGTGTAGGGAGAGGTTCTGCTGAGCTAGGGACAGATTACTGGGAGGTCCTGGAGCCGATCGGACGAGTCTACAGAGAGGTCAATATGCTATTTTTTTTGTACTGTTCACATTTGATTTCACTGATTTCACTTAGCAGCGAATGTATAGGGAGAGAGAAGCTGCCGCACATACGCTACTAAGCGAAAGTGCATGTCACACGGGATATACCCAAAACACGGGAGGAGGAACACAGGATTTTTCCTCCCCCTAATATTCAGACAACATTCATCACAGCAGTGACCTAGGAGTCTGAAAAGCTTACACGGGTCTTCCCCATGCTGCTCCCATGTCATTTGAGCACTGTTCTTATACATTTGTGACAATTTTAGGCTTTCTGCAGACCCCCGGAGGTGCCGCCGGAAAAATGTTTGAGTTTCCCATAGGTTAACATTTGGCTCGGTGCTCGGGTTGAGCATCCAAGCATTTCAATATACTCAATCTGAGCATCGAGCACCCGAGCATTTTACTGCTTGCTCATCCCTAATACCCAACATTACATCCCCTTCACTGTGGGCCGGCTTCTCTAGTTAATCTTCTTGGCCCTGTCACTATACCTGAGACCTAGGCTTCCTCTTCTAACTAGGGAACCCAGGACTGGTGACATCTAATGGAGGCCGATAGCTCCCTTAGCTATACACACAGGGAACTTAAACATCTTAATGTTACTACAGATATAAATACACAGTACACATTCTTATAAAAACAATGACGTTTTCAGGGGGTTGCAGGTCACAGGTCACTCTCTTACATTTACATATGCGTATTTTTTTATATATTTTTATGCTCACTTTATTCCACTCACATATTTACTTGAGTATAAGCCAACCCAAGTATAGGTCTCTAATTTGACTGCGTAAATGTGGGAAAACCTATTGACTCGAGGATAAACCTAAGATTATAAGACACACCCCAAATTTAGACAAGGAAAATTGGAAAAAAATAATTTTTAATGTTAAAATGGGGGTCTGTCTTATAATCCTAGTGTTTCTTATATTAATTCGCTCACCAGGGTGGTGCGGTGGTGGTGATAGAACAGCTCAGGAGGTTGGGTCGGCGATGCTGCGGGCTCGGAGGATGGGAGTGTCTGTGGCTCAGGAGGATCACAGGACGAAGGGTTGACGATACTCTGGCCTTGTGGTGTCGAGGATCAGGAAGATCAGCAATACTGGGGGCTCAGGGGTGTCGCGGTGGGCACCATTGAGCCTGCCAGCAGGTTGTATGCTCCGTTGAGCCCACCGGCAGTTGACGGGATAGACTTCAAGAAAATAGTCGAGGAAGCGGTGCATGCACAGATTGAGATCTCTGCTCTTCCAGATCTCAATCTGCGCATGCACCGCTTCTTCTCCCATTTTCTGGAAGCCTATCGCTTCGACTGCCGACAGGCTCAATGGAGCCCACAGCCCGCCTGCAGGCTCAATCAGACTCCGCCACCTGCCGGCAGGCTCAATGGCAACCACCACGACACCACTGAGCCCCCAGTATCACCAACTCTCCTGAGCCGTGACACCCCCGAGCGACAGTATTTACGACCCTGTGACCCCACCGCCCTGCGCTGACCTGGTAAGCTTTATCCGGATTTTAAAACACAGCCCCATTTTTCTCCAGTTTTGGGGGAAAAAAGTGCATCTTATAATCTGGAAGTAGGACCCTCACTCAAGTATAAGCTGAGGGGGGCTTTTTCAGCATAAAAAATATATACAAGTAAACACAATATATTTCTTTTTCCATACCATTCATTTTTAACTTGATTGTCGCAAGTCATCATTCTTCCCATAAACTCTCTTCTACATTCTCCTCTTCTCTCTCCAACTTGACAGCGAGAAGAGTATTTGAATTCTAGAAACATTAAGTTGTCAAAAACCATTACAAAAACCTAAGAGACAACACAGGTCATCTCCTCGGCTTCTTTTATGAGCAATGATGTGTGATCCTTTAATTTCTGAAGACAGGTTTCTCCACACATATAATTGCAGCAGTGATCTTCTAAAAGATAACGTCACCAGAGATCCATCACACATCACAGACAATATACCACATTTACTTTATTAACATATATAATACATGACGTGCTGTAAAAAGATAGCACATACTGTGCTTTGATATCAATTTCTTTTTTTTCTCTTTCTTCGGCAGACTTGGAACTAAATTCGAACACTTAGAATACATGCAAGAAATATAATAAAACCTATTTTTCTTTTTGACTTTTTGAAATCCATTGACTTCTTCCCCGGAGCTTCAGCTAAAGATTAATGAGTATAGTATTTTGAAAATATAAGTCATGGCTTTAAAGATATCATTATTTTTCGGTGACAGAATAAATCCAGTGGGAGTCTATTTTCTCCCAAGACGGATGTTTATATGCTTCTGATAAAAAAAAGGAAAGAACATAAAAAAACCTCTTTATCATAATATATTTTTGAAAAAATATTTCAGGCATGTAGAAGAATGTTTTCATCTGAATTTGTTGATCTTGATCCGTGTCCTTTTGTAGAAAATTAAATACACAACGGGCATTGAAATTAACATCAATATAAAGGATTTTATTGTAGGTTTTTATCAGCCATTATCAATATAGCTTATTCATTTCAGAAAAAAACGAAGTAACTAAATGGAGAAAGATAACAACGAATCTCATTACTTTTGGATATTTCTTATAAGGATGAGCTATACCAATACTGTCTTATATATTCACTTTCACCTTTTAAGGGTGATTTACACGCTGCGACATCGCTAATGATATATATCATCGGGGTCACAGTGTTTGTGATGCACATTCGGCGTCGTTAGCGACATCGCAGCGTGTGACAGCTAGGAGCGACGATAACAATCGCAAAAACGGCAAAAATCGTTGATCGTTGACACGTCGCTCCAAATCATAATGTTGTTGATGTTTCATTCTGCAGGTTGTTCGTCGTTCCTGCAGCACCACACATCGCTATGTGTGACACCGCAGGAACGACGAACATCATCCTACCTGCGTCCATCGGAAAGGAGGAAAGAAGGAGGTGGGCGGCATGTTCCGGCCGCTCATCTACTCCCCTCCTGTTCTATTGGGCGGCCATTTTGTGACGCCACTGTGACGTCGCTGTGACGTCGAACGCACCTCGCCCTTGAAGGAGGGATTGTTCGGCAGCAACAGCGACGTCGCTGAACAGGTATGTGTGTGTGACGCTGCCGTAGCGATATTTTTCACAACGGCAGCGATCACCACATATCACGTGAACAATGAGGGCGCGTGCTATCCCTCGCGACATTGCTAGCAATCGCTAGCGATGTCGCAGCGTGTAAAGCACCCTTTAGACTTTGTACACTATACATCTGGGAACTACAGTTCATATACTGTAAATGCCCGGAAAATCTTCTCACATATATTGTACAATAGCGTGGACGTAGATGTTAGTGGACCAACAAATGCCAATAAATTTACACTTAGCTGGGATTAATAAGCATAATTGAATGCACAATAAAACATTAAGAAAAAAAATATATGATAGAAGACCAGTATATTATCACAAATTTAAAAAACATTCAACAATCCACACCAAGTCCATTGGGTGGCCACGAACAGACACATATAGCATAAATAATTAATGTTAGAATATCAGAAAATCAAAGATTATTTTTTTTTTTTTTCAATAAAGCTCATCATCTCTCATTTTTGCACCCCTACAATCTATTCTAAACTATGCTGCCGAACTAATTCACCTCCTCCCCCAGCTATTCCCCGACCTCTCCTCTCTGCCAATCCCTTCACTGGCTTCCCATTGCCCAATGACTTCAGTTCGAAACCCTAACCATGACCTATAAAGCCATCCACAACCTGTCTCCTCCCTACATCTGTGACCTAGTCTCCTGGTACCTACCTGCACGTACCCTCAGATCCTCACAAGATCTCTTTCTCTACTCCGCTCTTATCTCCTCTTCCCACAGTTGCATCCAAGATTTCTCCTGTGCCTCCCCCATACTCTGGAACATTCTGCCACAACATATCAGACTCTCACCTAACATGGAAACCTTCAAAAGGAACCTGAAGACCCACCTCTTCTGACAAGCCTACAACCTGCAGAAACCCTAGTCCACTATACCACTGCCCGACCAGCTCTGCCCTCCCCTACTGTATCCTTACCCATCCTTTGTAGACTGTGAGCCCTTCGCGGACAGGGTCCTCTCTCCTCCTGTAGACTGTGAGCCCTTCACAGGCAAGGTCCTCTCTCTTTGTGTAGACTGTGAACCCTCGCGGGCAGGCTCCTCTCTCCTCCTGTAGACTGTGAGCCCTCGCGGGCAGGGTCCTCTCTCCTCCTGTAGACTGTGAACCCTTCGCGGGCAGGGTCCTCTCTCCTCCTGTAGACTGTGAGCCCTTCACGGGCAGGCTCCTCTCTCCTCCTGTAGACTGTGAGCCCACGTGGGCAGGGTCCTCTCTCCTCCTGTAGACTGTGAGCCCTTCGCGGGCAGGGTCCTCTCTCCTCCTGTAGACTGTGAGCCCTTCGCAGGTAGGGTCCTCTCTCCTCCTGTAGACTGTGAGCCCTTCGCGGGCAGGGTCCTCTCTCCTCCTGTAGACTGTGAGCCCTTCGCAGGCAAGTTCCTCTCTCCTCCTGTAGATTGTGAGCCCTTCGCGGGCAGGGTCTTCTCTCCTCCTGTAGACTGTGAGCTCTTCGCAGGCAGGGTCCTCTCTCCTCCTGTAGACTGTGAGCCCTTCGCTGGCAGGGTCCTCTCTCCTCCTGTAGACTGTGAGCCCTTCGCGGGCAGGGTCCTCTCTCCTCCTGTAGACTGTGAGCCCTTCACGGGCAGGCTCCTCTCTCCTCCTGTAGACTGTGAGCCCACGTGGGCAGGGTCCTCTCTCCTCCTGTAGACTGTGAGCCCTTCGCGGGCAGGGTCCTCTCTCCTCCTGTAGACTGTGAGCCCTTCGCAGGCAGGGTCCTCTCTCCTCCTGTAGACTGTGAGCCCCTGGGGCAGGGTCCTCTCTCCTCCTGTAGACTGTGAGCCCTTCACAGGCAAGGTCCTCTCTCTTCCTGTAGACTGTGAGCCCTCGCGGGCAGGCTCCTCTCTCCTCCTGTAGACTGTGAGCCCTCATGGGCAGGGTCCTCTCTCCTCCTGTAGACTGTGAACCCTTCGCGGGCAGGGTCCTCTCTCCTCCTGTAGACTGTGAGCCCTTCACGGGCAGGCTCCTCTCTCCTCCTGTAGATTGTGAGCCCTTCGCGGGCAGGGTCCTCTCTCCTCCTGTAGACTGTGAGCTCTTCGCAGGCAGGGTCCTCTCTCCTCCTGTAGACTGTGAGCCCTTCGCTGGCAGGGTCCTCTCTCCTCCTGTAGACTGTGAGCCCTTCGCGGGCAGGGTCCTCTCTCCTCCTGTAGACTGTGAGCCCTTCACGGGCAGGCTCCTCTCTCCTCCTGTAGACTGTGAGCCCACGTGGGCAGGGTCCTCTCTCCTCCTGTAGACTGTGAGCCCTTCGCGGGCAGGGTCCTCTCTCCTCCTGTAGACTGTGAGCCCTTCGCAGGCAGGGTCCTCTCTCCTCCTGTAGACTGTGAGCCCCTGGGGCAGGGTCCTCTCTCCTCCTGTAGACTGTGAGCCCTTCACAGGCAAGGTCCTCTCTCTTCCTGTAGACTGTGAGCCCTCGCGGGCAGGCTCCTCTCTCCTCCTGTAGACTGTGAGCCCTCGTGGGCAGGGTCCTCTCTCCTCCTGTAGACTGTGAACCCTTCGCGGGCAGGGTCCTCTCTCCTCCTGTAGACTGTGAGCCCTTCACGGGCAGGGTCCTCTCTCCTCCTGTAGACTGTGAGCCCTTCACGGGCAGGGTCCTCTCTCCTCCTGTAGACTGTGAGCCCTTCGCGGGCAGGGTCCTCTCTCCTCCTGTAGACTGTGAGCCCTTCGCGGGCAGGGTCCTCTCTCCTCCTGTAGACTGTGAGCCCTTCGCAGGCAGGGTCCTCTCTCCTCCTGTAGACTGTGAGCCCCTGGGGCAGGGTCCTCTCTCCTCCTGTAGACTGTGAGCCCTTCACAGGCAAGGTCCTCTCTCTTCCTGTAGACTGTGAGCCCTCGCGGGCAGGCTCCTCTCTCCTCCTGTAGACTGTGAGCCCTCATGGGCAGGGTCCTCTCTCCTCCTGTAGACTGTGAACCCTTCGCGGGCAGGGTCCTCTCTCCTCCTGTAGACTGTGAGCCCTTCACGGGCAGGCTCCTCTCTCCTCCTGTAGATTGTGAGCCCTTCACGGGCAGGGTCCTCTCTCCTCCTGTAGACTGTGAGCTCTTCGCAGGCAGGGTCCTCTCTCCTCCTGTAGACTGTGAGCCCTTCGCTGGCAGGGTCCTCTCTCCTCCTGTAGACTGTGAGCCCTTCGCGAGCAGGGTCCTCTCTCCTCCTGTAGACTGTGAGCCCTTCACGGGCAGGCTCCTCTCTCCTCCTGTAGACTGTGAGCCCACGTGGGCAGGGTCCTCTCTCCTCCTGTAGACTGTGAGCTCTTCGCGGGCAGGGTCCTCTCTCCTCCTGTAGACTGTGAGCCCTTCGCAGGCAGGGTCCTCTCTCCTCCTGTAGACTGTGAGCCCCTGGGGCAGGGTCCTCTCTCCTCCTGTAGACTGTGAGCCCTTCACAGGCAAGGTCCTCTCTCTTCCTGTAGACTGTGAGCCCTCGCGGGCAGGCTCCTCTCTCCTCCTGTAGACTGTGAGCCCTCGTGGGCAGGGTCCTCTCTCCTCCTGTAGACTGTGAACCCTTCGCGGGCAGGGTCCTCTCTCCTCCTGTAGACTGTGAGCCCTTCACGGGCAGGCTCCTCTCTCCTCCTGTAGACTGTGAGCCCACGTGGGCAGGGTCCTCTCTCCTCCTGTAGACTGTGAGCCCTTCGCGGGCAGGGTCCTCTCTCCTCCTGTAGACTGTGAGCCCTTCGCAGGCAGGGTCCTCTCTCCTCCTGTAGACTGTGAGCCCTTCGCGGGCAGGGTCCTCTCTCCTCCTGTAGACTGTGAGCCCTTCACGGGCAGGCTCCTCTCTCCTCCTGTAGACTGTGAGCCCTCGTGGGCAGGGCCCTCTCTCCTCCTGTAGACTGTGAGCCCTCGTGGGCAGGGTCCTCTCTCCTCCTGTAGACTGTGAGCCCTTCGCGGGCAGGCTCCTCTCTCCTCCTGTAGACTGTGAGCCCTTCGCGGGCAGGCTCCTCTCTCCTCCTGTAGACTGTGAGCCCTCGTGGGCAGGGTCCTCTCTCCTCCTGTAGACTGTGAGCCCTTCACGGGCAGGGACCTCTCTCCTCCTCTACATGTCTGTTTCCTTCAACACAGGAGAACAAGAGTATTTGTGCAAAAATTGGAATTCTTGATTCAAAATCACACACAGAACAAGATATCAAGGATAAAATTCTACCATAAAAGAAAGAAGGGGACATGGTAATTTATGAGTCATGAAATTTCAGCATATAAATAACCCTCCAAGATCTACAGAAAAGTGACAGATAATTTATATCATTTCAGAAATTTCAATTATTTTACCATTATCTATGGCAAAAAAAAATGCAGAAAAGAAGTGACATGCACATTCTTTTTCTCAAGAAATTCTGCAGAAAGAATGTTCTTGAGAAAAAAAAAACGCAGTGTGCGCTCAGCTATTTTTCTGCAGCAAAAATGCAAAAAAATAACGCGGGTCAAAACGCAGTGTGCGCACAGGGCCTAATGCAGAGCTTGGTCTTTATGGTAACAGACTACAAACAAACATTATTTAGTCAGATCCTACTAATCATGCTTCCTTCCATCTCTCATAAAAAAGTATGATTGTAGTAAGAAATCTGTAATGGAGATACATGAATCTATTTATGCGCTGTAAATAAAAAATGGTAGATGATTTGTATATTATGTAAGACTGCTCATTTTTCTTTTAGATGACACGGAACATTATACGGCTTGTTGTACAGGAATACATATTGCCACCTAAACAATCCCTCTTCATACTTGTAGTTTCTGCCTTTGATACACCATCACCGTGATACATTATTACATCACAATCTTGTGCCCATCATGAAAAAGAATGGGAAGAGGTTAAACAGCAAGATCTGTATGGAATTTTGACAAGGAAATCATCCAATTCAGCAAGAATCATGGAATATATTTATATTTCTTTTTTAAATCTAATATATAAAGCTGAGTGTATGTATGTATGTGTGTATGTCCGCTAAAGGAATCCTCACCGTCGCATTTACAGTCACAAAATATTGCACAGACTCTCCATGTGACTCAGGGAACATCATAGACTATGTTTTGATGGGAAATTTAACCCCGCACTTTATAGTTACTCTCCAAAAATCCTGCCTCCATTAAAGTCAATGGAGCTGAGAGCTATTAGGTTATTTATAGGAGCTGGAATTGGTTGCTATAGGAACAAAATAAATTATTAGTATAAGAAGCTTATGTGTGAGGTAAGAAAATGTCGATGGGGAGACAGATAGAGACAGAAAGAGACAGACAGATAGACAGGGAAAGAGACAGAGAGAGTGAGACAGACAGTCAAAGAGACAGAGAGACAGGCAGAGACAGACAGGGAAAGAGACAGGCAGACAGGGAAAAAGACAGGGAAAGAGTCAGAGACAAGTAAAGAGACGGAGAAAGAGACAGACGGGGAAAGAGACAGAGACAAGGAAAGAGACAGAGACAAGGAAAGAGACAGAGACGGGGAAAGAGACAGAGACGGGGAAAGACATAGAGATGGGGAAAGAGACAGACTGGGAAAGAGACAGATGGGGAAAGAGACAGACGGGGAAAGAGAGATGGGGAAAGAGACAGAGACAAGGAGAGAGACAGAGACGAGGAAAGAGACAGAGACAAGGAAAAAGAAAGAGACGGGAAAGAGACAGATGGGGAAAGAAACAGACGGGGAAAGAGTCAGACTGGGAAAGAGAGATGGGGAAAGACAGACGGGGGAAAGAAACAGACGGGAAAAGAGACAGAGACAGCTACTATCCCGGGCAACGCCGGGTACTACAGCTAGTATTATATAAGTACGAATGGAACATACTTATAGAATATAAAACCAAAAGCCTCAGATAGAAGACATTATGTAGAGATGATCTGCACCATCAAGCATCTGGTTTTGATGATACTTATGCGTTATATATATTGGATTCATTTCCCACCTGTGCACATGAGCCGGGATAGTCACCCGCTTAGTCTCTTTTCTATTCTCTTTTTTCTCATATGATAATTCTCGGTGTTACATCCACACACGATATGACTGAATTATGGAATTACTTTTCCTTTGATGAATAAGATAGCTTGTTAAAATACGCCTGCCATGACAGGCTGGAAAAACTCCAGCTCAGTTATTGCATTCTGTACATGCAATATACATTATTAAAGTACTTTCACAATCTCTGAACATGCAAATGAAGTCACTTGTGAATCTACTGTAAAATATCTGAAACTTGCAAACCTTAGTGATGTTAACCAGTTCTCAGACAGAGCGGCTGAAATCCCTAGGCTCTAAGTGATTGACGGAGAGGCAAAAATAGTTGTGAGTTGTGGAGCTGATATATTATACATGAAAGCTACAGTGATCTAAATACATTGGATGCTGATTCCTCTTTAAATGATACTTTGTCAGTAATGGATCCGTCTAACCGGTAGTGTAACTACTGGGGGGCAGAGGGTGCCATCTCCCTGGGCCCTGTCACATGATGGGGCCCATCTGGCCCCACAGACACTTCTGTCATTAGGCATCGCACAGTGCAGATTTTTCAGGTGTCCCCTGTCTGAGACTTTGCATAGCTGATGACCGTAGAGTCTCTTTCGGGTTAGCGCCAGCCGCTACACTAATGGAGACAGGTTGACAGTGCAGCAGCTAGCGCCACCCCATGCACACTTTGCTTGGTCCTCACATGCTGGACTTCCTCTGGATCCTAGTGCCCACCTTAGATTGACTGGCCCTCCTGTCCTTTTCATAGTCTTTGTCACCGGCACCCAACGAGCCTTGTATGAGAAAGTATCATTTGTTAAGCCTGCCTGCAAACATCATTTGTAACCGTTGCTGCATTGTATTATGTTTATTAAATTTAGACATGTCTTCTGGTGAATGTGAGAAAATAAAGGGAGAAGGGGAGCTGAAGGAAAGGGAAAAAGGGGATATGAAGGAGCAATAACTGCAACATAATATACAACCTATAGATGTGCTGGAGTTTCTGTAAAAAAAAGAACTACATTTCATATCATGGACATCTATTTTAAGAAGCATTCCCATCAAAATTTGTATACTCTTCATATGTTGCAATCATCATATAATATAGCACTGTGTACTTATAACTGCTCATTTTGCCCTTCTACCCAGTTAATTCTTCTCTTTTCCATTAGGTCTATGACTTCACGTGATTAAAACCAGACTAGCTGAATTCTTCTAAGCTCTGTGTAAAATCAGGAAGTCTATTTTGCCTGCATGAGTCATTCACCTCTTTAACTTTGCTGTGATGACTCATGCAGAGAAAAGAGACTTCTTTTTTTACTTTGAGCTTAGAAGGATTCAGCTAGTCTGCTTTTAATCACTTGATATCATAGACCTAATTGAAAAGAAAGGAATTAAAGGAGTAGAAAGGCAAAATGAACAGTTCTAAGTATACAGTGCTATATAATATGATGACTGCAATATATTAAGATGATAACTATTTTAATGGAAGTGCTTCTTTAAGATAATTGCAACATAATTATCAAAAAATAGTGTTGTCAGTGATGCATCAAAATTGTGAAGCAAAATATAACAGTAATGAAATTAGCATACCCAGTGCTACTGACGGTCGATCTTTGCAACACTTCTAGAATAATGCAATTATATATACCATATAAAAAAAGATGAGTGACCATTAAGATCTCTAACAAATATTTAAAAGTATTGATGTAACACTTGTTTGCACACTATTTGGCACAAAGCCATTTCTAGGATATGAAGTTCTTTTTCAGAATACTGGCATGTCTAATCCCAAGTGATATTTTTCCCCCACATTTTTGCACTTATAACAGCTTTAAATATATCAGAAAAAAACTGATGGCACATCCTACCTTTCTAATGTGAACAGGTGCAAGCTGAACATGAAACATAGTAACATAAAAATAACAGTTGTACTCTGTAGCGCTAAGATATGTGGAACAATGAATATGGGAATATAGACATGCATTACTGCTATGAAAAACATGCAAAAATTGAGATACTTAGCACACAAAAATGGCCAGTTTTAAGTGAGCCCAACAGCCAGCGGCAAGGCGACCTCTTTTTGTTGGGTTCCTATTAAACTACTGCCTCTCTTTGGGTTAAAAAAAACCTTCAATTTATGGGCTGACAGGAACCTGCAAATGGAGAACTAAAATAGCCTAAAGCGGGCTTTACACGCTACGATATATCTAACAAGATGTCGGCGGGGTCACGTCGTAAGTGACGCACATCTGGCATCGTTAGTGATATCGTAGCGGGTGACAGCTATGAACGAGCAGAAATGCTCACCTTCTCGTTGATCGCATACACGTCTCTCATTGTCTAAAAATCTCACGTCCTGTTGTTCATCGTACCCGGGGCAGCACACATCGCTGCGTGTGACACCCCGGGAATGATGAACTGCAGCTTACCTGCGTCCCGCCGGCAATGCTGAAGGAAGGAGGTGGGCGGGATGTTTACGTCCCGCTCATCTCCGCCCCTCCGCTTCTATTGGCCGGCCGCTGTGTGACGTTGCTGTGACGCCAAACATCCCTCCCCTTTCAGGAAGAGGATGTTCGCCACCCACAGCGAGGTCATTTGGAAGGTAAGTACGTGTGACAGGGGGTTACAGGATTGTGCGACACGGGCAACAAATTGCCCGTGCCGCACAAACGATGGGGGCGGGTGCGATCACAAATGCGATTGCACAATCAATTGTAACGTGTAAAGCAGGCTTAAGGCTGAAGAGCAAGAGTGGTCAATCAGAAAGCATGATCCTGTAATCTAAGAAAAAGAGGTTGCCTTGCTGTTGGCTGTTGGGCTCACATAATACTGGCCATTTTGTGTGCTTAGCTTTAAATATATATCCTCAAATTTTTTTTTATGAAAAATACAAATTAGAATGCCAGCTTTAAATATATTTCCTTTTATTTACTTTTTTTTTACAAAAAAACACAAATTAGAATGCCAGCAATATCATTATAGTGTTTTGCCCTTTTTACTGATTTATGAGATGTGTATTGAATCTTTACCCCAGGTTAGTGCACAATTGCAAACACTAAAGGGTACTTTACATGCTGCGATATCGGTATCGATATCGCTAGCGAGTGTACCCGCCCCCGTCAGTTGTGCATCACGGGCAAATCGCTGCCCGTGTCGCACAACATTGCTTACACCCATCACACACACTTACCTACCTATCGACGTCACTGTGACTGGCGAACTGCCTCCTTTTTTAGGGGGCGGTTCGTTCGGCGTCATAGCGACATCACTAAGCAGCTGCCCAATAGTAGAGAAGGGGTGGAGATGAGCAGACGTAACATACCGCCCACCTCCTTTCTTCCTCATTGCCGGTGGACGCAGGTACGGTGAGTTTCCTCGTTCCTGCGGTGTCACACATAGCGATGTGTGCTGCCACAGGAACAACAAACAACCTCGTTACTCACCAGACGATATTTTGTGTTTGGATGACCTCTCAAAAACCAATGATTTTTACCACTTTTGCGATCGTTGACGGTCGCTCGTACGTGATACACGCTGCGATGTCGCTAACGGCGCCGGATGTGCGTCACAAAGACCGTGACCCCGACGATAAATCGTTAGCGATATCGCAACGTGTAAAGTACCCTTAAATCCTGCTTGCTTAAATATCTTCTCGACAATGCATTGTCCTGTGTGCTGCTAAAAACAATGACAATCTACGTGCACAGAACGATCCATTAGTGAACGGAGGAGCTATATGGTGACATTAATACTGTGCCAATTACATATAACATTTAGCGCTTTAATTAAAAGGCTGGCTATCTACTGAAAGGAAAAAGTTACAAAACTCAAGTTTTATCCTCTGTAAAGCAATGCAATGTGAACATGTTTTTATCCTTGAGACTATTTGCAAAATCTCCTTCACCCTCATCTGCCCATAGGATTCAATGTTCTTGTAAAGAAGAAAAATGTAGCGAGCGTTTGTGCTCCAGAACAGCACGCCTCTTCTTCTGACAGCTCATTCTTGAAAGGTGTACAAGAGCCAATGACATCTGGCACACAACAGGCCTTCAGCAATGTCAGCACTATGTAATAGCTTCAGAGGACACAAGGATGGGGGTCACAATGAGTGTTTGGATTCTACATCTTAACAACCAAAAGCAACTTTTTTACCTTTTGGTAACAAAGCAGATGAAAAGCCTTTATCAAATTATTTCTAATGTCAAGGCTCCATATGAAAGTTAGCGGAAAATTCAGCAATGTGATTTACTTCTGTATTTTTCTTTAGTTATAGAATTCCTTCACTTTACTGTAAGTCTATTGATGATTATGTTTTTCATACCTTTCCTTTGGAATGATTATAGCTTTATGCAAGTTATGTTTATATGTTTCCTTTAAAGGTCACATAATTCATACGGTTCTGGAATTCGTACACTGCATTGAAAAACATTTATTCATTGTTTGGAGATGCAATGAAAAAAAAAACAAATGAACTCCTGATGGTGGAGATGCCAGAGTCTTGTTCCTGATTAGCACTACTCTAATACCCCCTCCCACCAGGGAAGGACAGTGCAGGACTGTGATGGAAAACAGATAAAGAGACAGAAAAGGGAAAACAAAACTCTAACACACAATGAGAGACTCAAGAGTAAAGCAAGAGCAGGAAGGTGACAACAAAAAGGTAGGAAGGGTTAACTCTACAAATGCAGTCAGCAGTAAGTATGAAATCCACCAGATGGTGTGGATCACAATACCTCACCAGACCAGCTAAGATAAACTATAGCTGGCATAGGTGGAAGGGTCTAGCCAATATATATAGGAGGGGAGTAGATGTGATTGGCTTCCCCACAACATGTGATCAAAGGTGACTAACAAGCAGACAAGCAGAGATTTAACTCCTGCTAGACTGCCTATGAATTACTACTCTGCAGGTCGACGATGATTATAGCTTTATGCCAGTTATATTCACATGTTTCCTTTTAAGGTCACAAGATTCATACGGTTCTGGAAATCATACAGTGCATTGAATAACATTTATGTATTGTTTGAAGATGCAATGCAAAAAAAAAAAAAATCTTTATGGTGGTGATGCCTAAGTCTTGTTCAAGACTAGCACTACTCTGATACCCCCTCCCACCAGGGAAGGACAGTGCAGGACTGTGATGGAAAACAGATAAAGAGACAGAAAAGGGAAACACAAAACTCTAACACACTGCTCACTCACAGGAATAGTCAAGGAGAGACTCAAGAGTAAAGCAAGAGCAGGAAGGTGACAACAAAAAGGCAAGAAGGGTTAACTCTACAAATGCACTCAGCAGTAAGTATGAAAACTACCAGATGGTGTGGATCACAACACCTCACCAAACCAGCTAAGATAAACTATAGCTGGCATAGGTGGAAGGATCTAGCCAATATATATAGTTGGGGAGCAGATGTCATTGGCATCCCCACAACATGTGATCAAAGGTGACTAACAAGCAGACAAGCAGAGATTTAACTCCTGCTAGCCTGCCTATGAATTACTACTCTTCAGGGCAACGATGATTATGGCTTTATGCAGGTTATATTCATATGTTTCCTTTAAAAGTCACAAGATTCATACAGTTCTGAAAATCATACAGTACATTGAAAAACATTTATTTATTGTTTGGAGATGCAATGAAAAAAAAACCCCAAACAAACTCCTGATGGTGGAGATGCCAGAGTCTTGTTCAAGACTAGCACTACTCTAATACCCCCTCCCACCAGGGAAGGACAGTGCAGGACTGTGATGGAAAACAGATAAAGAGACAGAAAAGGGAAAAAAAACCTCTAACACACTGCTCACTCACAGGAATAGACAATGAGAGACTCAAGAGTAAAGCAAGAGCAGGAAGGTGACAACAAAAAGGCAAGAAGGGTTAACTCTACAAATGCACTCAGCAGTAAGTATGAAGACCATTAGATAGTGGGGATCACAACACCTCACCAGACCAGCTAAGATAAACTATAGCTGGCATAGGTGGAAGGATCTAGCCAATATATATAGGAGGGGGAGCAGATGTGATTGGCTTCCCCACAACATGTGATCAAAGGTGACTAACAAGCAGACAAGCAGAGATTTAACTCCTGCTAGACTGCCTATGAATTCCTACTCTGCAGGTCGACGATGATTATAGCTTTCTGCGGGTTATATTCACATGTTTCCTTTTCAGGTCACACAATTCATACAGTTCTGGAAATCATACAGTGCACTGAAAGATATTCATTGTTTGGAGATGCAATGAAAAAAACAACGAACAAATAAACACTAATTTTATTCTTTTTGGTTTTCCATTTATGGTGTTTATCATGTGGTACAGCAAAGCCTCAACAAAGATAGACTAGATTGTATTTACAGTGGAACCTTGGATTATGAGCATAATTGGTTCTGGGAGTGAGCTCTTAAACCAAGTTACTCTTATATCAAAGCAAATTTTTCCATAGGAAATAACTGAAATGCAGACAATTCATTCCACAGCCCAAAAATAGTTACTGAGTTTATGCAAACTTATTACAGTAATACAATATAATGTACTGTATTCATATAAAGTTATTACAGTACACTAATACAAAATAATGTACAGCAAAAAACATCTAAAACATTAAACTGCATATTAGCTAACAATAGAATTGTTGGTGTGCGGGAGGTACAGTACAAGCAATACAGTACTGGTTAGCCGAAAGAAAGTGCAATACTATATCCACAAATGCAAATTGATAGACATGCTATATAGTATGTACTGTACTGTGCAATGGTATACTGTGTACAGTACATATTAAGAGAAAGTTACCTCCAGAGAGGGTCAGAGCGCAGTGAATGAATGGAACCAGAACTGTGTACGGTGAGTAATTGCTCTTCTTGCAAAGCATTGCTCTTAAACCAAGTTACAAATTTTTAGAAAGCTTTGCTTGTCTTGAAAAACGCTCTCAAACCAAGTTACTCTTAATCCAAGGTTCTATTGTACCTTGTTTCCCAACTCAATGTTGGTGAAATGGCAAAAAGCCTTTCCCTTTTTGTCCTGTGTATGGTTGCTGTATATTCACTGGGTTGTTGATGGTAATATGTTGGATACATACATGGGACATTGTGATGACATTTTATATGAAAGACGGACTCAAGACCATATTGCAACAAGAGACAGGAGGGCCAGCACCTAGGGAGGAAAGTTGTAGAGGGCGATGCAAGCCACTTTCAGTAATTAGTTCCTGCAGACAGGGCCATTTTTTTTTTTACAAATTTGGACCTTGGGCAAAAGTTTAAAGTAGGGCCCTAAGTGCTCACATAATGCACCATCACATGCAATCATTTACATATACTGAGTTCAGACTAGTAAATGAGCGCGATTGACAATATTATTTCCTTCATGCTTGTTTCAAGCCTCTTTTCATACAATGAAGAAGACTGGTGGGCACAGAAAAATAACTAGTAGATCACTCTGCCCCTTTAAAGTATCATGTGAGCGGTAGCACTTGTGTAGTTTGCATCAGGTGATGTGCTGCTTAGAACAATGATTTTTGTTCCACCATAACCAATCCAATCACCCTATGAATGAGCAACAGTTTGCTTGTTCATTGGGCGATTGGCGAAAGGTTTACACCTATGAACTTGTATCTGTGCATCCAAAATTTTTGAAATGGACGCTACATACATACAGTATGTGACACAAACACTGTATGTTACACACACATTTATACAACGCACATACATACAAACATGTATGCAATGAGCACATACGTATACATACACATAGTGCACACACATGCAGAATCGGACTGGCTACCGCTACCGGATAAACCTCCAGTAATACCAGGCCTGGCTGTGGTTACCTGCATTGAACTCTGGTGCTCTCACCTGAGCTCCGGAGTGCAGCCTGGACTGAACTCCGGGTTTGCAGGACTGAACCGCGAGCACCGACTGATTCCACGGCGATTGCGGTTCAGTTCATGTCAAAGCTGCGGGCAGGCTGGGCTGAACTCTGGAGCTCAGGTGACAGCTTCGGAGTTCAGCCCAGCCTGTCCGCAGCTGCCATGAACTGAACCGCAATCGCCAGGGAATCAGTCGGCGCTCACGGTTCAGTCGTGCAAACCAGGCTGCACTCCGGAGCTCAGGTGAGAGCACCAGAGTTCAATCCAGGTAACCGCAGCCAGGACTGGTATTACTGGAGGTGCTTCTGGTAGCCAGTCCGACACTGCACACATGTATTCATTCACATCATCGGGCGTCTGTGTCATACAGCATGGGTCCTCCAGGGAGAGATGCTCTTTGTAGCTACTTATACTTTGTCCAAATGATGGGGATTCTGAATACAGGACTCCTTATATTAATTAAGAATTACCTAGAAATGTTTAATAAAATATGTTTTATAAACTGGTGAGTCAGTAAGAAGAACATTTTATGATGTTATTGTCAGTATTGTTGGCATTTCTTTCTGCACGTGGCATTTCTTTTATATAACAATGGCTGGGTGTTCATAGTTGGGATCTGGTCCTTCTCTGGCATTGTTCACGTGAAAGTCTGTTCTGACACTTGGTAAGGGGCTATAATATTAAGGAGTGTAGAACCTTCTTGATTGGGCAATACATTGTCACGATGGGATGACTTTACACTTTTTTTGATCAAAAACAGTGTTTACTAAGTAGCCTATGTTATTTATTTATTTATATGCCGTATTGCTTTTTACTTATTATTATTATATATATTCATTTTAATTTTATCTTAAAATTCTAAAGTAATGTACCACACCCAAAAACATGATTCCATTGATCCAGAGTTCGCAGTTGGCATGCTTTACACAATACCCGGTATTTCTCGTGGTGATCTTTGGCTTCTGTGGAGTGACTCAACCATGGAACTCATTTTATAAAGTTTCTGACACACAGTTCTTGTGCTGATGTTATTTCCACAACTTATTGTGGCACAGATGTCACCTAAAGGCCCCGTTACACGCAACGACGTATCTAACGATATATTGCCGGGGTCACGGATTCCGTGATGCACATCCGGCATCGTTAGCGACGTCGTTGCGTGTGACAACAACGAACAGCCGTTAACGATCAAAAATACTTAACATATCGTTGATACGTCGTTCATTTTCAAAAAATTGTTGATTGTTGAAGGACGGAGGTTGTTCGTTGTTCCTGCGGCAGCACACATCTCTACGTGTGACACCTCGGGAACGACGAACTACAGCTTACCTGCGGCCGCCGGCAATGCGGAAGGAAGGAGGTGGGCGGAATGTTCGACCCTCTCATCTCCACTCCTCCACTTTTATTGGGCGGCCGCTTAGTGAAGCCGCTGTGACGCCGCACTAACCGCCCCCTTAGAAAGGAGGCGGTTCGCCGGCAACAGCGACGTCGCTCAGCAGGTAAGTCCGTGTGATGGGTCCGAGCGATGTTGTGCGCCACAGGCAGCAATTTGCCCGTGACGCACAACCGACGGGGGCGGGTGCTTTCACCAGCGATATCGCTAACGTTATCGCTGCGTGTAAAGCCCCTTTATGATAGTCTTAGAGACACTTAGATCTTCAGTACAATTTATACCAATGTCATTTAATGTTTGTCTATTTTCTAAACTTTGACTATAAAATTCTGCATTTGGGATTTGTTAAGGAGATGACATAAATTTGCCAGGCACCGGAACTCCACATATTTTCCTCGAAATAGAAAACATTTCTATATTTTCCTGGATCTTTTGTACTTGCATGTACGATTGCATGGACGGGGACCTATGATCTAGTTGATCAACATGGATGAGAAGCAGCTGGCATATTAGTCACCCCTCGCCGCACTAAAATCATCGCTATGACTCCTTTGTGATCCTGTTGTAGACACCATCTGGCAGATGACAACATCTCGAGAATCCCAATGCTGTTCTCAGCAGATGAGTAGATCAGCTCACTTTTCTAAAGCAATGAAAACTATTGCCTTGTTTTCATTCAATATGAGAACTATGAATGTGCTGAAAGCTTCCAATATTTTAGGCCAGCAAAATAACATAAAATTAAATTTTATATTTATCATATTGCCCAATGCACTAAATAGGTTGTCTTACCTTACATAGTCAGAGATTGATATATGATATGGGCATTTCCTTAAATACTACTTGTGTTGATTCACTTGTTACCATAGTCATAAAATATATTGTGTAATTGATATATCCTATTATTCAATATGAGCTTTTGCATACTGGGCTCTGACAGAGCACGGACGTGTACAGATGGAACAGAGGTAAGCTGACCATAAGGCTGGGGCCCCTAAGCTGTCCCTTATCTTGAAGGTAGACTTGATGGTAGCTAGGTTCGAGCCACCAATGTGGCCCTGTCTCCTGTCCAAGCCCTGATACAAGTTCCCCCCCAGGGAGTGGGCTAGAAATCAAGTAACCAAAACCCCACAAATAGGCACAGGCAAGGGTAAAGCAAAACGTGTGCACACAGCACTCAAACAAAAAGAATGGACAGTATGTGCACTGGGGAGTAACACAAAAGGGGTGGGAGATAAATACATAGCTGGAGAACTCACACAACCCACAGAACTGCAACTTGTAGATCACCACAGAACTGGATAACCACAGGAACCAAGGGAGCCAAAAGCTATATTTGGCAAACAGCTCCAGAATCTATAACCTTATAAAGGCTGAAGATGGTGATCAGCAGCCTGAGCTCCCAGCAGCTGATCACAGTTCAGAAAAAATGAACTCCCACTGTACTAGAGAGCAGTGAAGCCAGAACTAGCCAACGCCCATGACAGGCTGTGCAACTAAAGAATCCTAGGTAGTTTGTTGGAGTCTGCAGTGTGAGCAGAGTCCAATGCTGCCATGACACCCAGCGAGTGTAATGCAGAACACCACATGACAGACTTGGCCATTCCAAAATTTGAATCTGGTGAAGCCATTCTTTTGTTGATTTGGAGGCTGTTTAGACCCATTGTCATGCTGAAAGGTAAAATTCCGCTTAATCTTTACCTTTTAGCAAAAGCTTTATGGTTTTGTTGCAAACTTGAAAGATTTTTCGAACTGTTTATAATTTTCTCCACACTGACTAAAGCCAGAGTTCTAGCTGCCAAATAGCTACAAAGCATAATGCCGCCTCCACCATGCTTCATGCTGGGTATGGTGTTATTTTGGTGATGCACAGTGTTGGCTCTGCGCCAAACATACTTTTTGGAATTACGGCCAAAATTTTTAATAAAACATTGCTGGGCTTAGATATTTTTCTTGTAAGAAAATAATTTTATCTTACCACACTAAATCATAGGCCACATATATGAAGAATATGGCAGAATGTTTTCAAATGCAGCTAATTCTAGAGAAGAGAGAGAAAGGTTTCAAAAAGATCTAAGAAAAATGGAACAGTGGGCAACAGCTAACAGAATGTTTGTTTAACAGAGAGAAATGCAAAATCCTACATCTGGGCAAGAAAAATGAAAAAAGCATATTCAGAATGGGAGGATTAGGGCTAAGCAACAGCACGTTTGAAAAAGACTTGTATATACTAATAGAGCACATACTGCACAGGAGTCAACAGTGTGATGCAGCAGCAAAAAAGGCAAACACAGTTCTTGGATGTATTAAAAGAAACATAAAGTCTAGATTACGTGAAGTAATTATAGCTCTCTACTCTTCTTTGGTCAAACCTCATCTGAAGTAATGTATCCAGTTCTGGCCATCACATTTTTAAAAAGACATCAATAACCCGGAGCAAGTTCAGAGAAGAGCAATCAGAATGGTGACCGGTTTGCAAGCCATGTCCTATGAGGAACGGTTACAGTATTTGGGAATGTTTAGCTTGCAAAAATAAGGCTAAGAGGAGATTTAATAGCTGTTTACAAATATCTGAAGGGTTTTCATACTGTGAGAGGATCAGCCCTATTCTCAATTCCACATGGAAAGACTAGAAGCAATGAGACGAAACTGAAAGGGAGAAGACACAGATTAGATTTTAGAAAAAACTTTTTGACAGTAAAGGTGATCAACGAGTGCAACAGGCTGCCATGAGAGGTAGTGAGATCACCTTCAATGGAAGTCTTCAAAAAAAGACTGGATAGACACCTGTGTGGGATGATATAGTGAATCTTGCTATGAGCACGGGGTTGGACAAAATGACCCAGGAGGTCCCTTCCAAGTCTATGATTCTATAACCACTGTTTTCTTTTGAGATTCAGTACTTTAACTCATTTTAATTGGTTCTTCCACAGATTAGTGTTTCGGAACCCCTCTAACAAATGAAAGTGTCCCGAACAGTCAACCACTTTAACCCATGCAAAGGGTTTTTACTTCACTATATCTTGATGATCATAGAATATTCTGCAGCACTTCAAGTGAAGAACATAGCCATTTTGTGAGGAAAAAGTCGAGCATGAGAATCTAGATGTAAAT
Source organism: Anomaloglossus baeobatrachus (assembly GCF_048569485.1). Lineage (NCBI taxonomy): Eukaryota > Metazoa > Chordata > Amphibia > Anura > Aromobatidae > Anomaloglossus > Anomaloglossus baeobatrachus. Next base: position 54,310,305 of record NC_134361.1, on the reverse strand, counting down.
GGTATGAAGTGTAGTAAAATCAAGAGGACAAGGCTTGAATAAGGACTAACGAATACTTAAAGCTTAAGATCCAAAACCAGAAATCATAGAAGAACAGAGGGTGAAAGGTCAAATACTAAGGATCAGGCAAAGAATTGTGAGATGAGCAAGTGTAAATTATCATCCCTTGACGATGCCTTCAGAATGCCCAAGAGGCCAAACAAATCAACATTCATCTCAAGCAGCAGATACCACAATCCGCCTCCTGCAATATCTAAAAATAAAAAGGTATTCAAATCTATAATGAGTCAACAATTTCACTTGTCGCACAATTTACCATACAATTTTATACAATGCAAAAATGCCACATGGAAGCTAATGTCCATAAAAATGTATGACATGAAGCTAAATAAGTATATATAATTACAATCAATGCAGTATGTAATTACCATCAATTTTAAGGGTCTAATTAAGGTATAGCCATACACGCACTGATTAGGGAATGCTTATGTCATTTCTGTATTTATTTATTTAGAAAATGGATGATTTCAGATACTTCATTGCTACTTCCAATTAAATTTATGTTGCATTAAAGGAATTGTCTTCTACTTTTACATTGATGGCTTATTCTTAGGGGTACTTTGCACACTATGATATTGCAAGCCGATGGTAGCGATGTCGAGCGCGATAGTCCCCGCCCCCGTCGCAGCAGCGATATCTTGTGATTGCTGCCGTAGGGAACATTATCGCTACGGCAGCTTCACACGCACTTACCTGCCCTGCGACGTCGCTCTGGCCGGTGAACCGCCTCCTTCCTAAGGGGGCGGGTCGTGCGGCGTCACAGCGACGTCACACGGCAGGCGGCCAATAGAAGCGTAGGAGCGGAGATGAGCGGGATGTAAACATCCTGCCCACCTCCTTACTTCTGCATAGCCGGTGGACGCAGGTAAGGCGATGTTCCTCGCTCCTACGGCTTCACACACAGCGATGTGTGCTGCCGCAGGAACGAGGAACAACATCGTACCATCGCTGCTGCGAAATTATGGAAATGTCGGACCCTACACCAATCTTACGATAATGACACTTTTGCGCTCGTTAATCGTACGTAAAAGGATTCCCATACTGCGATGTCGACAGCGACGCCGGGTGTGCATCACTTTCGATTTGACCCTACCGAAATCGCACCTGCGATGTCGCAGTGTGCAAAGTACCCCTTAGGATAGGTCATCAATGTCTGATTGGCTGGGTTTCGATATCCCGCACTCCCATGATCAGCTGTTCTCGGTGCAGTAGGTGACCGGACATGCTCAGTTCGAGAGTTGTCTTGTCAAGAGAAGAGCAAACCTTTGGAAGTTTGGTTCGCAGGGTGCAGTCAAACTTTAGATAAGGTTCGGTTTGTAACCCAGACTTGACCCATAGAAAGTCAGTAATTGGGCAGTTTGCGTCTTCACCTACATTCAGAAAGCCATAAGAACACTTCCGGGGGTGGGTGAGAGGGGTTTTCCATTTTTTTTTTTTTTGTGTGTATGTGTGTGTGTGTGTGTGTGTGCGAGCACATTGGAGATCAGCGAACCTTAGGTTTGAGGTTTGGGGCTCAGGTTCAGAAACTGACTACCAACAAAACAAAGTACAGGTTCGAAGTTTGAGTCATTTACGAGTGCAAACCACTCAAGCGTGCAGCGCTGTGCTTGGGTATGAATGATGCTCAGCCTTGTGGCAGCCACATGCAGTGTTTGAATGGCTCGCACTGGGGGTAAAATCAGCATGATTAGATGTAGTGTGCACACACACACAAAAAAAATTGAAGAACCTCACCTACCCTCCCCTGGAAGTGTTCTGCTTATGGCTGGCTGCATGTGGGTGGAGTCATGAAATGCCCAATTACTGACTTACATTGAGGTTCGAATCAAGTCGTGGTCAGAAACCGAACTTTTTAAAGGTTTGGCTGAACCGAACTTCCAAAGGTTCGCTCATCTCTGGTGCACATTACATTTGGTCACGCTGATTTTACCCAGTGTGCGTCATTCAAACACTGCACGCGGCTTGCACTGGGCCGAGCATCACTCACAACGCTGCTTGCTTGAGTTATTTCTACTCTTGACTCAGTCAAACTTCAAACCTGAATTCTATTTTTTTTTTTAAAGGGAACCTGTCATCAGAAATTTGGGCGGCGTCCTGAGGGATGATTTGAAGCGTGGGGGGACGGCGTAAGGGCCAGCAACGGACGCCAGATGGCCCGCCCCCATGGAGAATTTACAAGATTTTCAAACCAAAAGGTACAGTTTTATAAAGTATTTATTTTGGTTTAAAAGGGGGCACAAAAAGTATAGAAACCTTACTAGAATGCAGCCCTTGAGCTGCAGAGGGGGAAACATTTAGGTTGAAAGCCAAATTTCTGATGACAGGTTCCCTTTAAGTTTGTTTGAACTCAAAGTTTGAACTTCGAACCTCAGGTTCGTTCATCTCTCCTCGTCAATTGATAGTGGTAGCTGCCAGTTACTGCACTTCCTCCTCCCATTCACAACAATAGAAGGTGGATGTAAAATAATGGGAAGGAGAGAGCCGGGTGCAGGCCCGCTATTTTACCTGCACGTTATATGGAATAAAGCACTTTCTGGATTTTGGATGGTGTATGCCGTGGTTTTCTACTTCATGGACTTCTGTTCTCTCCTTGTCCACATGCACCCATTACTATTTCTTCTAAAAGGAGGACTGAGGCCGTTCCAAGGTATTCGGTGTGAGGTATTGCACGGTTCAGTGCGGAACCACTCCTATTTATTACATCAATAGAAGGTGGATGTGCAGTCCCCAGCCGAAGCCACTATCAGATGTCAGGGCAACTCCAGAACTAAGCATTTCCAGCCACCTGCTGCCGCCACTGGCACTGATAAACAGCTGATTGGTAAGGGTGCTTGGTGTCGGTCGACATTGATGACACAACTGTAATAGGCATTTAGCTACTTGAAAGATGCCATACTCTCTCAATCAAGTGCCTATACTGTGTTAGGCTTCCACCAGGGGGAGCTGGAGCCCTGCAGAAAAAGACACTACACAGAGCTGAATCAGCATGGAGGTGGACACACAGTGTGTGCTGGAGCACTGCCCTGCAGAGTCAGCCAGAATACAGAGGCCACGGGGCGTGCGGGGGATGGTCAGGCAGGCCAGGTCATACACAGTATGGTAAGAAAGAAGACTGGAGGAACGAGCAAAAGCAGAGTCTAGGTCAGGCCGAGGTCAGTACCAGAGGAAGCAACCGAGTGGGGAGGTAGGAGAAGGGGGAACGACTGGGGCTATTGTGGGAAGGAAGGAGGTGGGACGGAACACAGACAGAGCACAGGGGAAGGATGGGACAGGAAACACAGGGACCAGCAATCACAGGCAAAGCAGAGCTAAGCTTATAGCCAGCGCTGGTTCACCAGAGATGACAGAATTTAAAGCATTCAAGCTCCGGAAGTGAGGCCCAAGAGATGGCTCCGCCCCCTAGCCATGTGGACGGGGAGGTAGAACCATGACATACTGCATACATTTTATGGAATGCTATAACTATTGCTTCGAAGTTGTGCTAAAGTTTTGTTCATTAACAACATGCTAATATGCGTGCATGTAATTATTAATATAATCCTTGCAGCTTCTCCACTTTATTGTGCAGGGGAAGTGGTTGCCTTCCCAGAAAGGGGTTAATAGACTTTTCGGGTCATTAATTGGCATTTTGAGAATAGGAGACCTTTACAGTATATGCGAATATTGTCCATTCCCTTAATTTAGCTAGAGCATACAAAATGTAGGGGTTTTTCTCAGCTTTTTAATTAGAGTCCACATGTCCTATGTTGATTCTTATGGTTTGGCCTGCATTATAACAAGAATCACTCCAACACCCATATGCAAGAGTCTCCAGGTTATGGTACTGACCTAATGAATGACTGTGACCACCAGCTCAAAAATGGGAGGTACATAACCTGAAATGGAATCAAACGAACACTAGGGGCTACTGTAAAAATTATATAATACAAATGATCACATTTGGTGAGATTCAAATTTGGAGACTGCTAGAATTTGGCTGGGAAATTCGATTTGCATTGAAGTGATTCAAGGTAAATTAAATGCTCCATATTATATTCTGGGGCATTTCCTGACCCCAGACATTATAAATGTAGAGTGTAAAAAACAAACTAATAAGCCTCACCGGGCCACTCACCTGTCCTGTCACTGCCATGGCCTCCTGTCAGGTCTTCCACATCAATTGACCGCTTCTTTCTGCTTTACACAATCGCCAAACATCCTCTTTAGACTTGCTTGCCCTTGCTTCAGGCACTGAGTTCTTTACAGGCACATTGTACTGGTACATAGAGATACATATCTGTAAACCAATAGATCTCTATATACTAGTATATATCTATAAGTTTCCTGTCCTGTCATTGCCATGGCCTGCTGTCAGGTCTTCCACACCAATTGACTTCTTTTCACAATCGAAAAACATCCTCTTTGAACTGCCTTGCCCTTGCTGCGGGCACTAAGATCTTTACAGGCACATTGTACTGGTACATAGAGATACATCTCTGTAAACCAGTAGATCTCTATATACTAGTATACGTCTATAAACTTCTGTACTAAATGTAAAATGAAAGATTTAGTGTTTTTTTATTTGACATGATTGCTAAAAAAACTATGAAAAACATTCAACTATACTTATCACATTAATAATACACTTTTTGAAATAAATGTATCAAACCAGTAAATAACACAGATATATTTTCTATTACTGTAATCCCAAAAACAAGGACAATACAGTGAACAGATTAGCCAACATGAAAAAAAATTGTGATTGTTTTGTTTTTTTCCATCAACTTTATAAAAAAAAGAGTTAAGACAAGTGGAATGCTTAAGTACGTGTTTATCTAAGTGCACTTAAAAAAATTATAGCTTATCAAACCAATAAAAGACCTCATGTAGTGAGGCTTACGTAAAAGTTATGGCTGTAACAACTATGAATGTATAAATAAATAAAAATTGTCTCGTCGCCGGTATCAGAAAAATATGACTGTGAATCTGCATGTGTTTTATGCATATTTTACTTTTGTGCATGTTTGTATATGCATGTGTAGTGAGCGAATGTGTGTATGATGTATTAGCACATGCAGATTTTATAATATTGTGTATACAGAGGTTGCCCACTTTTTACATTCTTTTACATTGATGGTCTATCCTTAAGGGTGCTTTACACGCTGCGACATCACTAACGATATATCGTCGGGGTCACGGTGTTTGTGACGCAGATCCGGCGTCGTTAGCGACATCGCAGCGTGTGACACCTAGGAGCGACGATCAACGATCGCAAAAACGGCAAAATTCGTTGGTCGTTGACACGTCGCTCCAAATCATAATGTCATTGGTGCTTCATTCCGCAGGTTGTTCATTGTTCCTGCGGCACCACACATCGCTGTGTGTGACACTGCAGGAACGACGAACATCATCCTACCATCATCATCATCGTCCATCGGAAAGGAGGAAGGAAGGAGGTGGGCGGCATTTTCCGGCCGCTCATCTCCTCCCCTCCTCTTCTATTGGGCGGCCGTTTTGTGACGCCACTGTGACGTCGCTGTGACGCCGAACGCACCTCCCCCTTGAAGGAGGGATTGTTTGGCAGCAACAGCAATGTCGCTGAACAGGTATGTGCGTGTGACGCTGCCGTAGCAATATTGTTCGCTACGGCAGCGATCACCACATCTCGCACGAACGACGGGGGCAGGTGCTATCGCTCGCAACATCACTAGCAATTGCTAGCGATGTCGCAGCGTGTAAAGTGGCCTTTTTAGGTTATCAATGTCTGATTGGCTGTGGTCCGACACCCGACATACCTGCCGATCATCTGTTTTCGGTGACGGTGACGGTGACGGTAGCAGGCAGACAAAACTGGTCAATTCTAGAGATGTCCCATCCTCTGATAGATGCCGCAGCAGAATACTGTGTTAAAGGGGTGGTCGGGGGCTTTGTTAGTCATGGCAGAGCCTGCTGTTCAGATGCAGAGCAACCCGACATTCTTCCTCTGCACCCCAACCGTAATATGCATACTTTTTCTTCAGGCATCACAAGCACTGACACTGTCACAGGTTCTGTCAACTAAACATCTTTACTTGTCAATTTCGAAAACAGTTTTTCATCTCGCCTGAAGCGAGCACATTCTTGTTCCCCGAAGGGGTTACCATTAGCAGCCAATAATTCATACATTTTGCCAGCTGACCACTTCCCTGGTACTCGGTCTTTAGTTGGGGTAAGTAAGCTCCTCATCCTCTCCTTCAGCTTCATTGTTCACAGCAGAATCAACCATCTTTCCGATCAGTCAGGTCCTGCTCTTCCCTCAAGAGCCCACTGACTTTCTGCTGATCCAAAGGATTCGTTAGGTATCCGCCAGGCAATGGCCACCACCCCGGCCCCACTGCGTGTTCAGCACCTGAGCATAACAGTATTTTCATGCTTTTGTCTTTTCACCTCTTACCATCACCTAGGACTTTGACACAACTCCGATTCTCTTTTTTGCACTATTGACTCCTCCGTTTCTCCACACATACCCAGTCAACTGACGAAGGTCATTGTTTTGACCGAAATGTCTGCTGCATTTGAACTTTCTTGCTGTTGGAATAAAAGTCGTTTCCATTCACTAATATCGGAGTGCCTGGTCTATCTAATTTCACCACCTGGATTTGACCCAGAAGGTCACGCCAAATTAAAGTTATTGGGGTTTTTCTTCATCACATCTCCCACAAACGGTTTGTTCCTCTCCCTCAGGGATTCTCCTTCTCTAACTGAATTCTTAACTGTTATTTTTCCAACTAAGCCCCTCACCTTTACTAACTCCCTCTAGCCCGGGGGTACCAGGGAGCAGCTTACACACTGTGGCCACCTAGTGGCAGTTTAAAGACATTACACTATAACATGAACTTAAAACATTACATTTTCTACACAGTGGATGTGCACGTCTGGGGCGGCCGAGCCTTACACCTCCTTACAACTGCACATTTGTCTCCTATTGATTTGAATGGTAGGCGGATGTTCAGTATCCGGCCACTATCAGTTGATGGAACGAAGGTGCAGGTGTCACTGTACATTGATCATTGATGGCCTATCCTAAGGATAGGCCATCAATGTAAAAGTAGTGGACAACCTCTCTAACATTAAAATACGTGTAAATGTGTGCGTGTATAAGTAGGTGGGGCCTGAAAAATAAAGGAGGGGCTATAACAGAAGTTCCCATCACTGTTAAGCCCCCGTCACACACAGCGAGATCGCTAGCAAGATCGCTGAAACGTCACAGGTTTTGTGACGTATCAGCGACCTTGCCAGTGATATCGCTGTGTATGACAAGCAGCAGCGAGCGGGCCCCTGCTGAGAGGTCGCTGATCCTGACAAAACCATCAGAACCATTTTTTGCTTGTTGGTCTCCCGCTCTGCAGCATGCATCAGCGTGTTTGACGGCGGGAGACCAACAATCTGAATGTGCAGGAAGCCAGCGTCTGGCAGCCTGAAAGCGGCGGTACGCTGGTAACCATGGTACACATCGGGTAACTATGCAAAGCATTTTGCTTAATTACCCGATGTGTACCATGGTTACCAGCGTACGCTGGTTACAGGCTGCCAGACGCTGGCTCCCTGCACACATAGCCAGGGTACACATCGGGTAACTATGCAAAGCGTTTTGCATAGTTACCCGATGTGTACCCTGGCTACCAAGCACAGCATCGTTACACGGGTCGCTGGTGGCTGGTCTCTGATCACTGTGGAGATCTGCCTGATTGACAGCTCACCAGCGACCATGTAGCAACGCTCCAGCGATCCCTGCCAGGTCGGATCACTGGTGGGATCGCTGGAACGTCGCTACGTGTGACGGGACCTTTAGTATCTGCCCTTGAACAGGGTATATATTTAGAGATCAATACATACAATTTGTAATGGAATCCATTTAGGTTTTTTTTCAAATTCAAAAAAACCCAGCAAATATATTTAGCAGTACAGCAGAAACACAGTGAGAAATGCAAGTATTAATTCAATGGTTTATGACCCATCTCATTATCATACTCAGCTTGTCCCGCTAGACAGCAGCAAGCAGTAACTCTTTTTGCTAATTTCCTAAAATGTCCTATGTTGGAGTCAACTCATATAAGATGGCACTTCATCTATGAACAATGGAAACAGAAATGACTTCTATTGGGAAAGAAAATGTAGAAAACTTCTGAAGTGTCCTAATAAATACTTATCTAACTTTCAAAAGGCAATAATGGAAATAACTAGAAAGATACAGCAATGCTTCATCTTATTTTTTAAAGGCCACTTTATTGTTTTAAAATTTCAACTTTTAACTACATTTCCTGGTAGAAATATAAACAAAGAGAAACATGTTTATAGAAGCTGTACAGTTTTTGCACCAAGCTATTATATAATGTGTTCTCCATTCCTCTCTATCACTGCATTCTTTATTTAGCTCCAGTTTGGTATATGACAGGCGATGACTTAGGTCAGTTTCACACCACGATTGGCTCTGCATGCTGCCATTTGAAACATTCCTCCGAAAATCTGAAACTTTATGTTCAACGAGTTGCAAAAAAATAAAAAAAACTATGCTTCTTAAAAGGATTTTCAGCTAAATTTTTGTGACTGCAGATTGCCTAATTCTGTTAGTGCGCACACTGTCAAGAATCACTTTTGCCTGCTAGAAAGGCTGTTACATGACCAAAAGTGTGTAGATTGCATGTTCCTGTTGAAGTCATATACTGACTTATGACATTTCCAGTTTTTCCTCAATGTTTCATTGAGAGAAGGAGATCAGAGGTTAATTGAATATAACCGCAACCATGCATATCGGATAATTGCAACAAAAAGAGACAGTTAAGTTAAGATATTTGGAACAATGAATATGGAATATAGACATGTATTACTGCTATGAAAAACATGTAAAAATTGAGATACTTAGAACACAAAAATTACCAGTTTTATGTGAGCCCAACAGCCAACAGCAAGGTGACCTCTTTTTGTTAGGCCCCTGGACATTTTTGTGTGCTAAATATCTTAATTTTTACATATTTTCCATAGCAGTAATGCATGTTTATATTCCCATATTCATTGTTACACATATATTATCACTACAGAATGCAACTGTCTCCTTTTGTTGCAATTATGCAAAAAGGATGGTTGCACTACAGAGTACAACTGCCTCCTTTTTCTTACTATGTTTCATACTCAGTCTGCACCTGTTCTCATTAGAAAGGTAGATTGTGACATGTCTTTTTCTTAGATTACAGGGTCATGCCTCTGATTGAGCACTCCTGCTCTTCTGCCTTAGGCCATTTTGATTCTTCATTAGCAGGTTCCTATCCGCCCATAAATTGGATTTTTTTTTAACCTAAACAGAGGCATTAGTGTGATATGGACCCAACAAAAAGAGACCACCTTGCCGTTGGCTGTTGGGCTCACATAAAACTAGCCAATTTTGTGTGCTAAGTATCTCAATTTTTACATGTTCTTTCATAGCAGTAATGCATGTCTATATTCCCATATTCATTGTTCCACAAATCCACAGAGTGCAACTGTCTCCTATTGTTACTATGTTTCATGTTCAGTTTGCACCTGTTCACATTAGAAAGGTAGGATGTGCCATCAGTCTTTTTTCTTTCATTGCATAATTACAGTCACAGAACTATTAATTTGGACAGGCAGCTCAGTGGAATTATGAGATTTCAATATATACATTGCACATTGTCAAGATTCAGCAATAAGCAGTCACATAAATTGACAGAAGAATATTAGAAAAAGCCTGGAAATGTATGTCAAAGCAACACTCTACCGGTGTCTGTAGTCACAGATGGTCTACCCATACTGACCATTACATATGTCATCTGGGCCAGTTAACCTTTTTTCTTTATAACAATTTGGGTTTTTGCAACAGCTATTTCAGTTTCACATATCTAATAACTGATGGACTCAGTAACATTTCTGGATTGAAATGAGGTTTATTGTACTAACAGAAAATGTGCAATCCGCATTTAAACAAAATTTGACCGGTGCAAAAGTATGGGCACCCTTATCAATTTCTTCATTTGAACACTCCTAACTACTTTTTACTGACTTACTAAAGCACTAAATTGGTTTTGTAACCTCATTGAGCTTTGAACTTCATAGGCAGGTGTATCCAATCATGAGAAAAGGTATTTAAGGTGGCCACTTACAAGTTGTTCTCTTATTTGAATCTCCTATGAAGAGTGTCATCATGGGCTCCTCAAAACAACTCTCAAATGATCTGAAAACAAAGATTATTCAACATAGTTGTTCAGGGGAAGGATAGAAAAAGTTGTCTCAGATATTTAAACTGTCAGTTTCCACTGTGAGGAACATAGTAAGGAAATGGAAGAACACAGGTACAGTTCTTGTTAAGCCCAGAAGTGGCAGGCCAAGAAAAATATCAGAAAGGCAGAGAAGAAGAATGGTGAGAACAGTCAAGGACAATCCACAGACCACCTCCAAAGACCTGCAGCTTCATCTTGCTGCAGATGGTGTCAATGTGCATCAGTCAACAATACAGCGCAATGCAAAATTTGCACATTTGGACAAGCCAGTTACATTTTGGAAGAAGGTCCTGTGGACTGATGAAACAAAGATTGAGTTGTTTGGTCATACAAAAAGGCGTTATGCATGGAGGCAGAAAAACACGGCATTCCAAGAAAAGCACTTGCTGCCCACAGTAAAATTTGGTGGAGGTTCCATCATGCTTTGGGGCTGTGTGGCCAATGCCGGCACCGGGAATCTTGTTAAAGTTGAGGGTCGCATGGATTCAACTCAGTATCAGCAGATTCTTGACAATAATGTGCAAGAATCAGTGACGAAGTTGAAGTTACACAAGGGATGGCTATTTCAGCAAGACAATGATCTAAAACACCGCTCCAAATCTACTCAGGCATTCATGCAGAGGAACAATTACAATGTTCTGGAATGGCCATCCCAGTCCCCAGACCTGAATATCATTGAAAATCTGTGGGATGATTTGAAGCGGCTGTCCATGCTCAGCGAACATCAAACATAACTGAACTGGAATTGTTTTGTAAACAGGAATGGTCAAATATACCTTCATCCAGGATCCAGGAACTCATTAAAAGCTACAGGAAGTGACTAGAGGCTGGTATTTTTGCAAAAGGAGGATCTACAAACCATTAATGTCACTTTTATGTTGAGGTGCCCATACTTTTTCACCGGTCAAATTTTGTTTAAATGCGGATTGCACATTTTCTGTTAGTACAATAAACCTCATTTCAATCCAGAAATATTACTCAGTCCATCAGTTATTAGATATATGAAACTGAAATATCTGTTGCAAAAACCCAAATTGTTATAAAGAAAAAAGGTTAACATTAATAGGGGTGCGCAAACTTTTTCATATGACTGTATATATAGACTGAAAAAAGACTCCGACCTATTATATCTGTAGGGATTTTTAGCATTGGCCCAGGTTTATATTTGGCTGATAATAGTCTTTGGGCTATTAGTCGTATACTTTGAGAGAATTCCCCCGGGAATTTGCCAAGCTTGGTGTGAATCTATCCTAAATTCTGTGTATTTGTCATGATGATCTCACACAACGCACTGCTGTCAGATTAAGCTGGGTTCACTTTAAGAAATGCTCTGTACTAAGCTTTCCGTCAGATGGATTATGTATGCCAGAAAACGGTATTCAGATGTTAGCCTTGACATTTCCATTTACTATAATGAGGCAAACGGAGTTTTAAAGATGAAACTTTGGACTCCATTTGACCTCCTTTTCAGGAAAATAGCTTAGTCTTTAATGTTCCTTATGCAGATAAATGATCTCTTCTGTTTTAGTATTATGTAACTTTAAGGTCAGTTGACCTATGACGTTAGGTGTGCAACAGTGCCTTTAACTGTGAATTTTAAGGCCTTGATTCATCGTTTTGTATTTTTTTAAATCAATTTTCTTTTTTGTCTCGTGGCATTAGTTTTTGGTGCCAAATACATCAAAATGGTGCATGCGATTTTTGTGTTTGCTGCAAAGTCAAAAATAGGCTTTCTGGTCTAGAACCGTTTTTGCAACTTTTGGCAACAGAAGTTGCATATTGGCGTCAAAAGTTACAAAAACTCAGCCAAAATTCACCTTGTCATGGTTATTGGGCTCACATGCATTGGCAAATACATAAGCTAAGTATCTGTTTTTTCAAATATTCCTATAGCAGTAATGCAAAACCAGAGTTCTTTTATTCATTGTTAGCATTCTAGAGTGCAGCTGTAAGTATTTTTGTAGTTATATTGTGTTTTCAGCTGGCACCTGTTCACATCTATTGGATGTGCGGGTCAGTCTTTTTTGATATATGTGAGTTGCTTTGTCACCGCAAGGGGAGATTCAGAGGTCACATATCTCTATTAATGGAGAAACCTAGTCTACAAAGTTTTTCAAACTGGAGTGGTTGTCGTGGCACAATAGAGGGGTATATCACAAAAATAGAGAGCAATCTACCAGAGGTTTGTAATGAGTAGAAGACTGCTGGGGATTGTATTATTGTAGTAGATCAGAGATGAAGTAGAAAAAAACAAAATTGAGTCGAGTCTGGCACAGCCGCAATGAGAACCCAAATACGATGCAAACTGTACATTGCTGAGCAGGACACAAACTACTTGTCATATTGAGAATTACAAAAATTCTCCAAAAATTACATACACGAAAGCTCAGAAGTATGTCACTCTCTTCGACCTGAAATAACGGCAAGTGGAAGAAAGTCTCTTTCACAGAAAGCTACTAAGAACGACTTAAAAACATATGGAGACCATTTTGGCTAAAAACCTGTCATGGGTGTGTCACAAGTGGCAGACGGTCATGTGGTTCCTGGCCATCGAAGGTCACAGCGTTTGGCTGCGCAGAATGCTCCCTGACTTTCTATTGTTCCTGCTGTCAGTATTCATTGGTATAAGTAGCTTTCCTGATAGATTCATCTACCTCCCTTTTGGATCCAGCAGGAGCTCGACTTCCACCCAGCTGTTGATTGTCAGTATTCCCTTAGTGTTTAAATACCGTTTCCTTCCTTTGGACTGTGCTGGTGATATTTTCAGTTCTTTCAAGCCTTGGTTGCAAGCTGATGGTTTGTACTTCTCTGTGACATTGTTGTTGAAAACTTTGCTGAATTTCTACCTGAGTCATCTAATGATAAGTAGTTCATGCATTTCCCCCCTAGGAGTCCTCCTTGTGTCTTCTATAGTTGTTTAGTGGGGTTGAGAAAAATCTCATCCCATCTGTTTCCTATTTGGGGCCCAGCACTAGGATACCTAGGGTCAGGTATCCGAGAACAATAGAGGAAAATAGGGTTTTTTTAAGCCGCGCCAATGATCACTTCTCAGGTATTCAGATTAATGGATCTTTATTTTGCACAGGTCTACGCGTTTCTGGAGTCTCAGCTCCCTTCCTCAGGACCATCAGGCATAAGGACACATCAAATCACAAAAAAAAACCCTATTTTCCTCTATTGTTCTCTGTTATCTGCAGTCTGGGTTGCTGCTGCCTTGATCAAAACTTTCCATGCCTGCATAGTAGTTGTGACTTTCACAACTTCACTTGGTGAGTATTACTGCTCCCTGTCTCTACCCCGTGTGTCATTGGGGTAAAACCCTATTGCGCTTCTTCTTCACAGCTTTTTACTCATAGGGTCAGGTATCCGGCTCGGCACAGAGGTGTGGAACCTATCTAGGGTGGTGAGGGACCCAAGGGACCAGCAGTAGCTTTGGTCAGGAGTCATAATCTTCCCTCTCCCTAGAGACAGGGTTTCCCGTTCGCCGTACGCTTGGTACTTGCCCGTACCTAGCGTCACAAAACCATCATAAGTGTGCAACCGTCAAGTGTAGCGCCTCTACATGAGTACAGTTGTGTTGATGAATTTTATCCTGGTCTTATAGCTGTTTCCTAAAGGTCCAATCTTCTATAAAGTGGTGATCATCAGACCCTTGTGTGCTACACCTGACTTGACCATCTTACCTATTAAATAGTTAACTGTATAAGATTAAAACTGGGATGTATTACACAGGACTAATCCATAGGTCAATCCTTTTCTACTTTGCAGATGAGTCTACTAGAGTGACCTACGTGAGATATGTCAGAAGAACTTTTTATATATATACAGTATGTATTAGAATACTTTGGAATACTGAATAATGTCCATCAAGAGCAACATTTTGATTTTAGCTAAAGACCCTACCTATCAGAGCATGGGCTCTAGTGTTTGCCTTAAGAACTCCACAGAGAAGTTGAAGGAACAAGGATTATGGTAGTTAATGTTCCGCATGTGGTAAAGCGTACCACCTATTTGCTGATTTTTTTTTTTATGCCAACTGTGCAGCTTCAGTTTCCAGAATTCAATAATTTCATGCTCTAAATAAAGAAGTTTCTGTAAGGCTGCATCTTAGAAACCATATGTTGCTGTTTTACGCTTTACAAGTGGTTTTGCTTTGGGAATGTTTACCCCGATGACTTTTTAGGTAGATTTTAGGAAAACAATTATGTGTGTGCTGAAGCGTGAGAAGGCAAGTTGCCAATGTAATCTACATTTATAAGATTAAACTTTTAACATCTTCTCTACTAATTTTCATTTTATGGCAATTGAACTTCTAAGGCCCCTTTCCCAAAATGTCAAGTTGATTAAAAACATTACAAATATCAAGATTTTCTGCCTAATTTATACAATAAGGGCCAATAAGTTATTTGCGATGTATCCAATAAGAAATAATTCCCGTATATGGCTCCAAAAGATATAGAAAAAAGCAAAAAGTGAGCTTACCATGTCTATGTTTTTTTTAGAATAGTATTTGTTAGAAATTAGGGTGCCAATCTTGTTGTGAACCTTCAATATGGTGCATCATTGAAAAATGGGAGGAACATAGCAGTTCCATAATTGCTAAAACATTGCTTCTTTATTAGTGAGCCTTAGAAAATTAACAAACTCCACAAGACATGATCGCAGTAGTCACTACTAGAGGTGAGTGAATCCATGGATATTCAGTTGCGTTGGGGTTGCACAGACCTGAAAAGTAGAGTTAGGTTTGGGAACCGAACTTGACGCGAATTTGACCCCAAACAATAAAACGTATACAAGTCAATGGGAACCCGAATTTCTGTACTTAAATTTGTAAGGGCTATGGGGCTGCAAAATGGGGGTAAGAGCAGGACAATTATACATACCATATTTCCCCCGAAGATAAGAAAGCAGTAAGACTCTTTTTTGTGCCATTTCCTGACCTGCTCATTAAACTACATGAATATTCACTGCTTCCCCCGGCCACCCTCTGATCCAGCATCTGTGATTGGGTACAGACTGCTAAACACTCCTCCACCCTTTGTGTCAGCATCTGTGAATGATTGCGGAGCAGTTTGCTGTATTGTATTGTAAAGATAAATAATTTAAACAAATGGTGTGGCCTTCCCATCCTATTTTTGATAACCAGCATCGGTAAAACAGACAACTAAGGGCTGCAACCCCCAGTGGTTTGCTTTACCTTGGCTGGTTATTAAAAATAGAGGGGATCAAACTCAATTTTTGAAAATTATTTTAATAAATAATTAAAACAAATAGCATGGCTTTCCCTCTCATTTTTGATAACCAGCTATGGTAAAGCAGACAGCTGGGGCTGGTATTATCAGGGTGGGAAGTGCTATGGATATTGGCCCTTCTCAGCCTAAAAATAGCAGCCTGTAGCCACCTCAGAAGTGCTGCATAACATTAGATGTGCCAATTGTGGTGCTTTACCTAGCCCTTCCCGATTGCCATGCTGCAGTGGCAATGGGGTTAAAATACAGGGTTGATGTCAGCTGTGATTTGTTAAAAATTACAGCTGCCATCAAGCACAAAGTTAGTGATGGATAGGTGTCTATGAGACACTCCCATTACTAACCCTGTAAGTCAAAAGAATTAAACACAAACACAGAAAAATCCTTTTTGTGAAATAAAAAACATAGACACCCTCTTCCACCCGGTTATTAACCCCAAAAATGTCCCTGCAGGTCCAATATAATCCATGACAACATCCTCAGCTCTCCATTCAGAGTCTGCAGTGACGGATATTGTGATCACTCATTGCACCTTCTGGGGCACACTGAAGGCAATGGGGGAGCCCCCACCTGTGAGTAACAGTGACGTCACTCAGATTACAACCAATGTGGTGATTTCATTCAGAAAATAATGTTTTTATATTGTGCCCAGGGTCTGTTTTTTGCATCCTACACATTCATCCCTTTTTAATGGTGTTAATATGTACCGGTATTTCCCTTTGAATTGATGTACTGATAAAGGATTTTTACATTAAGCATTTGAGAAGACAGTCTTTTTTCTGCTGGATTTATAGAGCTAGATAATAGAAAAAGATAGACAGAGTGAGTGACAGAGAGTGACAGACAGAGCAACAGAAATATATTAAAATTGTACCCTATGGAGCTTATTGCATACGTTTTTATGATGAAATAAATGAAAAAAAATGATGTGGGGTCCCCCAGCTTTTGTAGCCAACAAAGCTAAAGCAGACAGCTGTGGGCTCATATTATCAGACTGGGAAATTCCATCGTTATTGGGCCCTTCCTAGCATAAAAACACCAGCCCGCAGCCGCCCAGAAGTAACACATCATATTAGATGCGACAATTCTGTGCATTCCCATAGTGGTGATTCCGTATATTCACATGCGCCTCTGTCTTTCACAAGCTACCACTGACCACAAATCTTGTGTGAGTTTGAAAAAGCTCCAGGAAGGGACTGAAACATCACTGATTGACACACGTTGTGGTCTTTCTGTATTGAAATACATTTCGGAAGTTTCTTTGAAAAATTGAGTGCCGGATTTCTTTTCTGCTATAACTCTGGTGCTTCACCATGGTGCTTCTCGATTGCATGGTGTGTTGGCAATCAGGGTAATGGTAAAAGCGGTTGATGTCAGCTGTTTAATACCAGCTGACTGTCAGGGCCAGGTGGACGGGCAGACCCAGGAGGTGGATCCACTGGGCCGAACTCCTAGATGGTGGTAAGGGGTCCGGTAGCTGGAGCACTATAGGCAGCAGAACAGTCCGTGCACAGGAGTATAACGGAGAAGTCCCTGGGACTACGGAGTCACTGGTGGTAGTCCGGGTGACGCAGCTCAGGTTCGGAAGCCGAGAAGATGTCAGGCGGGGTCCGGAACCTTTGGAGCGAGATGACAGGTCACCGCAAGGATCCGAGATGGTACGGACTGTCAGGATGGCAGATGGACTGCGTTCGGGGTTCGGGATTCGGTCTGGACCGAATGGCGAGGCAGGCACGGCTCTACAAGAGAGATAGGTGAGTATATACACATATACACCAGGAGACCTGACTCCTAGCTTAAGAAACACGAAGATCAGGTCCCGCCCCCTTGGACATAAACCCCCTTTATACCCTGTACCTGTTTTGCATCATTTCCTGTTAATGGACGCTGGCCCTTTAAGAAAGGGTCAATGACCGCGCGCGCGCCCTAATGCGCATGCGCGTGGCCCGAGTGCCAGAAGCCAGAGCAGGAAGCTGCGAGGAGGAAGCAGCAGGACCAGGATGGGGCTGTGAAGCCGACGGACGCCGGGTGCGGGGACCAGGACGCTGGGGACGCGCTGGCAAGGGGTGCTGGAGAGCGGGGAGCGTGACAGGTGAGCCGGAGGGCAGCACAGGGGACCCGGGGAGCGTGACACTGGCATTAAGCCCTGGTGTTAGTAATGGAGAGGGGTCTATCAGACACCCCAATTACTAACCCAATAAGTAAATATATTGATTGAGAAGGGGTTATCCAAGTAGTGGACAACACCTTCACGGATGAGGTTAGTTTTTGGATATGTATTAGATTGGTATAGCCACTAGAATAAGGTGGGCTTTGCACACTACGACATCGCAGGTGCGATATCGGTGGGGTCAAATCGAAAGTGACGCACATCCGGCGTCGCAGTCGATATCGTAGTGTGTAAATCCTTTTTGATACGATTAACGAGCGCAAAAGTGTCGTTATCGTATCATCGGTGTAGGGTCCGACATTTCCATAATTTGGCAGCAGTGACAGGTACGATGTTGTTCCTCGTTCCTGCGGCAGCACATATCGCTGTGTGACAAGTAGAGATGAGCGAACCGGTCGCGGTTCGGCTCGAGGTCGGTTCGCCGAACGGAGCTCCCGTTAGAGTTCGGTTCGTCGAACGTTCGACGAACCGAACTCGAACTGCATAGAAAACAATGGCAGGCATTCACAAACACATAAAAACACCTAGAAAACACCCTCAAAGGTGTCCAAAAGGTGACAAACAACTCACAACACAACACAAATACATGGGAAAGTGACAAGAACCATATACTCATGCGAAAACAAAAGAGCTGGACAAGGAAAAAGAGGACGAGACACAGATATAGGCATGGCAGGCCTTTCTAAAATCATGTAAAACACCGCAAGGTGACTCCAAGCGGAGTCTCCCTTTTTTCCAAAAATTGGGCCACACAGTCACCCCTTCAGTGGCAGCACTTGTGCCCCAGTTGTACACTTCACAGCTAGATTTGCATCAAGCACATTCAAAAATACGCTATTCTTAACCGTCCCCAGGATGACACCGGGGTAGGTAGCAAAGTCTTTCCTGATCCCACCTCTGTTCATCTTGGCTTCTTTTAAAAACAATGTAAGCAAGGGTTACTCCAAGCGGAGTCTCCCTTTTTTCCAAAAATTGTGCCCCACACACACCCACCCATTCAGTGGCAGCACTTGTGCCCCAGTTGTACACTTCACAGCTAGATTTGCATCAAGCACATTCAAAAATACGCCATACTTAACCGTCCCCAGGATGACACCGGGGTAGGTAGCAAAGTCTTTGCTGAACCATGACTTGTTCATCTTGGCTTCTTTTAAAAACAATGTAAGCAAGGGTTACTCCAAGCGGAGTCTCCCTTTTTTCCAAAAATTGTGCCCCACACACACCCACCCATTCAGTGGCAGCACTTGTGCCCCAGTTGTACACTTCACAGCTAGATTTGCATCAAGCACATTCAAAAATACGCTATTCTTAACCATCCCCAGGATGACACCGGGGTAGGTAGCAAAGTCTTTCCTGATCCCAGCTCTGTTCATCTTGGCTTCTTTTAAAAACAATGTAAGCAAGGGTTACTCCAAGCGGAGTCTCCCTTTTTTCCAAAAATTGTGCCCCACACACACCCACCCATTCAGTGGCAGCACTTGTGCCCTAGTTGTACACTTCACAGCTAGATTTGCATCAAGCACATTCAAAAATACGCTATTCTTAACCGTCCCCAGGATGACACCGAGGTAGGTAGCAAAGTCTTTCCTGATCCCAGCTCTGTTCATCTTGGCTTCTTTTAAAAACAATGTAAGCAAGGGTTACTCCAAGCGGAGTCTCCCTTTTTTCCAAAAATTGTGCCCCACACACACCCACCCATTCAGTGGCAGCACTTGTGCCCTAGTTGTACACTTCACAGCTAAATTTGCATCAAGCACATTCCAAATCCACAAGCATTTACTCTCCCCAGGATGACACAGGGGTAGTAAATTCCTGGTGAATCCATGACTTGTTCATTTTGATGAACGTTAGTCTGTCCACATTGTCACTGGACAGACGCGTGCGCTTATCTGTCAGCACACACCCAGCAGCACTGAAGACACGTTCAGAGACAACGCTGGCAGCTAAACACGACAAAATCTCCAAGGCGTAACTGGAGAGCTCTGGCCATTTTTCTAGATTTGAAGCCCAAAATGAGCAAGGCTCCATTTGCAAAGTCATGGCATCGATGTTCATTTGGAGATACTCCTGTATCATCCTCTCCAGCCGTTGACTATGTGTCAGACTTGTTGTCTCTGGTGGCCTTGCAAAGGAGGGTCTAAAAAAATTATGAAAAGATTCCATAAAATTGCTGTTACCAGCACCAGATACGCTGCTACTGGTACGGGTAGACTGTTGAAGATGACGAGACCGTCCCATGTTTGTCAAGTTATAACTGGGAGATTCACTCCCTGCACCTGCACGGTTGTTTGGTGGAAAAGCCGAGCTAAGATCGAGTAACAGCTTCTGCTGATACTCCTGCATACGTGCGTCCCTTTCTATGGCTGGAATTATGTCACAAAATTTGGACTTGTACCGGGGATCTAATAGTGTGGCATTCCAGTAGTCATCATCACTTCTAATTTTGACAATACGAGGGTCATGTTGGAGGTAGTGCAACAAGAAGGCACTCATGTGTCTTGCGCAGCCATGCGGACCAAGTCCACGCTGTGTTTGTGGCATAGAGGGGCTACCCATTCTTTCTTCCTCTGACATCTCCCCCCAACCTCTTTCAACTGAAATTTGACCAAGGTCTCCCTCATCTGCTGAGTCTTCCATGTCCATGGACAGTTCGTCCTCCATTTCTTCATGTTCTCCTGCACCTTCCTCAACATTTCGCCTGCTACTATGCGCCCTTGTTGATCCCTGTCCCCCATGGTCCCATGCCTGCCGCGTTGGTGATGATGAACGTCTGGACCTTGGTGATGTTGTTGTGTCTTGCGCATATGAATCCTCCTGTAGTTCCTCCCCTTCCTGTTGTCCCACCCCCTGACTCCGAATAGTGTTTAGCGTGTGCTCCAGCATGTAAATGACTGGAATTGTCATGCTGATAATGGCATTGTCAGCGATAAACATATTCGTCGCCATGTCGAAACTGTGCAGAAGGGTGCATAGGTCCTTGATCTGAGACCACTCCATCAGGGTGATCTGCCCCACCTCTGCATCTCGTTGGCCCAGGCTATACGTCATGACATATTGCACCAGGGCTCGGCGGTGCTGCCACAGTCGCTGTAACATGTGGAGTGTCGAATTCCAGCGTGTCGCCACATCGCATTTCAGGCAATGAACCGGCAGGCCGAAAGAATTCTGGAGAGATGCAAGTCGCTCAGCTGCGGCGGTTGAACGGCGGAAGTGAGCAGACAGTTTTCGTGCCCTGGTTAGAAGGCCATCTAGGCCGGGATAGTGTGTTAAGAATTGCTGGACAACAAGGTTCAACACGTGAGCCATACAAGGCACGTGTGTCACCTTGCCCAGGCGAAGGGCCGCACCCAGGTTTGCAGCATTGTCGCACACGGCCTTACCAGGCTGCAGGTTGAGTGGAGACAACCATTTATTAAACTCGGACCGCAGAGCTGACCACAACTCCTCAGCTGTGTGACTCTTATTCCCAAGACATGTCAAGCTAAAGACCGCCTGATGCCGTTGTGCTCTGCTGCCAGCATAGTAATGAGGCGTGCGTGATTCCTTCTGCGCAGTGAGAACGCTGGTGGCCTGACCAGGCAGGCTTGGGGCGGAGGTGGAGGACCCAGATGAGGTGGAGGAGGCAGAAGCAGTGGCGGAACTTGGACAGACAGAGGATTGACACACAAGTCGTGGGGACGGCAAGACTTGTGCAGCAGACCCTTCACCATCTATCACCATAGTTACCCAGTGCCCAGTCAGCGACATGTAACGTCCCTGTCCATGCTTACTGGTCCAAGTATCGGTGGTGAAATGCACCCGTTCACACACAGAGTTTCTCAAGGAAGCGGTGATGTTGTTTGCGACATGCTGGTGTAGCGCGGGCACACCTTTCTTAGAGAAGTAGTGGCGACTAGGCATCTGGTACTGGGGCACAGCGACAGACATAAGGTCTCTAAAATCCTGTGTGTCCACTAGGCGGAAAGGCAGCATTTCGGTAGCCAAGAGCTTACAGAGGGATAGAGTCAACCTCTTAGCTTTGTCATGGGTCGCAGGAAATGGCCTTTTATTTGACCACATCTGAGGGACAGAGATCTGGCTGCTGTGTGTAGACGGTGTTGAGTAGGGTGTCCCTGGAAAAATGCAGGTTTGTGAGGAAAGTGCAGTCGGAGACATGATGTTGCCTTCATCCAACGTTGGTGCTATCGATGTCTGAGAGAGCTGTACACACTCACTTGTTTCCCCTTCCAATCCAACTGACGACCTACCAAGCAAACTGCCTGTTGCGGTTACAGTGGTGGAAGTTATGCGTGGAAAACCAGGTGTGACAGCTGTCCCCACAGTCCTAGAAGATGAAGAGCACGCGGATGCACTGGAAGGGGCAGGCCGTGGATGGTTCGCTCCGCTAGGCCGCATTGCAGCACGGTGAGCTTCCCACCGGGACCTATGATATTTATTCATGTGACGATTCATGGAAGAAGTTGTCAAACTGCTGAGGTTTTGAACTCTACTAACAGAATCACGACAAATTTTACACATCACATAATTTGGGCGATCTTTTTCTATGTCAAAAAAGGACCAGGCTAGGCAAGGCTTAGAGGGCATGCGACCTGCTGAGCCCCCCCGACTAGTGCTCAGAGGCAGAGTGGTGGCTGATGATGCAGTTGTAGACGTGCTACCAGTGCTCCGACTCTGTCCAGAAAGGCGCAAGGTAACTTCGTCGTCGGTTGCATCCTCCTCCACCGCCTCTGTTGACCTCCTCGAGTGCCTGACTGGGGGTTGACAGTAGGTGGGATCTAGAACTTCATCATCAATTGTTGTGTTTGCACTCCCCTCCCCCTCAGACCGAGCCTCTTCTTGCCCTGACCGAATATTTAAGTTGTCATCCCAATCTGGTATCTGCGTCTCATCGTCATCAGTATGTTCCTCATTGTCTATAACCACAGGTGTTACAGTTTGTGACAAAGGGTCAACATTATGCTCAGAAACTTGGTCCTCACGGCCTGAATCAGAGTCACAAAGGTTCTGGGCATCACTGCAGACCATTTCCTGGTCTGTACTCACTGTAGCTTGGGAGCAGACCTCTGATACCCAGGCTATAGTGTGACTGAACAGCTCTGCAGACTCAGCCATCTCAGTTCCACCATACTGTGCAGGGCTGATGGAGACTTCAGAGCTGGGAGAAAGCAAGTTTGATTGGGATGACAACTCAGAGGACTGGTGTTTTTTGGATGCGGTACTTGAAGTGGCTGAGAGGGCACTTGTTGGACCACTTGAGATCCATTCAAGCATTTTCCTTTTTTGGCCATCATCTAGCTTTGTTCCTGTTGTTCGTGTCCGTAAAAAAGGGAGCACATCGGATTGTCCACGGTAAGTAGTAGACATCTTACTTTTGCTGGTAGATGGTCTATCTTCAGCAGATGATAATGGAGCTTTGCCACCTTCCCCACGGACAAACCCTTTTTTTCCTTTTCCACCACGCCTCTTCCCCTTTCCACCAGCATCTGTCATTTTGCCACTCATGTTGATTGCGACAAGATTGTGCACTGAAGATGTGGTAGTAAAAATTGAGAGGTGGTGTAGATTGCAGCGGTGGTCTAACTTTATTAACAGCAGAATAATAAAGAATAAATATCCCTGACAATGTAACTACGGCCCTTAAACAGGCAGCATAAATTGCTAGTATAATGGCTTAGTTATAATGAGTTGGAGTGTGCAATGCAGGCAGACGTGCTGCAAATATCTTTGCACTACTGGGACTATACAGCAGTCCAACAGCCACGTTTAGGATGCCACTAAGTTCATTCAGTGTTTGCTAGTATAATGGCTTAGTTATAATGAGTTGGAGTGTGCAATGCAGGCAGACGTGCTGCAAATATCTGTGCACTACTGGGACTATACAGAAGTCCAACAGCCACGTTTAGGATGCCACTAAGTTCACTCAGTGTTTGCTAGTATAATGGCTTAGTTATAATGAGTTGGAGTGTGCAATGCAGGCAGACGTGCTGCAAATGTCTTTGCACTAGTGGGACTATACAGAAGTCCAACAGCCACGTTTAGGATGCCACTAAGTTCACTCAGTGTTTGCTAGTATAATGGCTTAGTTATAATGAGTTGGAGTGTGCAATGCAGGCAGACGTGCTGCAAATATCTGTGCACTAGTGGGACTATACAGAAGTCCAATAGCCACGTTTAGAATGCCACTAGGTTCACTCAGTGTTTGCTAGTATAATGGCTTAGTAACAATGAGTTTGAGTGTGCAGAGGACTGGAGGGTACAGTGGCAGGGTTGTGGGTCTCTGGGTAGAGGAAAGGAAGCTTGCCTTTCTATCCCTCCTAATGGGGAAATGCAGCGAGGAAATCCCTGACCTTAGCTACACAGACGCTGTCATCTTGTGTAGCTGTTAAACTCTGTTTTCAGGACCTGTCACCCATGGCTCTGACCCTGCCGGTATGAGCCCTTAAAAGGACTGATAGAAAGTGCTATCCCTATGCTGTCCAGCGCTGTGTATGGAGCGTATACAGCTGTATCGGCAATAGGAGCTGCGCCAGTGATGTCTGACACCAAGGACGCAGAAGAGATAATGGCGTCCGGACGGGCAGATACTCGTTTTTATAATGCAGGGACATGTGACATGGACATCCTATCACACATGCCGTTGCTTCTCTGGCTAAAAGTCCACTTAGATGTGTGTGTGTCTGGGATTGGCTGACATGCTGGCCCGCCCCACTACATGCGCGCGCTTAGGGAAGGAAGACAAGGAAAAAAAAATGGCCATTATACATACAGCAGTGATCTGAATGCGCTGTTCCCGCACACTATACACTGAAATGTCATAATAGTGTGAGTCACAGAGTGACTTACACTATTACAGCGGAAAGTCAGCTAGGAATTAGCTGTTTTTTTTGCTGCAAGAACCGTTCTCGAACGTATCTAGAACTATCGAGCTTTTGCAAAAAAGCTCGAGTTCTAGTTTGATCTAGAACAGCCCCCAAAATCACTTGAGCCGCGAACTGGAGAACCACGAACCGCGCTCAACTCTAGTGAGAAGCCGCAGGAGCGAGGAACATCTCCTACCTGCGTCACCACGTCTAAAGCCGGCTCTGCGGAAGGAAGGAGGGTGGTGGGATGTTTACGTCCGGCTCATCTTCGCCCCTCAGCTTCTATTGGCCACCTGCCATGTGATGTCGCTATGACGCCGCACGACCAGCCCCCTTAATAAGGAAGCGGGTCGCCGGCCAGAGCGACGTCGCAGGGCAGGTGAGTGCGTGTGAAGCTGCCGTAGCGATAATGTTCGCTACGGCAGCAATCACAAGATATCGCTGCTGCGATGGGGGCGGGGACTATCGCGCTCGGCTTGCAATGTCGCAGCGTGCAAAGTATCCCTAAGATTTGACATGTAGATGATGACGTCAGCAGGACTATAGTGGTTTATGACCTACTTGGGCATTTATGAATAAGAGAAATTCTTTTTTAGAACATGATTTCCATTTGTGGTGTATGTTAGTGGGAAGCAAGCAAAAGAAGCACTGCAAAGATCCATACCATGGCCTCATGTGAATCCAATCGAACGGCCAACCCAAAGAACTGGTCATCTATATGAAACAATCTGTTGCACTTTTATCAGATCTCACATTGAGAAAACTGGATCTGATTTTTATGGCATTAAGAACATTATTTGTCCAATTTTGGATGCAATAATGTTACATAAAATCATATTTATCACCACCTTTATTCTGACTATTAAGACGCACTGCACCGTAGCCCCACAATTAAGTATTCAATTATTTCAATTAAATACATTCATCAAGTCTGCAATGTAGAGCATTTCTTTTTAATTCTCGGTCTCGTGGTGAGATAATAGTCAGTGCCAACAGGGCTTGCAATAAAACGACATCTCCCACTGTGTGATTTCAAATGGTTTTTAATGAACTTATTGGAAAGGAGGAACTTTTATTGGATAAGTATAATAGCTCATTGGTTATGTACGTTATGCTGGTCACATTTAATACAGTCTTATTTTGGGAACAGACACAGATGGAGCAGCATCTATCATCTCTACACGGAATGTAAGCTCCGTTTTTCAAGTATGACAAATCGTGATGAGTTATTAGGCACTAAACATTCAAAATGAGATATTAATGAGTTGAAAGGAAATGTATAAATAGATTTAGGGGGAGAAAAAAAGTAATTGAAATTAATAATACCGTTTTTTATGCTTAACAGTAGCTTGTCAATGGGATACATCAGTCACAAATCAACTTTCATGGAGCTAAAGGGAACCTGTCACCAAGGAAAACGCTACTTACCTGCAGATGTAGGGTTAAAGGGAACCTGACAGGTCCCCGGTGCCCCCAGAACCACCAGCAGCTGTGTTCACCTATCTAAATTCATTGCCTAACAGTTCCTTTAGTACAATGGACACATAAACAGATGTTTAGAAAAAGGTTTTCTAAAGTCCATTTATGATATGCAAATGAGACCCTTTGACTAGTTGATGGGTCGTTAGTTAACCCTAATTCGTCAGCGCACTTAACATGTTATTCCTCCCCTGTGAGAGCCGGCGTCATCGCTAGCGCTTTAGAAATTTCGTGCATGTGCATGGATTTGTTCGCTTACATCATTGAGCCTCTAAAGGCCTAGGATAGGACACACGGCGAGAAAAATGATGAGAGTGGAATGCGATAAAAAATCGCATGCCACTCGGACCAATATTACTCTAAGGGGCAGCTCCCATGAGCAATTATTTTCTCAGCCCTAATCAGACCGAAAAAACAGTAGCAGCATGCTGCGAGTGGAGTGCGATCCTGTTCCACTCGCACCCATGCAAGTCTATATGGCGAGAGAAACATCGCACTGCATTCGTGTTACACCGGTGTAGCCAGCCCTCCCCTCGACAGCATCGACTCTCCCCTCTGCAGCATCGGCCCTCCCCTCCGCAGTGCCGGCCCCCCTATGCAACTGTGGTCTGATCGCACGATCGGACCACATTCACAGGCTCCCGCATGTGCTCCGAGCATCTGTCGAGTGACATGCGAGCACTCGCACAAATCCCCGTGTGGCCTCGGCCTAAAGCTTGGTGTGTACATCTCGGCTTCAGAGATGTGCACTGCGAATGATCAGAAGTGCAGAAGATGGCTCATATTCACAGAACAGACGAACAACAGCTGTCTACTGCACTTCCGATCATACACAGTGCTCATCTCAGAAGTTGGAACGCGTATAACTGGCTTTAGAGGCTGAATGACGTAAGTGAACAAATCCGCTCGCAGCCTGTAGCCGTATGCTTTATCTGTGCTGGTATCATAATATGGGGGGACCCTACGCCCAATTTTTTAGTTATTTTATACCACAATAGAGCCACAGACAGGGTCTGTGATTGGAAGCAGTCAGGTGACATGCTGACACTCAGGGTGGGGGCGCGTCTGACTGCAACCAATCGCAGACACCGGTGGGTGGGGAAAGCAGTGCATATGCATGAAGGTAAATGAGCGGCAATGAAAGTGAACGAGCAGCCTGGAAGCAGTTGCAGCAGCATCAGATACTCGGTAAGTATGAAGCGCTTGCCCCTATCACCCTATCCCTTTTACCACCATTTTTAGTCACCAGATTCCAGTCCCAATAGACTTATATGGGGACCAGCATCTGGCCAGATAACCAAGATCAATCCTGGGCTGGAACCGTTTTTTTTTTTTACTAGGTTAGACCCGTTGGTCTCAGTTATCAGCGAATCTGCCCATCACTACTGGGCATGATAAAACCCCAAATGTCTGATCTTTATTTCCATGGACATCTGTTGTTAGGAAAGATTTGAAATGCTGTTTCATATACATTAGTTGTCTCATTGAAGTAATCAAATTTGGCCAACATGTGCAGTATCTAATGTGTATGTCCAGCTTAATGGAATCTGTCAGCAGGTTTTCCCATGTAATCTAAAGACAGTAGGAGATAGAGGCTTAGACATTGATTTTAATGATGTATATCTTAATTACAGGTTTTATCTTTAGGACATTACCATTGATGAGACTAGCTGTCTCATGTCAAGTCATTCAACCACACCCCTGCTCTGATAAGCAGCTCACTGTCAATATACAGTGTAAACAGAAAGCTGTGGTGTGGGTGGGATTAGCTTTCTGAGCTGTGCTTCAATCTACATCTAAGAACTCCGATTATGTCACAACTGCTGCACCCAGTAAACTAAGTGACACATCGCTGGAATCAGAGACTCTGTGCCTACATTATGCTGCTCTCAGGTGAGGTATCAAAAACCTGCTCACATATTCCCTTTAAGGAGGTCCAATAACTGCTTTTGCATTGTCTGTAGCCTAATTATATTCATAAATCATTATGAAATTTAATTAGCAAAAAATCCTTTGTCATGGACAATAGCCATATTGATACAACATCTCGCCAAGGAACAAGGTTTTTGAAAACCAGAATTAAGCCTTATAAATGAAAATAAAGTAACATCTGGCATCTAATATCTAATTATATAATTAATTTAGTCTGGCACCCAATATCAAGATATGGTCAATTTCACTGATCGATATACTCTTATGTCCAATTATGCTAGAAAGCGCAAAGAACCAACGGGCGATGCCAAAAATCAGATAAAAAGTAGGATGGCAATAATTTTTATTAAAACTATGCTACATATTGAATGGCCGATCTGACCTCTTCTTTAGGCACAAACCTCAGTAATTTGGTTTGTTACAATCCACCTTATTTATCCAATTTTTGTGAATTATTTTGTATATTGGTGCAACTTTTGGGGATATTTGAGTAAATGACTAGTATTAATGTGAATTTTCAATGCACAAGTATCAGAAATGAGCATTCTTAATAATTTTTCTGATAATCATGTAGTGTAAACATGATAATGAGTTGAGTAAAATAATTTAGTTTGCCTAAAAGATCATCATTCTCGGCAGCACATCATATTTAAACAGGATCTGTGCTACAGAGAACAATGCCAGTCTTTGCACACAGAAAGATTTATTACTGATGGTTCTGGGCACATCTATAAGGTCAGTCTGGCTGTCTAAACAGGCTATTAAAGACGTCCAACCACCCGGATATTCATATATAAACTAAAGCCACTAAAGCCAGTGCTATACTGATGCTATCATGCTGATTCTATACATACCTTTAGTTGTGAGATCGGATGTATAGTTTCTGAAATATAGGCAAGTAAGGTTTGTGAAATGCACTGTTATTTGATTGATCGGTGCAAAAGAATATCAGAAGATCTAATAGGCGGGTTGGGTTTTTCTAGTTATTACTACCCCTGTCTGCCTTCCTGTCCTTCCTCCCTCCTTCCTAACATAGACAGGGGGGAAAGGACAGTCAACAGACAGGGGCGGGAATAACTAGTAAAAGCCGAGCCACCTATTAAATATTCTGTAGCAGCTATCAATCAAATAACAGTAATCTCACAAACTTTATTTGCTTATATTTCAGAAACTATACATCCAATCTCACAACTAAAGATATGTATAGAATCTGCATGGTAGCGCCAGTATAGCACTGGCTTTAGTTTATATAGGAAAATCCAGGTGGTTGGTCCTCTTTAAATCAACACTGACTGGCAAACCTTTTGGTGATTGTTGGTCGATTATCCCTGCGCAACATGTACAGTATAAGTATATAAATGCACCATACGTCTCCAGATAGCAGATAATAGCAACACCTTTAAACTCTATTTTAGTGGATATTGTCGTTATTCCACTTGCTTTTAGCAGCAGGTTGCATTTTCAAAGCCACACAATCACTTGGTTTCTTGGTCAAACAAGGTAGTTTATTAAAAATGCATTAACTTTTGTTAAACAATGGAAAAACACACACACTCTTTCTCCAGCATCAGGGACCAAAAATAAACAGTCCACGTACAGACATATGTAAGCTCACCCATAGAGATAAAAGTCCAGCAGATAATTCTCCAGCAGATGATTGTCCAGCTCTCACTTCAGCATCACCAGTTTCAAGGGTTCTCAAAGCTGCAGAACAGGTTTCCACACCAAGGTCCAGTATGCATCATATTTGCAGGCTTCTTAGGCTGGGTTCACACATAGCGACAGCGACGTCGCTGTTACGTCACCATTTTCTGTGACGCAACAGCGACCTTGTATGTCGCTGTTATGATCGCTGCTTAGCTGTCAAACACAGCGACGCAGCAGCGATCATAACGTCGCTACATGTGCAGAGAACAGGGAGCCGCGCACACTGCTTAGTGCTGGCTCCCTGCACTCCTAGCTACAGTACACATCGGGTTAATTAACCCGATGTGTACTGCAGCTACATGTGCAGAGAGCAGGAAGCCGGCACTGGCAGCGTGAGAGGCTGCTAACGAAGGTAAATATCAGGTAACCACCTTGGTTACCCGATGTTTACCTTGGTTACAGCTTACCGCAGCTGCCAGATGCCGGCTCCTGCTCTCTGCTCGCTTCATTTCGTCGCTCTCTCGCTGTCGCACACAGCGATCTGTGTGTCACAGCGGGAGAGCAACAATAAAAAAAACGAACCAGGGCTGTGTGTAACGAGCAGCGATCTCACATCAGGGGCCAGATCGTTGCTCAGTGTCACACACAGCGAGATCGCTAATGAGGTCACTGCTGCGTCACAAAAACCGTGACTCAGCAGCGATATCGCTGTGTGTGAAGCACCCCTTAGACCGCCCTGACTTTGGACCCACTGTTCAACATTGAATGGACTTTTTCCTTTAGTCAACAACAGACTGCTTTATCTCCCAAGCTGAGTCTTCCAGACTCTACTCAGACAGACTCTATCTCAGCCGCCATGTGCAGCTATCTCTTAAGGGGGCTTTACATCGCTAATGCGAAGTCGTTGGGGTCACGGAATTGGTGACGCACATTCGGCCGCATTAGCGATGCCGTTGCGTGTGACACCTATGAGCGATATTTCATCGTCGCAAAAACGTGCAAAATTGCTCATCGGTGACATGGGGGTCCATTCTCAAATATCGTTACTGCAGCAGTAACAAAGTTGTTCCTCGTTCCTGCGGCAGCACACATCGGTATGTGTGACACCGCAGGAACGTGGAAGCTCCCCTTACCTGCCTCCTGGCTGCTATGCGGAAGGAAGGAGGTGGGCGGAATGTTATGTCCCGCTCATCTCCACCCCTCCGCTTTTATTGGGCGGTGGTTCAGTGATGCAGCTGTGACGCTGAACAAACTGCCCCCTTAGAAAGGAGGCGGTTCGCCGGTCACAGCGACGTCGCCGGGCAGGTAAGTAGTGTGACGGGTCTGGGCGATGTTGTGCAGCACGGGCAGCGATTTGCCCATGTCGCACAACAGATGGGGGCAGGTGCCCACGCTGGTGATATCGGTACCGATATCGCAGAGTATAAAGTAGCCTTTAGGCCGGAGTTACACTTGTGAGTAACTTGCGTGAGTCTTTCATCGGCATCACCCGGAATGACTGCACACTTTCCGGACAGGAGCATCTCAGCTGCATAGAAATACATGCAGTCGACCCGCTCCTATCAGAAGCGTGTTCGGCCGTGCCAGGTGAAGCCCATGCGAGACTCACGCGAGTCACTTGCAAGTGTGACTCCGGCCTTAGAGACTGACTCTTCCTGAGACATCATTCAGATAGACTCTCTGTCTCGGCTGCCACTTGCAGCCTCCTCCCAGAGAGAACTCCTTCTCTGTAACCAAGCCTCTTCAGGAGGACACATGTCTGGTTCTAAACAAAATATTTCAGGTGCATTTCCAATTAATATATAAAGATCAATAATTTAACCCTCATCTTCCCAAATATACTTCATTGCAGCAGCAGAGTTGGGATTAAATCCTGGCTTCACTAAAATACAGTATATTCTTCTCATCTCTTTCTTTTAAAAAGTCACAAACAAAAACTCAATACTAGACTCAAAGTAATTTTGAGCAAAATTTTAACTCCATTTTTTTTTGTTCATCTGTTCCTCAGAAGACTTTGCTGGGGAATGGGATGTACCTGAAAATGTTAGGACCAAATCATCAATCAAGAGCATAACAGCAACATATTTAGAAAACTATGCAAGCAAGCTGATTAGGGTTCAAATTTCACGCTAAATTATTCGGAATCTAGAACTGTTTTTATTTTGGATTTGAAAACCATGAAAATAAATAATGGAAAATATGGTTCTGGTACTGGTATGTACTTTAAAGCAGTGGATCCTAATACGCTTCTATCTGCGTTAAAAAAACTCTGCCCATTACTTGGGTTTTTTTTTAACCTGGATAGAGACGTATTAGGATGGAGAAAAAAACGAGAAAGAGAGATACGTCTTGTCATTGGCTGTTGGGCTTATGTAGGAGGTGGGGAGATTGCCCCACTCCTACTGATTGTGTATTGTGTTTATATATATAGGTTTGTAAGGTATACCTTTAAGTGTAATGTGCTTTATGTATGGTCTTTTATTACAGGAAATATTGCACTGCTAATATGTAAAGTATAAGAATGTTAAGTAGGATAGTACAGAGTAAGTTATAGATAGTACCAGCCATAAGAATAATAAAAAAGAATGTTTTAAAGTAAGATTTAGTGCAATGTAGGGATCCCTCGTTGCTATTGGGACTTTATTATTTCCTCTCAATCCGCCAGCCCTGTAACAGTAAAGGTGGCATTACAAGCAACGAAGTATCTAATTATATATCGCCGGGGTCACAGATTCCGTGACGCACATCCGGCATCGTTAGCGACGTACTTGCGTGTGACACCAACGAACGGCCATTAACGATCAAAAATACTCACCTTATCGTTGATCGTTGACACGTCGTTCATTTTCAAATTCTCATTGATTGTAGAGGACGCAGGTTGTTCGTCGTTCCCGAGGCTGCACACATCGCTACGTGTGACACCTCGGGAACGACGAACTACAGCTTACACCCGCAATGAGGAAGGAAGGAGGTGGGCAGCATGTTACGGCCGCTCATCTCCGCCCCTCCGCTTCTATTGGTCGGCCGCTTAGCGACACCACTGTGACGCCGCACGAACCGCCCCCTTAGAAAGGAGGCAGTTTGCCGGCAACAGCGACGTCGCTAGGCAGGTAAGTCCGTGTGACGGCTCCGAACGTTTTTGTGCGCCCGTGACGCACAAACGACGGGGGCGGGTGCTTTCACCAGTGATATCGCTAGTGATATAGCTGCGTGTAACACCCCCTTTAGTGTCACAGCCCCCAACCGGGGTGAAACACATGCACAACACCAGGCTGAAGAAGGAGAGCGGAGCATTGACGCCCATTACTTTGCTCCCCCCTCCACTTACACAAATTGACCAATATGTATACCAAGTATCTCATGTTTTCCAAGATCAGTAATGCAGTGCTAAAATTCTTATATTCAATGTTTACATATTTTAGCTTTTCAGAGTGCGGCTGTATATATTTGTGTAACCTTGTAAATGAAATATGTCTATAAGAGATTTCCCAATCATTGCTTTCTTGTTTTCTTTACATTTTTCACAGCATCCCAACTATTTCTGGACTTGAGGCTGTATTTTAAATTGAAGTGTGTTGATCCTTTTAGGTAGCCGAATACAGCGGGGGTCTACAAAAGTAGGATTTCAGCAGCAGTGAAGAAAATAGGACGTTGGCCACAAGGAGCAGTGACCTATTATAGAATTAGCATCCATCGAGCATGGTAGATTGGATTGAACAGGGAAGTACAAATCATATTTTTTTATGTTTAAACATCTATGTATATTGTTATTTTACTGAGGGAAAACAATCGAATGATAATGAGTAAACAAATGTGTAAATTTTTTGCCAAAAACACTTTTCCAATCGATGTCCTGCTTCTGTGCCTGTAGTGAAATGCGTTGGATGGCTATGCGGTACAGATGGGTAACTCCTGTCATTTTGACTTGCATTGTTATTGCTAACGATTGAACTCTTGATGTCATGTAAAATTACATTGCTTCTAGAATTTATCTCTGCGCTCTTAGAGATAGAAGCATGCTAATTAGCCTTTCTGCTGGTAATCACAACTTCAAAGTAGCTGATAAGCTTGTGGTCCATGGAAGTATGAAGCATACAAAAAGAGCTAATCTCTTAGACAAAGGATTGTCTTGCTAACAGGAAAGCTCGGAGATGAAAACCGTGGCAGGAAGCGACGAGGTCACAGTATACAACTTAATTATACAAATGGTGCTGAATCTTTTAATGCAAAAGTTCCATGTATAAATCCTTTAACATGACTTCAGAACTTAGATCACTGCCCTGCTGGATAAAAGGTTTATATAGAAGGCTAATCGAGCTGTCCAGGAGTTCAAAAACATGGCTGCCTTCTTCCAAAAATAGCCTCATACCTGTCTTCACTTGTATGTGGTACTGCACCTTAGGCCCATTTGTTTCAGGCATAAGCCATGGGCACATATGCAGATTCTGAAGAAGAAAAAAAAAATCTAATTTTTATGTCCAAAGGAAAAAGAGGGATAAAGTCCAGCTAGGAATCCTCCGGATGTATATAAAAAAAAATAAATAAATACTTTTCAGTTATTTCTTGTTTCCAAAATTTTAAAATAGGCAATAAATTTTGTTTGAATCTCAAATATAAAAATATAAAAAAGCTAATGTTTAATTATGCAAGCATTTATTGAGCAAAGAAAACTGCAGGTCCTTCCCCGAACATTGGTGTTGAAGAAGGTGAATCTAGATAGTGAGAAAATGGAATGATTACAGAGGCATCAGAGAAATA